>NW_015168652.1:2818192-2843170 GCF_001447785.1 Gekko japonicus | reverse complement strand
GTTGAAAGGGCAGATACTCTAAAAAAGATGGCGAAAACTCCGAGAAGAAGGGTTGACGTCACTGCATTAGTAGCAGAAGCCATTAAGCCGATCCTGGAGCAACTTGCTGGTATTAACCAGCAGCTAGCCAAGATAAATCAATAATTTGTGTCTCGGCAGCTCCAGGAGGTGATCAGAGAAAAAATGGAATTGAGGGCTCTCAAAGCGAATGAGATGGACACTAAATTAAACAGCGATCTCAATGAGAAAAGAAGAAAAAGCACAAGAGAAACAGGAAAAATGTACAAGGATTTAACTTCTTCCCTGCGAGTGTTCTTAAAAAGTGTAATCTTAAAGTATGCTGAGAAAAAAAGAGCTGGAGGTGCCCTTCATAATCAAGAAACCTTTGAAAAGCCACTGGACCCTGAGACCAGAGCGGAAGAGGCTTAAGACTAGCAGTTCGATTCCTTTGGATGGAAGAAGATTGGGCTGCAGTGAACGTCTAAGAAGCTATCAAGAATTTAGAGAGTTTTAGAATAGATGCAAATTGCTTTTATGAAGCGAGCTGGAGGAGATGTTCGGGAAATCTTCTCATAACAAGTAACAATCTAACATATAAGCTTAGAAAGACAGGACCTCACAAAGTATATTGTTTATTAACAGCCTTTTCTTTTACTAACAGCAGTTTAACAGGGAATGATCTCCTAACCTTGGGTTTTTAATTTAGTGTGGGTTATCTTTTCTTTCTCCCTAATTGTAGTCCCCCTATCCCTATTTAAAAAAAAATAAAAAATACCCTCCGGGGGCTTAAAAAAAAGGAAAAAAAAGAATTACAAGTATTTGCATCTGCTTATCTGGTCCTGGAACAGAGAAGAACTTCAGGGAACAATAAGATCTTCTTTCAGGCATCATTTTGAACTCGTCTATCTCAACATAGTGCGGGGAGTTTCCTGATAGTTCACATAGGACTCTGCTCTTGGCAGACTTCCCGGGACCTGGTGCCTTGCTGTACAAAGAAAGATGTTGTTTGGGAACATCTAGATTCTCTATAATTATTGTTATACCACACATATTTCACTCTCGGATGTCCTTCAGCTGGGTGCTTGAATTCTCCAACTATGCTGTTAATCTCAGGTGCATTCCATTCTATTGCTTTTTAATTGCTGCTAAAAGCCTCTTAAATTCTGGTTCTTCTAAAGGAAATCAAAACCATAATATATATATATTCTTCTATTCTAAATTTCTTCTGCCTGGGCTAAATATTGAGATTTGAATATACTATAATCAGGCTCCTAAAAAGGCACAATGGCAACTGGTAATATACAGGACAGGAGAAATGTCAAAAATCACATTCATAAATCACATTCAGCGATCCCTTGTCCTACATAGAGAAATAAAGTAGTATATGAAATACATGCAAAAAGTTATAATGTGATACCAATAATTATCGACTCAACAGACACTTGTATAGAAGCGTGAACTTGTGACAACAGCATCAATAAAAATACCAGGGATACAGATAGGAATAATCTCAAGAACAATAACCTCAATAGAGATAATGTGTTTGTTCAAAGATGAGTAGTTAGTATAAAACATGAACAGTTATAACAGTGTGATAAGACATTAAAACAACAATAAGTTCAATGGTTGAAGTCGCCGTGGAACTATGTCATGAGTAGACAGATATTCAATAACAGGAACCCATTTTGCAATAAACTTGGATTGAGAGGAGTGATTATTAGAGTGAGTCAGTTGGTCAGTAATTTTTCCATTATGAAAAGATTCCAGAGTTTTGAGTGTCACAGTGTAAGAGAGGGTCCAAATTTATCTTTCCATTTGGAAGATGTCTGACAGAATTGATGGCAGTTTGTAATTAGAATAACAAATGTGAATTTGTTCTGATATTATGATTTCCCTTTAATGTTCCCAGCATATTTGACAGAGTCTATCAGGAGGAGGTTGATTAGAATCCCCCCCCCCAAGACTTTCAACTTGATATAGAGTTGATATCTAATTCATGTTTTTGCTATGTTAACTCCTTAAGGCTGACAGCATCCAATATCACACCTACCTTACAGCACTCCCTCTTCTCATGATGTCTTCCTGGGAGGCTACATCACTAGACTATGGAAACTGCTTTTTTGGATGACAAGTTTTTAAAATCCACAAATAAACTGTGTGTTTATGTGGTCAGGCAAGGGAAAAGGTTCTTTTATACTTGCTGCCCATTATATGAGGGCCCAAGAATCAGATTCCTATCCAAGTTGTCAGAATCCTTTTCCACCTTCCCAGATTTTGTCAAGGTTTGTTTCCTGATAGTTGACCGTGAAAAAAATGTGTTGCTTACAGTAGGGCTTGACAAATCCCAGGTGCCAAGTTGCCATGGTGCCTAGAAATTTAACTGTGGTGCCAAGTATTTTTTGGTGGCACCAATAATGAGAAAATGTGGTCATACATAACCTAGAAAGCTCAAATATGAGCCTGGCCCCTAAAACTTTGGCCTGACTTCTACAGCCAAAAGATTTTATTAAGGCCTGGCTTACAAACCATCTTTATTAACTGCTACTGCCTACTGCTAATAAAATTCAACCTGTTTATCCAAATATTTCTTGAACTTGAGATCACAATATTCCTGTACTTTAAACTAACACAAAGCCATTTTTGCTCAAGTTTTATGTCCACTCTGTATTTCCATCTGAATATCTTCTTTAGATTTTGAAATCTGCTCTATATTTGTTGATAAACTTCGATGGCCTATTACTATAAAGAATGAACTTTAATTCAACATACCGTTTCCTTTTGAAAGGTGACTTTGGCATGTCTGCCACAGGTATCATTTGTTCTCCTGGACGCACCCACATAATGGGACCATCATCGCTATCTTTACGACTCTCTAGTTTCAGACTAGAAAGTGTCCCCCATGGCAAAGTACACTAAAAAAATATTTTAAAAATACCCTGAAGTTATTTTCAAGCACCATTATATTAGACACACAAGAATTAAAATACTTCTTTTAATTTGGAACCAAGATAGACGTCCATACATGTTTGGCCTTATTACACAACACAGACAAGCAACTTGGTCAGTATAGAAGTTCACAATTTTACTGACATGTAATCCCAGTATATTCATGAGAATATCCAACTGTTCCTAAACCTCATAATTTCAGTGTTTTTGTGCGTTAGATTGCAGTCTCATTCTAAAATTAGCAGCCTCTAATATGAAAAATTTGATTCAGCTCTTGAACAAATCAAAGGAAAAATTAATGGATGTATGTGTAATTACTTATTTGCTTCCATGTTTCTGATTATTTGTTCATTGTCCCATTTTTGCTATAATAATTTGGAACTCATCTCTGCAACCTTGAGTATAAGAAATGTGCTGTTTAAATAAAACTCAGGTACCCCAATTTAACAAGAGCCCAGGGACAACGTAGAAGCAGATTAGGGACTGCTTGCCCACATGCCAGCTTCAAAATAGCTTCTTTTCTCATTTATGTCTTACTTTTAAGAAAGGTGAATTTTCCAGCTTATCAAGGAACTCTGGAAAGTAGTCCCCTACTTCCTCATCCACTGCTCCAACCAAACTGATTTGTCTCATTGGGCCAGCTCTATATGTACCATGGGAATATGTTCTTTTTACCTGAAATAAAGCCATTGAAGTGAGAAAGAGTCAATTAGTTTGTACTCAAATATATTTACCAAACCAGTTTCATTCATACATTAACATTTTCTCAAATATCAACACAGTTCTTTGTTGACAAATCAAAATTTTCTAATACTACATATGTATTTCTGGGAAATTATGACCACTTCTGTAAGCAACAGTGAGTATAATCCTATGTTACCATTTAAATACAATGTGATATTCAATTAAATGCAAAACTGGCAGCAAATTTAATTAAAATCAAATGCAAAACTGGCAGCAAAAATACACAATACATAAGAAGATAGAAATTCATTGAAAAGTAAAGGGAAGAGCAGGTTGCTTACCTGTAACTGGTGCTTGAGTAGTGATCTATGCAGTCATACTAATAGGATTTTGCACCTGTGCAGAGCAACATCCAGAACCTCCTATTAGACCAACATTAGAAAGGACTTTGGAGACCAGAGC
Organism: Gekko japonicus; assembly: GCF_001447785.1. Classification (NCBI taxonomy): domain Eukaryota; kingdom Metazoa; phylum Chordata; class Lepidosauria; order Squamata; family Gekkonidae; genus Gekko; species Gekko japonicus. The sequence continues at coordinate 2,839,078 of NW_015168652.1, read as the reverse complement.
CCTTCAGCTCTGTGAGGAGGATGCTAATGCAAATGCCTTAAGATGTTCCAGTTAAACATAGAAGGAAGCAGTCTTTTTAGCACAGGAGGCTACTCTACAGGCATCTACAGCTTACAGAGTTCTTTCTGTATCCTTAGATTGGTTAGTGGAAAGGAGAGGTAAGACAAGGTCCTGGATCAAGTGGAACTCAAAAATTACCTCTGGAGAGAAGCAATGTCGGAAAGAATGGCTTCATGCCAAAGAAATAAAGATACAGGGCCACGTAAAGCTCTCTTGCTTATTTTGGGAAATTGTTTCAACAAGAATGTCAGTTTTTAAAGATTGATATTGCATGCTAACAATAGTTTGAAGGAACATTTCACAGACTGGGAGGGATCAGATGGGGACAGCAGTACAGTTGGGGGGGGGAGGCAGAAAGGTCAGAAAACTTTTAAAGAATTGTTTAATCAGAGAATGAAAGTGAATAAAGTACCAACCTTGTAAACTGTGAAACAGCTCCACATTAATTTAGATATTACATGCTGAGTCACTGGGAATGTATGTGGGAAAGGTACTACAAAACTAGGGGGGAGGATTAAAAGGATCCCAGGCCTGTGATCTAGCAAAGATGCAGAACTGATTCCATTGAGAGGAATTTTATGTGGATATTCTTCTGAATCCCAGGAAGCCCTACTGGGAACATAAAATTCCTGGGAAAAGCTATTCCCCAAGCCATTAGCTTGGGGTTTGACTTTTAAAATACTTATGCAAAATTGACTGGTAGTTGTTATATTGTATGAACTGTATATTATTGTTATATTGAATGTACTGAATATATATACCTGATTAGGATGTTATAAGAATACACAATGCACTTTATAGAATAGAAATTTCTGGCCTGCAGAAGATGGCCAAAGGTTGTCCTGGGACCTGCAAGACAGCCATAAACTATGACTGGCATGATCCCACGGGGTAATTAAGATGCAGCATGAGTTTTCCTAAATGATCTTGTTGAGAACTTCCATGATGAAGGATAGAGGGAAAATGCATAGAGAAGCATCCCTGACCAGAGTGCCAAAAATACATTCCTGAGGGACTGTCAACATCATCCCGCCTTGCTGTAATACCTGGGGCATGATGTTGGTGACCAAGGCAAAAGCATCTACTAATGGTCAGTCCCATACAACAAGGGCTAGATATACATAAGTCAAAGAAAGCAACCATTTGAGTGCTACTCACTTGCTGAGATACTTGAATGGCTCCTGGGTGATTTGATGCTAAATGCAACTCTCTCATAGTTGGAGAGACAGTCAGCAGCCTCCCCAGTTTATATAGTATCTTTACAGTGTTTTCATGTATACTGATAGAGAACATCAAAGGGCCTTGTGAATTGCTGAAAGCTCCAGAAGGCTGGTGCAGATCTTGCAGACTGCATTGCCCTTGCAAGGGGCCCTCAAAGGAAAGCAACAAGTTGTTTAAGGGCCAGAATGCCTGAATGAACTCAAGCTAGAAAACCCTCATTTGAAACTTTGTGAAAGATATTATGAAGGTGCCAGCAGCCATGATAAAGAAGAGAGACTAGATTTGAAGAACTGTCTATTGAGATCATGAGATGAACTCAACAGCCAAATGGGCCAAAGTGTCTGCTCTGTCAAGAGGCAGGTATGCCTGGGCACATGTGGATGACAGCTCCTATTAAGTGAATGTGTCTGGGGTATAAAGACACTCAGATATTCAAGCAGACACATGGGCGTGTGCACATAATTAAGGAAGAATTACTGGGGATCCACCTGGAAACCAGTCAGTTATGTGGGGACAATATTTAGTGCCATGGTGGTAAAGATGTACAGTGCTACCAAAAGGCATTTGTCATAGGACAATGTGCCCCACATTGAAGATGCTTTCTGAAGCTTGACTGTTGTGCCACAGGCAAACAGGGGGATGGATAAGACACCACAGAAGAAAGGGAAAACTAGAGGCCAGATATGAATGGGAAAAGATAGGTCCAAGAGTAAGCTGGGCTCAAAATTACAAAAATTCCCAATGATGTATCTGCATCAGCTGATGAAATAAACAGAAACAGGCAGCTCTGCCCCTTTAGGCATGTGCATTAGTGCTCTCTCGCTTGAGTCTGACGGGGCCAAACTCCAAAATTCTTTCTAGTGAAGCTCTAGAACAAGGGTGGCCAAACTGTGGCTTGGGAGTCACATGAAGCTCTTTCACACATACTGTGCATCTCCCGGCAGGGCGGCTGGGGAAGTGAAGGGGAGGCATGCCTCCTCGATCGGTCTTCCGTTCTCTAGCCAGTGTTCCCCTCCCTGGGTAGGCTTGAGGTGAGGGGAGCAGAGAAAGAAAGCAAATAACATTAAATGTGTTCTGAAAATTGTCACACACACCCCGCCGCCAGCTTGGAGGAGGCATTTGTCTCTTTAAATCCCTTCTCCAAGCCAAGCCAGCCGATGTGAGGGTGTGGGGAGGGGGGCTTGGAGGATGCATTTAAAGTTGCTTTCTTTCCACCTCTCCCTCTCTCCCCCATCATTTGCTTTCTTTGTTTCTCTCTCTTTCTCTCTTTTGTTCTCTCTCTCCTTCTCTCTTAGACAAATATAATTAGCAAACAAGTAAATATAATTGGATAAATAAATATCATTATCAATATCTGTTTTTACCCCTTTTGTTTTTATTTTTGGCAGCCTCATTTAATGTTAATAAAAAGCAAATTTGAATATTTTTCAATAAAAATAAGGGTGTAATATCTGTTCATGTCTTGTGGTTCTCAAAAATCTGACATTTATTCTATGTAGCTCTTATATTACGCAAGTGTGGTCACCCCTGCTCTAGAAGGTTCACAGCTTTGCTCTGTGTGGGTGCAAAAGCCCACCTGCAGAGACCAGAAGAAAGAAGCACAGAACCTTTTAGAAGCAACTTATGTGCAACAAATAGCTATATTTTAATAATGCTGCAACCCAGCTGGAAGAGAGAAAGACATTCGACCTTTAATAATCTCTTCATGGAGATACATAAAAAGAGATGCAGAAGGATAGAGTGCCCCATTTACGTTAGAACATTTTTTGAAAAATGTCACTGTTCATTCATTACTAGCCTATGCCTTACTTGAAACGCAAGTCTGTTCAATATATCCTAGAACAGCAAAAAAAAAAAAATGATTACAAAGCTTCAGGTAAATGCAGCAAGGAATTAAGAGAAAGTGAATATTTGTGCACTAAAGCCTAATGCTGTTCCTATTTGGAGAAAAAAGATAGTGGATGGTATTTACATGCACTCTGCATAGAACATCATTGATTCTTTGATTTTTTTCAAGCCATGGACCAAATGACAGGATCAGCTTCACAGTACATGAACACACACTGCTGGGTAATCCATTCAATGGTTCTCTCAAGTTACCAACCAGGAAATACATCACTTAGGATATCATACTTTTCTTTTCTTTCTCGTGGAATTTTTTTTTAAATCACAACGGCAGCAGCAACAACCACCTAAACTCACACATGACCAAAAGCTTTCAGTTTCAAAAGACCATCCTTCCTTCAAAAATATATGAATCAAGTGTAAAGACAAAACCATTCAGTTGTCTAGAAGCTGGCATTATATTATATATGCCTAGAAAGCTCCAAAATTATAATTATATTCAAGTTAGTATCCCCCTCGTTTTAATTTTTATTACCTTCTACTAAATGTACACATTCACTACCACCTCCCAATAATCTAATACCATCAGTTTTCTTCTTTTAAAAAAGGAGTGATCCTTAACCAGAAGTTGTACAGACGCAATGCTGCGCTCAAATAGATACACAACCACCAAAGTTATAAAAGGGATTTGACCTTTCAGAAAAAAATAATCTGGGAAATTTTCCAGTTTCCTACATTGAGTATGCTGATATTTATTTTGATTTATTTAAGCAAAAAATAATCAGATGTATGCAATGATAATTTTAGGTCCCATCAGCAATATAGAAATGAATGAGAACAATTGATCAGGAAAAAAAATAAATCAAGTGTAGATCAATTATTATGTTAAAAATGAACACTTTATGTGGATTTTATTGGATTAATATTTGTAACAGCTTAAATACAATATATCATGTGCTTCCTTTGCATTGCTTAAATTGAAGAAAAAAGCAAAAGTTCTAAAAACTGTAGATACACTCCTTTTAGCACACTGAGAGAACCATGCATGACATGCCATGGATGTGGACATTATTAATAGAAAAAATTAAGTTTTGGTTTTTATTAGTCTAATACTGCATTGGCAGTGGGATCCATTCAATTGTATTTATTTTCAGGGATGGGTATAAACCAAACCGGTTCATATCGGTTCATGAGACATTTAAACTACTGCTTTCTGCTCCCCACAAAAAGCCGCAGGAAGCAGAAAGCAGGGGTTTAAATGACTCTGAGCCATTTCACTCCCAGCGTTCTGCTTACAAAATATGTTTTTTACAGAAATACTACCCACTGTCTATTTTCCTGTGCCAGGCCAAAACTATATTTTCCCATGGGTTTTAGAATTATGGTTTCATTCCTCTAAAGCCACTGTTGCTGCTGAGGCTTTTTAGTCATTGTCTTTTTACAGCCTAATATTTATCCTGATTTGTTGCCTGAATCTGTGCTTAAGATATTTATGGCACCTTCCATTTTTAATGTCTGTGTTTTATGGTATTTATTACCGATTTGGGAAACTGCCATAAGCAAACTGAAGGTCTTCCAGCATTTTATTTTCTTGGATGCAAGAGCCTTAAATTGGTAGTATTTCCCTGAAATTACCAATTTTAAATCTTTAAAACCATCAGATGTTTTGTACAGAAAGGGCTTAATATGGAAAGCAGACTATAAAGACATGATTTTCAAAAGCAAACTATGGTTAGATTTGTCATGCAAGTAGCTAATTTAATTTTTTCAGCTGACAGGTCCAAGTAGAGATGTAGAATTTCCTGAAATTTTGAACTCACGGGAAAAAAAGTTTTGGAGGGGGGGACTGAGATATACGGAGCCGCGGTGGCTCAAGTGGTTAAGACGCTGAACTGCAGGCTGTGGAAGGTCAGTAGTTCAGCGGTTCAAGACCCGGGTGCCGCAAGACAGGGTGAGCTCCTGTCTCTAGTTTCAGCTCCTGCCAACCTAGCAGTTCGAAAGCAAGAAATTGCAAGTAGATAAATAGGGACCACTTTGGTGGGAAGGTAACAGCGTTCCGTGCGCCTTGGTGTTTAGTCATGCCGGCCACATGACCACGGAAACGTCTTCGGACAGCGCTGGCTCTTCGGCTTTGAAACGGAGATGAGCACTGCAACCCTAGAGTCGGATTCGACTGGCTTTCAAGCAAGGGAACCTTTACCTTTAACTGAAATATATGCTATTCTTTTTAACAACATAAAATGCATCACTTATAACTTAGCGTATCATGTTGTACTATTTGACATATTTATCAAATTTTAAAGTATAAACATTTTAAGTTTTCTATAACTACACTAGATCCAGCAATACTGCTAGAGAAGGTGGTTAATGCAACTGCAAAACAACGTTTCCTTCCATCTTCATTCAACCTGAAAGATGGTATAAATCCACATACCTTGACTTGGCTAATCTGGCCACTTGGACAGCCCGTAGCCAGAAATTTTGGCTTGGTGGGGCATGGTGAAATTTTGTGGGGCAGCAAGGGAGGGGAAGAGGGAGGGAGAGGGGCAGCTGCACACCTTCCCTGAACTCCAAGTAGCTTGGAGATCAGGCACAGGCAGCCCCCCCCGGGGGGAAGAGAGAGAAAGAGAGACTCCTGTGCTTAAGACCAAAAACATTTTATTCCAGGTATAAGCTTTAGTGAGAAGGGGCACTTCTTTGGGGGGGAGGAAAGAGCCAGAGAGAGCACACCAGAGGGCGGGGGAGTCCCATGGCACTTGGAGAGATCCCCCCCATCTATTTCTAACACATTGTGGGGGGAACCTATGAGCACAGCTTGCATTCCTTATTAGCAAAAGGGAGCAAGTGTACAGCAGCACCTTAATGAATAACAAAATTTGTGGCAGGGCATGAGCTTTCATGAATCACAGTTCACTTCTTCAGATACAGCTGGAATGTTGAGTCCTTATATCTTGGAGAGTGACATGATTTCAGATGCCAAATGACAACAGCAGACATTGGTAATGAGAGAAGAAACCTAGGTCTCAATTTAGTCCAGTAGTTTGCATTGTCTTGAGCTTCATGATCAGTTGCAATTCAGCAGTCTCTCTTTCTAATCTCCCTTTTAAATTCCTTTGTAAAAGAACTGCTACTTTTAGGTCAGCAACTAAATGCCCTGGATTCCTAGAACGTTAAAATGTTCCCCCGCTGGTTTTTGAATGTTGTGGTTTCTAATAGTAGTAGAAAGAGTAAGAGTCCAGTAGCACCTTTAAAGACTTAACACAATTGTGGTAGGGTATGTGCTTTTGTGAGTCACTGCTCACTTCTTCAGACTTATTTCCATTTATACTTTGCATCCTCCTGGACTGAATACTCCTGTACCAAATTAAGACCTAGGCTTCCTGTCTTATTACCAATGCTGATACCTCCTCGCCTCGGCATATCACATCAATGCTGATATCTCCACCCCTCTGCATATCACACCTGCTATTACCATCCAGCATCTGAAATAATCTTTATAAAGCTTTTACCTCCGGTATCTTGTGTTACATTTGATGGCACACATGGCCCAGTCCAACAAAGTGACATTTATGTCAGATCCACCGCCTTGAGCCAGTTTCTCCCGACAAGGCGGGATATAAATTTAAAATAATAAATAAATAAATAAATAAAACAAATGACTTTGACACTTCTGATGTAAAGGGCTCCCTTTAAACAGTGTTTTTCAAGCGAGGGCTACCCGCACCTTAACTCCAAGCAGCGAAATCACCGCTTGAAGACGTGCAGCTAGCAGCCATCCTTCTCCCTCCCCTCCTGCAAGATTCAAAGGACCCGTTGATCAGCTGGAGGGCTCTTTAAATCTTGAAGGAGAGGGAGAGGGGCAGCTGCAAGATCTAAAGGGTCCTCCAGCTGATTGTTGGGCCACATGCTCCCACCGATTAGCTGGGGGGCCTTTTAATGTCACAGGAGGGGAAGGAGGGGGACAAAGGCAGCAGCTGTTGTGGGGCATGCCTCACATTTGAGGGGCAGAGCCCCAAAATGCCTCAACGTAGCTATGGGCCTGCACATGGACCCCTGCCATGGTGACCTTGACACTAGAGTACTGCAACACACTCTACATGGAGACAGAGTCAGATAGGTATCTTTGTTGGTCTGAAGCAGCAGAAAAAAGTTTTGAGTCCAGTGGCACCTTTACCAACAAAGTTTTATTCTGGGTATAAACTTTTGTGCATGTGCACACTTCTTCAGATACAGTGAATCAAGTCATCTTCAACCATTACTTATACATAGAGAGAGGGGGTTAGTTGCGAGGAAGGGCTAGTTAGAGTCAAGATACATAACTAACTGTGTGATTATAGCTGAAATTGGATTAAAGTGGTTGGTAAAATCTGTGAATAGCAGTAAATTAGCATACAAATGCATGAGTTAATAAATAGATGTGAGAACTGAATATGAGTCCAGTGGCACCCCCAAGACCAACAAAGTTCAATTCCAGGTAAAAGCGAGAACTGAGAGACTTAGCATGTATAGATGCACACTTCTTAGATACACTGAAACAGATTTCCTCAAACATTACATATAGGTAGAGAGCGAGATGTGTGTGTGGTTAGTTGCCAGGAATAGCTAATTAGAGCCAAGATAACTGAGCAATAAATACAGCTAGGATTGGAATAACGCATTTGGTAAGACCTGTGAATAGCAGCAAATTGGCATACAGATAATAAAAGAGTTAACATAAGTAACTGAGCAATAAATACAGCTAAGATTGGAATAACACATTTGGTAAGAAGAAGAAGAAGAGAAGAGATTGGATTTATACCCCGCCCTTCACTACCCAAAGGTGTCTCAGAGCGGCTTACAAACTCCTTTCCCTTCCCCTCCCCACAACAGACACCCTGTGAGGTAGGTGGGGCTGAGAGAACTCTTGACAGAAACTGCTCTTTTTCGAGAACAGCTGTGACAGAGTTATGGCTTGCCCAAGGTCATCCAGCCAGGTGCAAGTGGAGGAGTGGGGAATCAAACCTGGTTCTCCCAGATTAGAGTCTGCGCACTTAACCACTACACCAAACTGGATAGCAGCAAATTGACGTAAAGATAATAAAAGAGTTAACAACAAATGTGAGAACTAAGTTTGAGTCCAGTGGCACCTTTAAGACCAACAGGGTTTAATTCTGGCTACAAGTGAGAACTAAGTGACTTAGTATATGTAGTGAGATAAGAACCTGTTAAGCCCTGGAATTCCATTATCCTGTTATAATAACTAGTAATTCAGCAATCTGCCATTCCAGCCTGTTTCTGAAATTCCTTTGCAATAAAACAACTACTTTGAGGTCCCTTATTGAGTGCCTTGGGAGGTGAAGTGTTCTCCTACAGGTGTCTCTGTTTTGTGATTCTTGTTGTCAGATTTACATCCATTTATCCTTTGGCGTAGGGTATGACCTATTTGCCCTATGTCGAGAGGAGAAGGGTATTGTTGGCATTTAATAGCACATACAGTGTTAGAAGATGAGCAAGATGAGCACTCCAGATTTGGCGACAACTTGTTCCTTTAGATCAGTGGTACAGCCACAGGCACCTGCATGGTCCCACAGTATGCTAATATCTTTATTGCAGACTTGGAGTACAAGTGATAGCATTATTTAAACAGACAATATAAAAAATGTTTATAATAATCCTCTCCTAGATTCATTTGCAAGGACATATGCCATTGTTTTCTTAGCCTCTGTCTTATCTTCACAACAGCCTTGTGAGGTAAGTGTCAGCTAAGCTGCCAATAGTATGGTGGGTGTTTTCATTACATGTACATTCCTTCCCATGCGCTTAATTGCCTCTTCGCTGCAACGCTTATCTCTCAAGGCCACTGGAGGAGTTGAGGTGTCTCTGCCCAGACAGAGTCGTGGGAAGCTTCTTACCTGTTTTGCTTTTGCAGCCATTTGTTCTCAGCTTAATGCCCACACACGGGAACCCCTGTAATTGGGTACTCCGGGGGGGGGGGTTTGAATACGAACGCCCTATAACCTATTATGCGCATAGAATGCCCGCCATTCCTAACAGTGTTCCTTTTACTGCATCTATAGCTTTTCAATAAAAGTAAAACCTTCTTAGAAGCGTATGCTTGATTGATTTGCTGTGGGTCCTGACAGTAAGCTAGGTTTACGCAGTAGTCAAATGTAGGCTTACTCACACTTTAATGCTAGTGGCTCACAAAGTTGAATTTTTGCTCACAGGATTCCACAGATTAGAGGGAACACTGCCCAAGCCTCACTATCCAAGAAAGCAAATTTTAGTGTCTCACATACAAGGGGAACGGTGGCACAGGGGATTTATCCTCTGTTTACAAGCAACATCTGAGCTGAACAGAACTGCTGTCAGTTCTAGCCCCGCGCTGGTGTGAGCTACCAGCCTTGTCCCCAGCTCGCCGTCCACCCAGCGGTTCAAAAGCTTCGGCGAGTAGATAAAATGGGTACCACTCCTTAGAGAGGGTGGGCACACCAAACCCCCCCTGGTGGGGGAGGTGTTAGCCGGCGAACGGAATGTTCAGCTCGTAAGATTGGAAGCCTAGAGGATCTCTTCGGCATCAAGAAATCTGTAATGGGCCGTTCCGGCCAGGCGGTGGCAGTGCGGTGCTGCGACCCGAAGAGTCCTGGAGAAAGAAGCCAACGTCATCAAGCCATGCCGAGTGGAAAAAATGCCATCTGGAACATGTCTGAGTTTACAACTGAGCAAAAAATCCCAGTCGGCTGTGAACGTGTGCAATGTAAAGACTTATATATATATGTTGTCCTCCCTTACCCCTAGGAATCATTGTTAGCCCCTTGTGAATATGTAACTGTAAATCGCTCAGAGCCAGCACCAGCAGGATTGAGCGATTAATAAATTGAAATATTATTATTATTATTACTATCATTACTATTATTATTACTATCATTACTATTATTATTACTATCATTACTATTATTATTACTATCATTACTATTATTATTACTATCATTACTATTATTATTACTATCATTACTATTATTATTACTATCATTACTATTATTATTACTATCATTACTATTATTATTACTATCATTACTATTATTATTATTACTATTTTAATTCACTAGTTGGGGATTTATTATCTGCATCTCCAATTTATAATTACAGTAGAAGTTCACCTTGAGACCCACAAATTTAACATTTTAACCATTTCCAATGTTATCAGCTGTAGCACATCTACAAATGAGATTTGTAAACAGATTTTTCATATTCTTAAGATTTCAGAGCATATCTGCCTTCCCTACACTTGACAGTTACCAAGCTAAATGAGAAAACAAGGTTTCATGTGACCATGTCTGCTCATGGATAATTTTAGCAGGTATGTGTCCTCATTGACCACACCACCTGAAAAATCCCCCCCCCCATCATACAGCCTGAAAGTTTTTCATAAATCAAGACATTTGGTATGAAAAAAAATCTACCTGGCAAGTTGTACAATCTGACTAAATTTCAGAAACATCTAATGAAGGATGCCATGGCTAACAGTTTAAAATACTTGATGTCAGTATTTGTTTTTGTTTGCAACTAATTGTTTTGCCCCTCCAAAGCATAATTTCTCTTTTTGTTGGTTTAAATTTCATCAAAAATTCAAGACCCTGAATTTAAGATGACCCCCCACAAAAAAGAGGTGAGCCAGGCAGCCAGAGGTGCCATTCTCCAACCAACTTCTATCTTCCCAGTACCCCTTCAAAGCTGCAAGCTCCCAGTAACTCCGTTCTCAAAGCAACCATGGTCTCTGGCGTTGCCTCTGTGCCTCTCTACCAGTCCATCTAGAAAGCAGAAAGGGAGCGCACCCTGTAACTTAGTTACATGGGCTGCTTCCAGCCCCCTTTTCTGCTGATGGAGAGGATGGCCTCTCTCTTACACCATAGTTTCTGGCCAAACCAGAAAGAGTTCATTAATGAAGAAGAAAAAGAAGAAGAGATTGGATTTATACCCCGCCCTTCACTACCCAAAGGAGACTCAGAGCGGCTTACAAACTCCTTTCCCTTCCCCTCCCCACAAAAGACACCCTGTGCGGTAGGTGGGGCTGAGAGAGTCCTTCGAGAACTGCTCTTTTTCAAGAACAGCTCTTATCAGAACTATGGCTTGCCCAAGGTCATCCAGCCAGGTGCAAGTGGAGGAGTGGGGAATCAAACCCGGTTCTCCCAGATTAGAGTCCGCACACTTAACCACTACACCAAACTGGAATTACTGCACAAAGGGCTGTACTGATAGTTACTTCTGCTTGATGGTTATCCCCATCAGACAATGTAAAGAGCCTAGGGACACTCTTTGACCCAGCTCTGATGCTTAAGAAGCAGTTCAGTGCCATGCTGAAAGACATATTTTACCATCAACACATGATGCATCGCCTACCATTGGTGGGCTCTGCTGACCTTGCCACACTGATACACGCACCTTTAACCTCTTGGTTAAATGCTGCAATGTGCTCTATGTGGAACTGTTCTATTAAGAAGGGCATTTGATTAGAAATAGTTATTGATCCCTTGGTTTTAAAGACTGATTTCTCTTGAAGTGTACTTGCTGGGTGGCTTTACTCTCTTGATATATTTTATTTTTATTCACTGCATATTCACTGTATTTTTATTATTTATCTGTGTAAGTGGCCTCAAGACGTCAGGAAAGGGCTGGGTATATATGCATGAATAAAGTAATTCATATTGCTCTTGCAACATAATTGGAACGTTTCTGCACAACAAGGTTCTGACTTCTCACTTGCCTCAGATTCCTCCATCTTGTGAAATACAGTAAAAAAAAACCCAAAACTAGACAAATGTTTCCTACAGTGGCCCATCAGCTGCCCCAGAAAAGATGTAGCAGAGGCACGCAGGCCACAAGCTCCTCCTTGCTGCTATTCCCATGCAACTGGCATTTAGAGGTATACTGCCTCCAAACACTGAGGTCTCATTCAGTCATCATGGCCAGCAGCCACTGAGAGACTTGTGAACCTAGCTAAGCCCCTTTTAAAGCCAAATAGCAACCATCATCACAAGACATGACAGAGAGTGCAACAAGTTAATTTCAAATTGTACTTTCTTTCGTCTGTCCTGAACACAGCACCTATCAATTTCATTGATCCTTGCTACTTTCCAGTCCTGATGATGTGAGTTGGGTGATTTTTAGTGACAAGTTGCATATTATTGTTCAGAATCAGCAGCAGCGTTGGTTTTACACCCCACCCTTCACTACCCGAAGGAGTCTTGGAGCAGCTTACAATCACCTTCCCTTCCTCTCACCACAACAGACACCCTGTGAGGTAGGTGGGGCTCAGAAGAGTTCTGAGAGAGCTGTGACTGATCCAAGGTCACCCAGCTGGCTTCATATGGAGGAGCGGGGAATCAAACCCAGCTCTCCAGATTATAGTCTGCTGCTCTTAACCACTACACCAAGCTGGCTCTTCAGAATTTCATATCTGGGTACTTTTAGAACCTTCAGGAATATGCCATCCACACCCGGTGACTTCTTAGTCTCTGATTTTTCAACTGGCTCTCACCAACTCTATATGACTCTATATGATTCACTTATTCAGTCATTTCCCACAAAAAGCTGTTTTAATGTAGAAAAACAGTCTTCCATTAGAAATTCCTTTCATAATATCTAAGGGTCCAATGAGCTCTCTGCTTCTTTTTATTATTTTTATAATGATTTTATCAAAATGATCTTCACAGGCTTTATTGCCTGCCAGCCTACATTTGTTTACCACAGCCTGTGCTCCTACTTGCTTTCCTTGTTTATACAAGACTGGCACTTTGTAAAAGAACCCTTCTTGCCTTTTATGGTTCCTTTATTCTGCCGGTCAACCAAGTTTATTTATTTATTTCTTCGACTTGCTACCCCGCGCTCTAACCCCCGAAGAGCTGGTGAAACTGCATAGACTGGGACCAGGCAAACACCCCTGCAGCATATCACAACCACACCAGCATCATCAGCAACCACACCATCTCCAGCAACCACACTGTTGTGCACAGAAAATGTCACAGTGGAGCGACAGTGCCAGCGTGATATATGAGAAGAAACAACCAATGACAGGGTAGAAACTAAGGATGCCAGGCAATTCACTCCAGGACTGCCTCCCAGTACTGTATGTTGGTGAGGCTTGCCCTTGGGGCTGCCTAAACTCTCTTAGTATGATTTACCTTTTCTAATCTGTGACATACAATCAATTCTAAGCTTTAATTGCTGTAGATGTAAATAGCTTCCCAAGGAGCCCAAAATGGTGAATGGGAGAACAGAGCCCTGGCAAGAAGATGCTACTGCAGAACAGTCAGGGCATACGCTGGAGGAATCTGCCCCTCACCAAAAATGGAATGAAGCTTCCAGCTCAAGCCCTGACTGAGCAGCAGATGAAAGGATTCGCCCACAGCAGTGCCACTGCCACTGCTGATAGAAAACTGGTCCTCTTTACCTTTTGACTAATCCTCTTACTTTTGAGATGTTGTTTCTTCAGAAATCTAGACTCTAAATTTAGTTCTTCTATTTACGTAACTGTTGTTTAATTGCACTATGGTCACATCTGTTTGAACAATGATTACCTCACTACCAGGTTCTGATCATCACCTGCCATCTAGCCAGTCCTATGAACATTACAGCGCAGGAGAAATTCACTCTCATTGTCATTAGAACTACTCAGTCAGTATGAAGGTAGCTGAAGCCACCTGTTATTAGAACTCAAATAGCAAAGGTTTCTTTTGTTTACTATAGTTGATGGCTTCCATTTTCAACTTTTTATTTTTTCCACTTTTACCCAACATACAGAAATTAAGTTATACTCATCAGCTTACAACTCCATTTCTAATATGGCATAGTTTGCAATATCAGTAATAAAATAAAAGCATTTAAATTTTCATGAACAGAGAACAGTACAATTTTCTACACAAATGGCTTTACATAATATATTCCAAGTAGTTAAAGGAATAAAGCCTAGGTTTGTTTGCTTCTCTGCATGGCTTAATTTCCAGAAATGTTACACATCTAGTGGCATTGGGATATATACAAAACAACATTTGCTACACTTCTGAAAACCAAGACACATCATTTTTTTGGAATTAAAAACTGAAACACATTTTATTGTTATATGTTTAGGATTGACCTTTACCGTGTGTAAGAATAAGCACTGCCCATGGAGGAACCCACCTAGTTTCTGCAAGAGTTACTGTTCTACACGAGCTTCCTCAAGAGAGGATAATTCTGTTTCTTATTTGAATCAAGAATGGTTGGATTGCTCAGTCACGTCCAGTTTAATGACCCCAAAAGAATTTTGCACCCAGAGTGGCAGCTGGCTGAGCCTTCAGGCCAACCCTATGCAGTGTTGCTCCAGGCTAAGTCCAATGAAATCAGAGGGTTAGACTGGAGTGGCTCTGTGTGGGATTGCACTGCTTATCTCATTCCAAACAGTAAATCACACAGAGATTCAGCATGCAACTGCAAGGATGAGTAATTTTGGCTTACAGAAGCCTTTCACTATTTTATTTTTTGCCAAATACTACCATGCCCCTTCACACATACCACTTGAGAATTACTGCTGTAAAACTCTAGATCACTAAAGACAGCTTCTATTCCTCAACAGTACTGTACACAAGTGCACAGTAACATCTGATGTTTAAATAGGCCAGTGTTCTTCTGTTTAAGATATATCATTTATATAGAATAAATTGATGACAACTGCACACACAGTTTTTGGAAAGTAAAAAAATACTTTGAGAGAAAAAGATAACCTCTTACCTGAGCGTGAAAATTTGACATAGTTGTCGTCTCTATATCTTTCTTTCCCAAAATCTCCATTTTCACTGGTGAATTGGGAAAATTAATCGAAAAGTAGTCTAAAAAGTCAGGTAAGTAAGTAGCTGCCCCATGAACAATACCCATTACATAGTAAGCTGCGCAGTTTTCATTTTCACTAAAAACCAGACCCACAAACTCTTCTGCAAATCTCTCCATCTCCACAGGAGACAAGTGGGAGAGTTCATTACTGTAGGCATGGATAACTGAAGCACCTCCATTAGGCTGGTGCTCAACATGAATGAACTGTTTGAACTCCAATGTGTCCAACCTTTTGAGTGTATTCTGAACCCGTGGCTCCTTTAACGAGACAAATGGAAACTCACTGTTCTCTGGTATCTTGCAATCAGAGTCCTTCTTGGGATCCATATTTTTTCCATTGAAATCCTTAAGATGATTATCAACTATGCCTTTGGAATCTTGATCTTCAACTTCAGAAAGCAATCCTGAGCAGATGGTCTGAATAGATTTACTATACATTTTTGGACGCTTCCTTTTCTCACACTCTTTGTGTTTCTTTTTCTTTTTCTTCTTCACTTTTTTAATCTGTAGATCTTCTGCACTGCTTTTTGGTTTCTCCTTCATACCTGTTAAAAAGAAGGAAAGATATTTTTAATTTTTTTCTAAGACTACAAAGGTACTCCAAGAAAAAAAATGCAGCACTGATCTTCACACTCTTGGTGTGAGAACTGAATATGCACTGTCACAGAGTACACCCAATTCCTACTAATAGCACATGCAGCAATGCTAGGTTTTATGCTTGATCATTTATTAAGACTAGCCATGTTAAGAAATTCGTTATGAGCAAGAATGCAGTCTGTTCTTGTGCTCATGCAGCTTTGCTACATCCTACCCTCATGCGTGGAGCATGACTGAAGTCTTCTAATGGTTTAGAAAGCCTCAGATCAAGCTCCAATTTGTCACAATATCCAAATGCAGGTGCCTGGACAAGTGAGAGATTATTTCCTTAGTATAACCTAAGTTAAAAATTTCAATTTGTGGAAGAATAAGCAAGTTCCAGTTTATTCAAGCACCTACACTTGGCAGCATGGCAAACTGGCGCTTGATTCAAGGCTTCTCAAATTGGGAAGATTCCAATCATGCACCATGCACGAAAAGAGGAGGGCACATGAGCACAAGCATTGTTAGAGCCCATCACAGGCAAAGGTTTGTCACAATATCTATATCAAGTACAGCACAGCAATTCAAGCTCAGCTACTATACTAGCCGATGGACTGTATATTGGAGATAAGAGGAAAGACTCAGCAGATGCAAGAAGAACAAAATTCATCTTGACTTACTGAGGGGTTAAAGAAGTTCATGGGAAAATGGACATCTACGGTTCATTATTTACAATCAGCACAAATGTATTAAATCCATACGGTGGCCGATGTGAGCAGAGACACTTCAGCTTGGACAAAGGAGAATCTGCAATTTCCAGCAAATTCCTCTTCCTGATTCAGTGGTCCATGCCATGTTCCACATCAAGCTAGAAAGGCCCCTGAACCTCAGGTGAGGCTTTGAAAAGCCAAAGCAGATAGTGAAACCCCGTTCTGCAAACAGAACTGTGCTCACAGTTCATCAGATCCCACCCACTACAGCACAGCTAATAGTGATGCAGCTCATTAATCTGACAAAAACATTAGAAGCCAATATGTCACAGACTGCCCATGGAAACTCAAATTTTCACAGACTGCCCATGGAAACTCAAATTTTCAATCAAATGATACCACCATACTCTTCTATCCTCTCCTGGGAGAATGGTTTCTCAACTTCAGGTTTATGGAAATCTGAGAAGTCCTACTCTGCTTGCTAGTTGCTCAAATAATTTGCTCCCTACTGGCCACATCATGCATGCTGATTTGATGCACAAGAACCTTTTCCCATTTGTCAGCACCATCTGGAACTGCCTCAACCAACAAAAAGAAACTGCCTGACAAATTACTCCTCTCTACCTTTCTTCTGGGTCTGGCTAACTGGAACTCAAATTCTATGTTGGGTCCAAATTTAAAGTTTACAGACTGACATCCTTACTCCTTAACAAGATCCAAAGAAACTCAAACTCAACTGTTGATTAAACATATAACATTCTACGAAACAGTCCAGGCTTTTATACTGAATCAATCAAAATATAACTGAATTTACAAAATATGTTGTCTTGAGCTTTGCTAAGTGTCTACTCACAGAGCCAGAGCCAATCCTGATTCCTCTATGACATGTGTGTTAAACATGCAGCCCACAGGCCGGAACCAGTCCCTGCAGGGCTCCTATCCGGCCCACAAGCAACTAGCTTGTCTGCTTCCCACTTCCTGCATCGCAGCTTGCTTTTGCCCAGCTCTCTCCTCTCCTGCTTTCTGTTTCACAGAGGAGAGAAGAAAGCCAAGTCTCCCTTCCCTCGATTGGCTGAGGGCCCCTCCTCTTCTGGGATGAAAGTGGAAGGGAGAGAGCCAGAGAGAGAAACTCCTGAGGACCAACAAAATTTTATTCCAGGTACAAGCTTTTGTGTATGCACAGACTTCTTCAGAGAGGGAGGCAGGGAGAGAGAGGGTGTGAAAGAGCCAGAGAAGAAGGGGGGGAGGAGAGAGATCCCCCTTTCCAGTTCTAACAGATGGGTGGGGGGGAAAAACCTAACAACACAGCTTGCAATCTTTATTAGGGGAAGGGACCAAGAGTCAAGTATCACCTTAACAACTAGCAAAATTTTTGACAGGGCATGAGCCACTTGCTAACTTCAGATACAGCTAGAATGTGAGTCCATCTGTCCTTATATCTTGGACAGTGAAGTGGTTTCAGACCCCAAATGACAATAGCAGGCATTGGAAAAGAAAGAAGAAACCTAGGTCTCAATTTAGTTCAGGAGGATGCACTTTCTTTATCCTTATTATCAGTTGCAATTCAGCAGTCTTTCTAATCTTCCTTTGAAACTCCTTTGTAAGAGAACCACTACTTTTAGGTCAGCAACTGAATGTCCTGCAAGGTTAAAATGTTCCCCCACTGGTTTTTGAATGTTGTGGTTTCTAATAGCAGTAGAAAGAGTAAGTGCCCAGTAGCACCTTAAAGACTAACAAAATTTGTGGTAAGGTATGAGCTTTCGTGAGTCAATGCCCACTTCTTCAGATAGATCAAGATGGGTAGCCATGTTAGTCTTTCTGTAGCAGTAGAAAAGAGCAAGAGTCCAATAGCACCTTAAAGATTAACAACATTTGTGGTAAGGGCTGAGCTTTCATGAGTCACTGATCACTTCTGTAGACTTATTTCCATTTATTCTTTGCATCCTCCTGGAATGAATCCTCCTGGACCAAAATGAGACCTAGGCTTCCTGTCTCATTACCCATGCTGATAATTCCACACCTACTACCCCTCTGTATATCACACCTAATCCCATCAAGTCTGCTATTGCCATTCAGCATCTGAAATAATCTTTATAAAGTTTATATCTCTGGTACTTCATGTTACATTTCATGGCACACATTGCCCGGCCCAACAAAGTGACATTTATGTCAGATCCAGCCCTTGTAACAAATTAGTTTGACACCTCTGCTCTATGAGGACCAAAATGTCAACTGCATGTTCGTATTTTTAGTTCTTCTCAATTTATACTATACTTGTATTATGCTTTTACTGCTATGTATGCTGTGTTTTGCTTTAGGTACCACTATATCAAAGGAATAAAGGCAAACAAGCAAGCATGTCCAAATCTTAAGATACAAGAAATCTATGTGAAGAGGGAGATTCCTCTGCACAACTGTTTGAAAAGACATATGTGGGATTAGTGAGACGATAAAGGAGTCAAAACATCTTTAAAAAGACTAGCCTATCTTTAGCTATGCTTGTACAGCCTACAAAGGATTAGAAAAACAGGTTGCTTACCTGTAACTGATGATCTTCAAGTGGTCATCTGTGCTTCACACCCATGGGATTCAGTGCGCACGCACTGGTTCGATCGGTATTGTAGCAAGCTCTTTAACGGATTTTCTCACCCAGACCTCGGGCATGCGCAGGAACTCCACCACGCATGCCCAGAGGGGCGGGCGCGGACATCCCGCCAGTTCCTTAAAACCACCGCGAATCAACCCCTATTGAAAATGTAGAAGCTGACAGCAGCAGGGAAGGAGGGCGGGTGGTGTGAATGCACAGATGACCACTCGAAGATCATCAGTTACAGGTAAGCAACCTGTTTATCTTCGACGTGGTCTCTGTGCTTCACACCCATGGGAGATTAGCGAGCAGTGGCCTACCCGGAGGAGGGTGCTGGCAGGTCCTTACTGCGTAGCCGAAGATAGAATGTGACGTCCCATGTTGGTATTAGAGTTCTTCCGGACGTCTAGGGCGTAGTGCCTTATGAATGTGTTAGGCGTGGCCCACGTAGCGGCTTTGCAAATGTCCGTTAACGGAACTCCCTGGAGGAAGGCCGTGGAGGCTGCAACAGCTTGTGTTGAATGGGACCTGATAGGGCCAGGCAATGGCTGTTTGGCGATCAGATAGCAGAGGTGGATGAGACCCGCAATCCACTTTGAGAGGCGCTGAGCCGTGATGCAAGTCCCCAACCTTGCTGGTGCGTACAAGACTAACAGTTGGGAGTCACGTCTCGCTGGGCGGGTTCTGTTCAGGTAGAACAGGCGCACGCGCTTCACATATAAAGTGTGTAACAGTCTGTCCTCTGAGGATGTCGGAGCTGGAAAGAAATCCGGGAGGAAGACCTCTGCCTGTAGGTGGAATTCTGACACTACCTTTGGCAGGAACAAGATGTCAGGTACGAGGCGGACACCATCTGGCAAAAAGGACAAGTAAGGCATGTCATGTCTGGAAGCCAGTATTTCTCCAACTCGCCTCGCAGAGGTGACAGCAACCAGAAAGGCCTTCTTCCACAACAGGAATTTCATGTCTCAAGTTGCGAGTGGCTCCAAGGGTTTCCTTGTGAGCTGACGAAGAACTAGAGGAAGGTCCCAGGGAACGACAGGATTTTTGACAGGAGGGTAGAGATGCAATAAACCTTTTAAAAAATGTTTTGAAAGCGGATGTGAAAACAGTGCGCATTCGTCAACTTGAACATGGTAGGTCGAATGTGCGGCCAAATAAACTCGTAACGAGGAGTGAGAGAGTCCCGAGTCAGCGAGGGACAGGAGGAATTGGAAAACTTTCTCGAGACCCACGAAGGTGGCTCGAGGAGCATCGTCACCCAAGTGGTAGACCCCTGCTGACAATTCGAGGATGGTCGAGAAAAACAGGTTGCTTACCAGTAACTGGTGATCTTCGGTACGAGGCGGACACCATCTGGCAAAAAGGACAAGTAAGGCATGTCATGTCTGGAAGCCAGTATTTCTCCAACTCGCCTCGCAGAGGTGACAGCAACCAGAAAGGCCTTCTTCCACAACAGGAATTTCATGTCTCAAGTTGCGAGTGGCTCAAAGGGTTTCCTTGTGAGCTGACGAAGAACTAGAGGAAGGTCCCAGGGAACGACAGGATTTTTGACAGGAGGGTAGAGATGCAATAAACCTTTTAAAAAATGTTTTGAAAGCGGATGTGAAAACAGTGCGCATTCGTCAACTTGAACATGGTAGGTCGAATGTGCGGCCAAATAAACTCGTAACGAGGAGTGAGAGAGTCCCGAGTCAGCGAGGGACAGGAGGAATTGGAAAACTTTCTCGAGACCCACGAAGGTGGCTCGAGGAGCATCGTCACCCAAGTGGTAGACCCCTGCTGACAATTCGAGGATGGTCGAGAAAAACAGGTTGCTTACCAGTAACTGGTGATCTTCGAGTGGTCATCTGTGCATTCACACCACCCGCCCTCCTGCCCCGCTGCTGTCTTCTACGTGATTTGTTAGGAGATTGATGCGCGGCGGTTGGTAGGAACTGGCGGGATGTCCGTGCCTGCCCTTCTGAGCATGCTCACTGGGGCTCCTGGGCATGCTCAGTTGGGCCAGGCACAAAAATCCTTCTAGAAGAGCTTGCTAGG
>NW_015168652.1:2817871-2818059 GCF_001447785.1 Gekko japonicus | reverse complement strand
ACCACTTGGGTGACGATGCTCCTCGAGCCACCTTCGTGGGTCTCGAGAAAGTTTTCCAATTCCTCCTGTCCCTCGCTGACTCGGGACTCTCTCACTCCTCGTTACGAGTTTATTTGGCCGCACATTCGACCTACCATGTTCAAGTTGACGAATGCGCACTGTTTTCACATCCGCTTTCAAAACATTTT
>NW_015168652.1:2817569-2817693 GCF_001447785.1 Gekko japonicus | reverse complement strand
CAGACATGACATGCCTTACTTGTCCTTTTTGCCAGATGGTGTCCGCCTCGTACCTGACATCTTGTTCCTGCCAAAGGTAGTGTCAGAATTCCACCTACAGGCAGAGGTCTTCCTCCCGGATTTC
>NW_015168652.1:2813549-2813816 GCF_001447785.1 Gekko japonicus | reverse complement strand
TGCCACCTGTCAGCTGAAGCTCCTGGCCTGGAAGACGGCCTTCCTCGTCGCCGTCACCTCGGCCAGGCGAGTCGGTGAACTCCTGGCTTTTCGGCAGGACTCGCCATACTTGTCCTTCCTCCCGGATGGCGTCCGTCTGGTGCCGGACATTTCATTTTTGCCCAAGGTGGTCTCTGAATTCCATCTGCAGTCCGAAGTCTTCCTCCCTGATTTTTACCCTGATCCGAAATCACCGGAAGACAGGCTTATGCACACGTTAGACGTGAA
>NW_015168652.1:2786739-2813354 GCF_001447785.1 Gekko japonicus | reverse complement strand
ACTTTTTTGTCTTCTTCTTCTCCATAGACTGAGGAGAAAAAGCCAACGACAAGGAGGGTGGGGGGGTGGGCCAGCGGCCCGAAGTAATTTTACCTCAGACGACAAAAAACAAAAACACTCCTTTTTTGGGGGGGGGAAACAGAAAAAGGAAACGAAACTGAAGAAAAACTAAGGCGAAAACGGAGAGCTAGTCACTTCGGCTAAGCAGTAAACACCTGACAGCACCCACCTCCAGGTTGGCTACTGCTCGCTAATCTCCCATTGGTGTGAAGCACAGAGACCACGAAGAAGATAAACAGGTTGCTTACCAGTAACTGGTGATCTTCGAGTGGTCATCTGTGCATTCATACCACCCGCCCTCCTGCCCCGCTGCTGTCTTCTTCTACGTGATTTGTTAGGAGATTGATGCGCGGTGGTTGGTAGGAGCTGGCGGGATCTCCGTGCCTGCCCTTCTGAGCATGCTCACTGGGGCTCCTGGGCATGCTCAGTTGGGCCAGGCACGAAAATCCTTCTAGAAGAGCTTGCTAGGCACCGGCAGATCCAGCGCAGGCGCACTAGATCCCATTGGTGTGAAGCACAGAGACCACTCGAAGATCCATGGTTGCCTCAGCCACCACGGGGTTATCAAGATGCAGTTCGCTCCATCGCTAATGATTTTGTGAATCACTCTCAGAAGCAGGGGTAGCAGAGGGAACAGGTAAAGAAGCCCTGTGGACTACGGATAGAGGAGACCGTCCCCTAGAGACTGTGGGTCTGTGCTACCTCAACTGCAGAACAAAGGACACTTTTTGTTGGTTCTGGTGGCAAAAAGATCGACTTGGGAAACTCCCCACCTGCGGAAGAGTGGGAGGAGGTAGGTTGGGTTCATTACCCACTCGTGAAGGCTGAGTCCTGCTCGACTCAGATGGTCTGCCTGCACATTCATGTGACCGGGGATGTGCATGGCTACCAGGAAAACGTTGTGGGTGATGCAAAGGTTCCACAACTGGATGGCAAGGTTGCAGAGGCGTAGGAGACAGTGCACCCTTGCTTGTTGACATAACTGAGTGCAGTAGTGTTGTCTGTGAGGACCGTAACACATTTCCCCTTGATCAGAGGTAGGAAGCTGTTGACAGCGAACTGTATTGCAAGCAGTTCCAGGAAGTTTATGTGTCGCTTCCGTTTCTGTGTGTCCCATTTGCCTCCGACACAAAGGCCCATCATGTGGGCACCCCAGCCCGACAGGCAGGCATCCGTGGTCAGGGTGATTTGGGGTGATGGAGGATGAAAGGGTGCTTCCTGGAAGAGACTGGAAGGGACAGTCCACCAAAGTAAAGACTGTCAAATATTGGGAGGGGGGGTAGGACGGTGGTATGTGCGTTTTTCGTTGGGTCAAAGTTGCGGATAAACCACAGTTGGAGGTGGCGCATTTTTAGTTTGGCAAAGACCAGGACCGACGTAGTTGCGGCCATAAGGCCAAGCAGCCTCTGTATTTCGAAGGCCGTGACTGAAGGTTGGGTACGGACGACAGTGGCTAGGTGGATGATGTCTGCCGCTCTGTTTTGTGGCAGGTAAGCCATGCATGTCTTGGAATCCAGCAGAGCACCTATGTATTGTATTCTCTGGACCGGTTGAAGTTGAGACTTTTCCCGATTGACTTGCAGGTCCAGGTTCTCCAGGAGTGCCAGTGTCTCATTGATGTTTGAGACCAGGGCGTCCCTGGAGGATGCTACTAGGAGCCAATCGTCAATGTACGGGTAGATGGAGATACCCTTGAGGCGGAGGAAGGCCACAACGACAATCATAGTCTTTGTGAAGACTCTTGGGGCGCTTGAGAGGCCGAATGGCAGGGCTGCATATTGGTAATGCTTTTGACCAATTGTGAAGCATAGGTATTGGCGGTGGGAGGGGTGGATGGTGAGGTGGAAGTACGCGTCTTGGAGGTCGAGGGTGGCCATCCAGATGTTTCTCTGCAGGAGTGGCATAATCTGCTGCAATGACACCATGCAAAAGCGGTGGTAGGTGACATAGCAGTTCAATGCCCTTAAATCTAATATAGGTCAAACGCCTCCATCTCGCTTTGGAACCGTAAAATAGTGGTAAAGACAGGTGTGATGGGGTTCTGGTGGAATTGGATACGGTAGCCTTGGGTTAAGATGGATAGCACCCACTCGTCCGTGGTGATATGACGCCAGGTGCGAAGAAAGGGAGATAGACGGGTTTGAACTGACTCAGTGGGAGGAAAAGTCAAAAGCCCTGTTTGGAGGACTTCGCCTGTTTGGTGCGGGAGGACTGTTGCCCGGATCCAAACCTTGGTTTTTGGAAGGTGGGGTTTTGGCCTCCTGAAGACGTACGTGGTCTCCATTGTCTGTCAGGAGACTGACGACTTGGGGTACGCTTTTGCCAGGGTCTAGACCAAGTGCGAGGACGGTATTGTTGCCTCGTGGAGAATGACACTCCGAGAGCGCGAGAAGCCTTTATGCTCCTGGAGAATGGTATCGGTAGTGCTATGGAAGAGACCAAGGCCATCGAAGGAGAGGTCTTCGACATAAGACCTAGTATCTTGCGGAAGATTGGTGTTACATAGCCAGGAATGTCTCCTTAAAGCTATTGCAGAGGCCATCGTTCTTGAGGATGCGTCTAGGGCATGTTTTGAAGTGTTGATCTGGTGTTTTGCCAACACCATGCCTTCCTTCTGAATAACTCTGGCTGCCTGAAGCTTGTTTTCGGGAAGATGAGTTATGATTTCAGAAAACCTCTCCCACAGAGTGTATTGATATCTGCTCATGCAGGCTAGGTAATTAGTGGTTTTCACTCCCAACGCTACCGTGGAGCAGAAGTGTCTGCCAAACACATCCAATTTCTTACTTTCCCTGTCAGAAGTTGAAGAGTGTGTTCTTTTAGACTTGGAGGAGGATGTTACAACCATTGAGTTTGGCTGAGGGTGGGAGAATAAAAATTCATCTCTGGTCTCCTGAACTCTATACATGTGGTCCAGGCGTCTTGTTGACACTGGGGCTGACGAAGGCTTTTCCCATGGTGCTTTTGCGGCTTGTAAAAGTACCGTAGACATGGGTAATGCTAAAGTAGTGGAGGTATCCAGTTGCACGGTACCGAAGACTGCAGTTGTTGTTGGACGACTGAGAGGCCTAAAGAATGAGCCATTCTCTTGACAAGGTCTGTAAAGGACGTGAGGTTGTCGGATGGGGATATAGGCAGATCATCTGCGACAGCCTGGTTAGGAGACTTGTGGTCAGGGGAGGTGTGAGCCTCAGAGACCTCCGTATCTGAGTCGTCTTCCAAAGAATCAGAAGAGTCCTGATCTGGAATTTGGACTGGAGTGACCTCTTGACTGGTTTAGGGTTTTGGCGGCACGACTTGGGGATTGGGAGGACGACTGAGTTCCAGAACATAGTGGGAAGGATCGTCGGCCGGAGGACGAGACAGAGATGCTGAAGGTCTTGATTTGTAGGGCAACCTCGATCTGTGGGCAGAGTGGGATGAATAATGATCCCAGTTGGAATAACCTGCCGGAGTCAGCCATGGCTGGAGCCATCGATGTTGATGGTCTCTCGGACTCCATCACTGGGGGGGGGGGGGTAACGCCAACCCAAGGAGCGCCACTTTAAGGCACACAGCTCGGTTTCTTCGTGTCTGGTTCGAAAACCTAGCACAGTGCCGGCAAGACTCAGGTCGGTGAGATTCCCCCAGACAAAAAATACAGAGGGTGTGGCGGTCAGGTGGAGCAAGTTTACTGCCACAACCCTTACAACGGTTAAAAAAGCTCCACTTCTCCATAAAAAATTAAAAAGGAAGGAGAGAGGGGGGGCAGCCCGAAGGCCAAACTGAGGTAACCAGCAACTTTGACCTCAACAAAAAACAACTTTTTTTTAGTTTTTCTGAAGAACAAATGAAAGTTAGAAAAAGGAAGAAAACTGAGGAAAAAATCCGAAGAGCCGTGAGGCAAATAGCCAAAAAAGCGAACCAACCAGACCAATGGAGAAAATGTCTTTCCAAGCGGCGGTAAGAAAGGAACTGGCGGGATGTCCGTGCCCTCCCCTCTGGGCATGCACAGTGGGGTTCCTGCGCATGCCCGAGGTTTGGGCACGAAAATCCATTAAAGAGCTTGCTACAATACCGATTGATCCAATGCGTGCGCATTGAATCCCATGGGTGTGAAGCACAGAGACCACGTCGAAGATCATTAATGACAAAAGGGAACACCTTTCAAGAAGCTACACTCCTGTTAGAAACTTTGATGCATGGAAAGATATCCAATGCATTAGTGAGTGCTCCAGTTCTTCTGTGGAGAGGAGATGGAATCAAACCCAACCCATTTGTACAGATTCTTAGAAAAAGAAAATAGCTCACTGTTAAACACACACATGCAGCCAAGGAGGGAAATTTATTTATTTATTTTTATTATTTTATTACATTATATTTGTGCATCACAGATTTAAAACCATAAAAACCAAATCCAACATATTATACAATAGTTAAAGCAAACAGCACTATTTTTGTGGTCCCCTCCCATTTCTGGTCTGAGTCCTCTGTGAGCATGGGTAAGGGAGTAAACTCCACAAGGGATGGGGGGCTCCAGGTAGGGTGCAGGCCGTGATATAAACCATTGCTGACCTCAACTGAATGCCTGGTGGAGCATCACTGCCTTACGGGCCCTGTGGAATTGCATATGGTCCTACAAGTCCCTGATGTTATTTGGCAGAGAGTTCCACCAGGCTGAGAACGCCCTGGCTCTGGTTGAGGACAGACGGCTATCTCTAAGGCCAGGGACCACCAGCAAGTTGTTCTGTGAAGAGTGTAAAGCTCTCCCGGGGGTATAACAGAGGAGGTGGTCTTGCAGAAAGTAAGAAAGTCAGAAATTTAAGAAAGTAAGAAGTGTCAAGTAGGAACATTTCTTCCCAAATCTCAGAGAAAACATCAGTTACGCTCTTCTTTAAAAATAATTAATTATGAAATGACTCAACAGATATTTCTCGGAAACAGCACTCAGACAGAAGAATGGCCCAATATCAACTAACCTTGTTAATATCAGGATATACACCCCCAGAGTAATCTTTTGGATGTATCTCAACAGAAAACTCCAAGAGGCGCACACACCAGTAACCCAGTTACAAGACCTACTGAAGGAAGCATAAAACACTTAAATTAAAACTGGCAAAGTGGCAAGAGAAACCAGTTCCTGCTTAAGCAATCCAAGACCTCAATACATCCCTGAACACGTCTTTTTATTGCAAACAACTTTGAGAACCAAAGTTGAAGGGCAGACTAGAAATTTTATAAGGAAAGGTGAACATACCTGAAATAAAATAAAGTCCAGCTCCCAAACATAGGGAGACATAGGGAGAGAAGTGGAGCTTTGTTTTGATTAATCTTGGCTGACTCCCAAGAATTAACCTTTATGTATCTTGTGGAAGCCATGTAAGCTGTATGTAAATCTAACAAAGTCCATACAGATGTATGGATTCAATGGACTGAGAACATATGTCACCAGCAGGCCCATAGCGATGGTGGGGCTATTCAGGGCTCCACCCCCTTTCTTAAAGGCACAGACCCACAGGATTCTCCTTTAAAAACCTTTTAAAAATAATTTTAAAACATTTTTAAAGGTGTGCGCTCCTGTGCCTTGCCACAGCGAGCCATGTGCCAAGAACAGACCTGAAAAGCCCCACTGAGAAGCTGGGAACCATCTGGCCATGGCCAGGAAAGGCTGGGGGAGGCTCAAAATGTCAGCCCCTGCGTCCTCCACTTCTCAGCTATGCTCTTCTACTACCTGGCCAGCAGCACACGCAGCTTCCAGAGGAACCCAGAGCTCTCACCTCGTGGCCTGATGCCCCTGCCGTGGGAGATGCTGATGACCCTGCACCCGGCCAATGTCTCCGAGCAGTGCCAGGACCCCCCCACACACACACACTTCTGGGTAAGCGCCTTACTTACTTCTCGCCCGGGCGCCCTCTTGTCTGCCTGCCTTCAGTCCTGATTCCCCTGTAAGCGCGCTTCTCTCTGATGTTGGGGGGCTTGGATCTGGGCACTTTGCTTGCACTGCTACTGCCTCATTCACCACTCTTCCCCCACCCTTTCCTCTTCCTGTCTCCCTGCTCACCCAGATGGGCAGCTTCTCCCTTTCCTCTTTGCAAGCCCATCTCTTTTTCATTTTTATTATTCAACTGGAACTTCCCCCTCAAACCCTCTAGCTGAGCGCATTTGGGTTAGAAAAAGTTCCTTTTACAGGTTTGGGGGGTTGGGTGTGCTTGGCCCAGATGGCTGCTGTGAACCTTGGCAGGGAACACACACACACACACAAAAAGGAATCCAACTTTGCAGTCTAACTTTGCAAACAGAAGGCTGTGATCCTGTGTGCGCTTTCTGGGAAGCAAGCTCCATCTCAGGAGAAGGGAACTTCTGACTCAAGTGGCACATGATCAGGCTCCACAGTTTGGCAAGCCTAGCCACATTTGCTTGGGAAGGAACTCCTTGGGTTCTGAGTAGATACTCGCATTGGCTTCAATTGCACATCACGGTTGCTTTCTCTACGCCCTCCCCATCTTTCTTCTGGAATTTTTAGAGCTATAGCCTATAGCTGTCCTGCCACAGTTGCTTCTGGTCTCCCATGGCTTGCAAGGCTGGGAACCCTGCCCCTTGGGTACAGACAGAAAAATGACAAATAACTGCAGCCCCACAAGAAAAAAAATGCCCCACAAGCCACAAAATCCTGGCTATGGGCCTGGTCACCAGGATCTAGGAACTGAATAACTGGAGAAAGATCACTCAGTATTTACATATTATTTAAGAAACCTCCAGTATTTTCCCTAGGAGTCTGCAAATTTAAAAATTACTCTGAGCCTGCCTTCCCCTGTGCAAGCATGACAAGGCACACCCTTTTTACAGACTTGAGGAAGAGGATCATCCCTGTAGTCACTCTCCTCTGTGGTGGGATTTCAAGTACCTTTCAAGCACAGCACAGACCTCTAGTCCTTTTGAGCTAACACTAATCACAGGGATCTCACACAGTGCTTCAGATGCTTAGAGAACTTCGAACCCTTCTCATCCAAGTTAAAGAAGAGTTAAAACCATGGCAACCACAATTTTTGGTAAGCCAAAATTTGTGAAGACTAGTTCTCCCAAGTGGAAAGTTTAGGAGAAAAAGAAAACTAGTGGACAACTGGCAAATTCAGACTATGAGTCTTGGAGTAAAAACAAATGGGGGGGGGGAGAAACAAGCAAAACAAAAGATATCTATATAAACAACATGGACATTCTCTTAATTGTAAGGGCTTACAATTAAAAATACAAAGGCAATCACTTGCTATATGCATCACAGCCCTGGAAACATGACAAGAAAGATTACTGGTTTTTGAGCTAACTCAGACATCTCTCAAATGTCTCTCTCTTTTGATCCAGGCACTGTGGCCACTTAGAGAACTACTGACATAGTAAGTAGAATGATGTAGAAAATTAACGTGTGAGCAAAACCACACATACACAAACTACAGGGCCTGACAGGGCTGCAAAAGTGAAATGCCAATGACTGGACTTTCCTTCGTTATCACAATTTCCCTTTCCATCATTATCACAATCAAGATTTTAAATCTTGTCTGCTGCTCTACCTGCTCACTTGATCTACCAACAGACTTGGCAAAGTCTCTATATTACAACTTTAATACTCTCTGCTGTAAACAACAATTCTTAGATTTGAAATTCCATTAACATAGTCCCCTGAAATATTATCTTCAGAAAGGACAGAATTAGTAATATGAATAACATTCCAGTATCATTAACAAACCTCAGGGAACTCCCTGGGCTCACATGCTCGCTCCCCATTATATGCAGGTGGGAAGCTGCTGTTAATTCCAAACATGGAATTTTTCTATTTCTTGTGACAGCCAAATCAAGCAAGATGACACACTGGAAAAAAGGATTTTGAGCCACATTCTGGCTTACAATCCATCCTTGTAAGCAAAAAACAACAACTCCAAAACCCAAAACCACAATTTGATCACCACAGTGCAGTAGGTTTTGCTCCTAGAGTTCTATTTCTGTAAGCATTAAGCACGGAAATAAAAGTTGCTCAACACAAGCCAGAAATTAATTGAGTCAGGATCATAATTTTAAAATACAAGATTGAGATAGAATCTAAACACAACAAATGAAAATGTATTCAATGATCAACTAACACCAAGATTTCAGATATATGATTCACTTTGTTTATCTTTCCATCTATCTAGTACTGTTCATATAGCGATAGCACTTTGTTTATCTAGAGAATTACTGACTGACATTCATGAACACAGCATCTGTTTTGCATTTATTTATTTGTTCTAGAACTGTAATAAACAGTAATTTATTTAAACATTTATGCCCTGCCTTTCCTCACAGTTCAAGGTAGCTTACTATATTTCCAGTTTAAAGCAGAATAAAATAACCCCCCAATCTCTCCCTCCCTCCAAGGATACTTGCCATTCATATCCCCTCAAAATCACTGGCAAAAAAGCAAGCTTTGCACCAACTCCTCAAGCTCTCCAGGGAGGGCCCCCCCTCAACTCTTCAGGGAGCCTATTCCACAGAGCAGGAGCCACAATGGAAATGACCTGGGCTCTGGTCAATTGCCAGTCAGACCACTCTAAGTAATGCAACAGCCAACAAATAGCTGTCTAAAGATTCCAGCTGGTGCACAGAGACATAGGGAAGGACACGACCCTTCACATATTTAGATCCCAAAACAGAGATTATTCTGGTGTCGTGGTTAGTTTCAGATCTGGGAGACCACAGGTTCAAATCCCCACTCTGCCATGGAAACTTACTGGGTGACTTTGGGTCACTCACACACTCTGCCTGACCTACTTTGCAGGGTTGTTGTGATGATTAAATGGAGGAGAGAAGAACAATAGAAATTACTTTGGATCCTGACTGGAGAGAAAGAAAAAGTATAAAGGAAGCAAAAAAAATTAAATCACTCTGAGTTTTTAAGAAATTAGGCATCATTTCTGTTGCCTGAGCAACTTGATCAGATGCCCCAAGTACTGCCACAGGACCCTGATGGAGATGGGAGGGAATGAGATGGGAAGAGCAGGCACTAGCCAGGGCAGCAAGAAGGAGAGAAGGAGTAAAGGAAGAGGAATTTAAATGAGTGATGCGGAGGGAGTTGAAGGAATAAGAAGACAGAAGGAAGAGTAGAAAGGATGTAGGGCATGAGGTAGGTAAAGCAGTCAAGGAGAGTGGAAGGGAATGGAAAGCTCTGAGGTAAAGGAAACAGAAACAAATCAAGAAAGGTGTACTGGAGGGTCTACTGTGGATGAGGGGCAAAGAGCGGATGGCGTTATGGGTGGTGAAATTACCACGTGGGAGCAGAATTAAAGACAAGAAGGCAAAAGAAAGTTAAGGGGATTCAGTGGGAGCAGAAATCTAGAAGAAGTGGCAAAGGAATATTTTTAACTTGCCCCCTATCAACTCCATCAGTCATGCTCTGTAGTTTACAGATATAGCTAAATTCAAGGGGTACACAAAGAGCAACCTCAAAACAATCCACAACTTTTTGTTGCAGATTCATGCAAACTTACCTTTCTGAAATAATTTCATCTCTCCATTTTCTTTCTTGATTTCAGATATGAATCTGTGTTTCTTCTTTTCTTTTTGCTTTTCCTTGTCCCTTTCTGTAATTTTATCTCTGGCAATTTGATCTAAAAAGGAAACATTTTCATATTGAACCAGTGCAGGAAAATTAGTTATATTTTATGTACTGGTCAAATAAAGGTTCTACATAATTATTAGGCAAAAAAAAAATTAAGTTATTAAGATAAGTGAATTTTATTCACAATTACATCTTGTGTGGTTAACTAAAAATCTAAACCAGAACATATATATTACTACTAGATCCGAGGGGGGGGGGGGCCTAAGCCGGTCTGCTCAGTAGTAAGCCCAATATTGTTCAGTAAGGCTGTGTACACCCAGGAAAGTATTCCTATGACTGCAGCTCTAATGTACTATCAAAAATCATATTTACTGGGCATGACGAAACTTGCTTTCCTTCTGAAAACAGGAACTGAACTGCAAACTGCTTGGCATGTGACTGGAGGCTAGCCTGCAGTAATTTGATATCTTCAGGTTAACAAAGTAACACACTTGTTCAAAGCAAATGTTTAAAAACATATTTGAATGGCTTTACCCTTGTACAGAAATGGCAGTCAGGTTATAGCTCAGTGTCAAGGAGTCAACTGATCAGATCAATTCACTTCAGAAACTGATGATGAATCAAGGTTAAACTCTGTTTTTCTTATGGTATTGGTATATAAGCAAAAAGGTACTTGGAAGTTAGCTATGGTACTCTGCCATTACTAATTTTACATATTCATTTATCTCCTGATGCCTCAGGGTACCTAAGGACATAAAACAAAAAATACTACAAGACACTATTTTAACTCCATGCAATGCAGTTTATTACAACTACTTACCACCAATACAATACTTTTAATTAACAATTATGGCCAGCATTGTTCCCATTTTACATCTGGCTCTGAATCTATGAACAACTTGCCAAGAATAAATAACAAGTCCATGCTACAGTCTGGATACTAGCATCCAATATAATATGTCAGGCATGTCCTCATGCCATAGCCTTTAAACAAATGCAAATGAGCAACTATTGGATAATCTATTTCCAGGCTTATTGACTTGCCTCTAAGACCTCAATTCTATCTATTATATCAGTTTTCTAAAGCATACTACTACAAAACAGAAAATTTATTAAAATAAGGAAATCAATCAACGAACTGCTCCAAGTTACACAGACAACTGACCAAGTGCATAGCATTTCATAAACTACAAGAGTGGTAGCATTTCCAGCTGGTTTCTGTAACAGAAGCCAAAAGCTTCAGAATGATGCTGGATGCCAAAATTTGCAGCTGCTTTGCATCAGCTTCCAGAGGGCAGTTTACACCAGCAGTCAATCACTGATTATGCAAGAACCACATGGAGATCAAAAGACAGCTAGGCAAAAAATTCACAGTATAAGCATTGCCATCTCAGAGGGAGGGTGGAATTACTGCATTACTGCAGCAGTGCCTACTCTTTTTAATCACATATCATTGTCCTAGGTGTTTTCAAAATAATTCTCATGATTCTAAAAAGCAAAATACTCAAAACAGAACACAAACATAAAAAGACAACAATATCAAGAAACAAGTTAAATAATCACTTTACTAAATCCACCAGAGATAACATGACAAGGTAGGACGTGAAAGACAGTAAGCTGCTGCATGGCTGTTTATCCTAGATGAAGAACCAATATATAAAGATATAAAAATATTGTGTATTGTTTTCATTCATTCAATGAGGTCTCCGGATTACAATCTTCCTTTCAGATATCTTCTTCCAGAATATCATACTAATACATAAATTTTGCAAAAAAATTGAGTATCTTCAGATATTTGGCCTAGGAAAGCATTCTGAGGGTCTGCCAAAGGTTGCTCCTGTAACATTCTTACTCACACCAAAGAGCACACAAATTAAATATGGCTCCAAGGTAAACATGCGTAGGATTACACCCTATATAAAATTCTTTAGTATTAGGAAGAGTAATTATCTTCAAAACAGCTTACAAGCGTTCAAGTTCTCCAGAACACTTGTATATTAGAACACACTCAGGAAAACAAAATGTCTCAGATCATTATCTTGAGGAATTTTGTCAGCATCCTGTGACAAAAGAGTGGCAAAAGGGTAGGGCTCCCAAATCTCGCCAAATCGCAGCGGGGGATCGCATGTCTTTGCAGAATCCCTGCTGCGGCGAGGGCGAGACGCGTTGCACCACTGTCGTCACTGTGGCAACGTTGCCAGAGCGATGCGTAGCGTCATGTCCTGGTGACGGAGGGTGCAACACGCCTTGCCGTCCCCGCAGCAGGGATTCTGCAAAGACATGTGATCCCCCGCCGCGACTTGGCAACCCTACAAAAGGATGTTTGAAGAAGGGAATTCAAACCTTCTTTCTACAGGAATCCCCAAAGTCTACTGAGCAAAGGGACAGAGATGTAAAATTTCCAGAAATTTTAAAGCCACGGGGGGGGGGGGGATCCCCTAAAAAAGCCCCAGAAATGTCATGGGAAACTGAAATATGTGCAATACTTACTTTCCTATCAAACCTAAACTTCTTTTACTGATTTAACAACATAAAAGGAATTACTGTTTACTTAGCAGATAAAACTGCACTGCTGTTTGGCCTATTTATGGAATTTAAAAGTATATATTTTTGTAACAAAAACTGCAAGTATCCCCAAAGTTTGAAACAGACTTGCAAAGGCCTGCATCCGATGCTACCACAGCATACCAACTTTAATTTCTACCATCAGAGAGAGAAAGAAAACTAAAAGTTGGAGGCAGAAGACAAACTCTGTAATAAACAATAGAGATTGTTTTATTTGGACAGAAACATTCTCAGTCACATTGGGCACTGCTACCAGAATATTTGAATATGAAGTTAAACTTTGTAACAGTGGTAACACTGAACTCTGTATTACCATTAAACACAATATAGCATATTACTTTATGCCATTTTTTTAAAATCCTAAAGCTGTTAGAAATTAATAGGAAAGAAAGTAATAACTGTGTACATTCTCTACCTTCATTTTGAATTTGTGAACTGGATGGTACTGGCTCTGTATACTGGTTCTGATTTATGTATTGTTGTATGTTAATTTATGCGAAAGGGAAAAGTGACTGCCTCTCCTGGAACATCCCCCACAGAGCTTCATACTCAGCAGATCAAAATCTTCTGGTGATCCCCGGCCCGAAAGCTATCCACTTAGGCTCAACCAGAGCCAGAGGCTTTTTGGCTCTGGCACTAGCCTGGTGGAACGCTCTCACAGGTGAAATCTGGGCCTCGCAGGACTTAATGCAGTTCTACAGGGCCTGCAAAATGGGGCTGTTCCACCAGGCCTACGGTTGAGGCTGCGGTAACCATCTGGACTGCACTCCCCCCATGCTCTCCCTTCTTTGTCTGCTTGTCCTGCTTCTCTGTATTATTTTAACATCTATCGTTACACTTCTTACACTTCATGCAAAAACCCTTCGGGGGTGTGTTAAATCTGTCCTAATGTTTTGGCTGCCATTGGATATTGATATCAGACACTGTTCTTAATGTTAATTTATATTTATTGTTTTAAATGCTTTTATCATTGTTGTTACCCGCCCTGAGCCTACTTGTAGGGGAGGGCGGGCTATAAATCAAATATATCAATCAAATCAAAATTAATTAAATTTAAAAATCTTGAAAATGTTGTACACATCTACAGTATACATGGAATTATTTTCTTCTTTTTTACTTTTTTTTTTAGTATTTGTGTGCGTGTGTGAACCTGGAAGTCATGATGACTTCTGGCTACTCCTAGTGGGTCTAGGACATTTCAGAGACATGGCTTGATAACCTGCTTATACGTCCCAGCTCTGCTATTCCTTGGAGGTCGCCCTTCCAAGTACTTGCTGGAGTCGGCCCTACTTAGTTTCTGAGATCTGACAAGTTCGGGCTTGCCTGGGCTATCCAGGTGAGGGCTGCATGGAATTATTGCTGAATGCTGTAGAGTGTCATAAAAAATTCATAGAATACATTTTGAGTAAAATCTTGTTTTTTATTTCAGTCATTCCCAAAGAGGAGGGGGGAACCACTTTTCCTCCATGCCTATTCTGTGACTTTAAAAGCCTCTCCCAAGCAACAGTTGGGGGGGGGGGGTAAAGACAGGAATTTTTATAAATCAAAGTTTTTAACTATTAATACTCTGCCTCAATCTCAAAACTTAATCTTGAACATCAAGCACACTGCTGCTTTTACATGTGTAAGAATTGACCATGGAAAAAATACCTGCATTCTAAGGTTAAATGCGATGGTTTGGATCCTAAGTCTTGCTTCCTTTTCTACTGTAACCTTTTGCATACTGGTTTGCCTCCACAACTAAGCATATCCCTCTGATTCTAAGAGCTTCATCATCATTCAATAAGCTGAAAAGCACCAGTGCCAGAAGAAAGTAATGCATTGTGGAGGACTACCTCAGAAACAGATATATCCAAAGCTTACCATCCAAACCTACAAAATGACAAAGCTTATTATTGTGGATTTTCCCATAGTATTTAGGCACTAACAACATAAGAACATAATAAGAGTCCTGCTGGATCAGACCAATGGTCCATCTAGTCCAAGCATCCTGTCTCACACAGTGGCCAACCAGGTCCTCTGGAGGGTCAACAACAGGGCACAGAGACCGAGAACTTCCCCCCTGATGTTGCCTCCTGGCTCTGGAATTCTAAGTCTGGGAGCCCCTGAATGTGGAGGTTCCCTTCAGTCACCATGGCTAGTAGCCAATGATAAACCTATCGTCCGTGAATCTATTTAATCCCCTTTTAAAACTGTTTATTCCTCTGGCCATCACTACATCCTCTGGCAATGAGTTCCACATTTTAATCACTCTCTGTGTAAAGAAGTATTTCCTTTTTGAATCTACTACCCATCAGCTTCATTGAGTGCCCTCAAGTTCTAGAGAGGGAGAAAATTTTCTCTGTCAACTCTCTCCACCCCATGCATAATTTTATAAACCTCTATCATGTCTTCCCTTAGTTGTCTGTTTTCTAAACTCAAAAGTCCCAGAATCTTCAGCCTTTCCTCATAGGGAAGATGCTCCAATCCCCTAATCATCCTGATCACCCTCCTCTGTATGTATTCCATCTCTGAAATGTCTTTTTTTAGATACACTGACCAGAACTGTACACAGTATTCCAAATGAGGCCATATCACAGTTCTATATAGGGGCATTATAATATTGGCCATTTTATGTTCAATCCTTTTCCTAATAAGCCCTAACATACAGTTTACCTTTTTCTCTGCTGCAGCATAGTGGGTTGACACTTTCATTGAGCTATCTACTATGACCCCAAGATCTTTTTTCCTTTCAGTCTCAGCAAGCAGACCAGTGTTCCCTCTAAGCTGAGTTAGTGTGAGCTAGCTCACAGTTTTTTAGCCTCTGATTCACAAATTTTTGTCTAAGCTCAGGAAAGATGGCTCCAGAGCAAACTAATTAATGCAGTTGCCAAATCGCTTGCGCACAACTTTAATGCCAGAAGCTCACAAAGTAGAATTTTTGCTCACAAGATTCCACAGCTTAGAGGGAGCACTGGTTCAGACCCTATTGCCCTATACTTGAAGTTGGGATTTTTGTCCCAATTAGGAGTACAAATATGAGGATCTAAGAAATTCTATCCTCCCTAAGCCTATCCAGGTGGTCTTGTACTATTGTTACAGCCCCCAACCATCAAAGCTCTGCAATTTGTTCATTTTCATTATATTTATGACTACTAGCCAATTTATGACTACTAACCAATAGCATAGACATTTTCTCAACCTCTCTTAGTTTTCATCAAGCATGTTTAAGATTAGGGTGTAAAACCCAATAGAATTTTCATACAAGTGTACAACAGAACTGAAACAACTGAATATGTTTGCATTTGCACAGAAAGCCAAATGAAAATCTGTCTCTTACTAGACACAATTCTGCAGTGCACAAGACATATGGGCCTAAATGCTTTCCCTGGAAATGGCTCTACATAGTAGCAAATCAATGCATTTGCAATGTTGTAGCAAACTGTTTGTATCCATATTTAATTATGAAATATATTAATTTTTAAATGGGAAATAATTTTTAAAAAATTGATCCAAAATGCTCACGTCTACCACACTGCTACTTGAACAGCTAGATCCACAGCTAGGCCAACACAGCTACGCTCCAAAATGCACTACGACTTTAATCTCTAATTTCTTCAATTTTGAACCTTACTTTGGAACAAAGGGGACAATTAGCGCAAGAAATAACTTCTACCTGAGCATTCATCTGCAAGACTAAAATAGATGAATTCCAATTTTGCAATTATCTATACAAGTCATACAATAGCCCTGAAATACAATCTCAACTTACTTGTTCAGCCAAATTTAAAGAAGCCAATATGCAAACTAGCACTTACTCTGTGGCAAGTACATTCAGGTGGGTAGCCATATTGGGCTGAAGCAGCAGAACAGTGGCATCTTTAAGACCAACCAAGTTTTATTCTGGGGTATAAACTTTCATATGCATGCATGCTTTTTCAGATACAAGCCATCCTCAACCATTACATACAGGTAGAGATAATTAAACTTTGTTGGTCTTGGAGGTACCACTGAACTCAAACTCAGTTCTCACATCTGTTGGTCAATTCTTGTATTTGTATGCTAATTTACTGCCATTCACAGATCATACCAGCTGCTTTAATTTAATCAGCTATAATTACCCAGTTACTTATGCATCTTGACTTTAACTAGCCCTTCCTGGCTACTAACCCCCTCACTTATGTAGTAGTTGAGGACGTTCTGTTTCAGTCTATCTGAAGAAGTGTGCATGAACACAAAAGCTTATACCCAGAATAAAACTTGGTTGGTCTTAAAGGTGCCACTGGACTCAAACTTTGTTCTTTGGCAAGTAACTATTCTTTCTGCCCAAGTAATAGATCTCCTTTTTGGTTTGCATCCTCATTGCTCTGAGTCTCAGCAGCAAGCATTTTGCTCAACACCACCCACATTTTGCACTATCTAAACTGGGCCATATTTTTCTCTCGGTCTCACTTACCTAATAATCATTGCAGTCTGCAATTTGTCTGCTTGAGCAAAGGTTGCATGAAAGCACAGCACACAAATGCAGGTTCCACTACTTTTGCCAGTTCTTGGATTTCCACATAAGAGTATTTTTATACTGGAGATCAGTCAAACATGTACCCCACACACACACACACAGCTACACTACTGCTTGTTCGATAATTTGCAGAGACACTCACTAATTCTGAACAAACCTGAATAATTCAAAACCCAGTAGGTATTAAGATGATGCCAACTACTGGTATAGTGTAAGCAGTTTTGAGTAGCTAGAGTAGTTTTCAACTGAGTTTTTAAAAAAGTTTATTACTAAAACTAGTAACACCTAGATTGCCCAAATAAAAGGGCAAGATAACTCTCAAATATTTCATCACTGATTACCTAGAACAATGGTGGCGAACCTATGGCACACGTGCCAGAGGTGGTACTCAGAGTGCTCTCTGTAGGCACGTGTGCCGTCGCCCCGGCTGCCCAGGCGGCCCCCGATTGGGCAGTTTGAATGGAAGGCTGGGGCCATGCAAGGCAGACGTCAAGCCAGCAGGGGAAGAGAAGCCGGCTGCGCCCCACGACTCCCCACCACCTCTGAGGCAGCTGACCCTGACGAGCAGCACCACCAGCAGCCTGCAGGAGGGAGCACCTGCCCGAGTGAGTGCGCCTAACTGCGCCCCGAGCCCCGCCTGGCCGGTGCCTCGCCTCCTCCAAGCCTGCAAGTGAGTGTCCCTCTCCTCCTTCGTCCCGTCCTCCGCCAGCGTCAGCTCCAGCGTCTTAGTCCCTGGGAGGGGGTGGGCAGCCCGGCCTCTGCCGCCTTCCTGCCGCCACTCCCCTCCCTCCCTCCAGCATGCAGGACTTGAGGTCAGGGGGCAAGAGTGGCTCCTCAGGGTGGATGGGTGAAGACACGGGCGGCGGCGGCGTTTTGGGAGTTGCAGGAGGTCTTCGAGCTTGGAGGGGGGTCGGGGGGCTTGCCATCGGGGGGCTTGCTGTCAGTCAAAAAGGACCTACACTAGGTTCAGACAAAGCAGTCACTAGTTTTCTTATTCCCTGCAGAATAGCAGGGCAACTCCTCAAGCTTGGGACACTCCCCCCCATAACCTTCTAGTTCAACTTGAGGATAATTCTGGGAGTGTAAGAAGTAGACATTAGACTAGAGTTCTTCAGTTTTAACCAGACACTATTAATCCCAACCATAACAGGCCATGTCCAGATTATCTGTACCTTTCCATCAGATACAGGCAAAAATCAAGAGTCCCAAGAGGCAAAACAGGTAACCACTGGTATAGTTAACTGCTCCACTGATCTAAAGGTTTTTAGTCCAACACACATATTCAATGACAAAAGAATTAATGCAGAGCTCTGGAAGAAGCTGCTCTCGAGGCAACAGAATATGGGACTGTTCAATTCAGCTAATACTAATATTATTAAACTACAACACCTTATATTTTACCCTACAGAAACTGCTTCTTACTTTAGTATAACTTTGTCACAATTTAAACTTAGAGCAATTTTGCCTAGTAACTGTGACATTTAGTAAGCAAAGTTACAGTAATTTAACTTGATACATGATAGATATGAAATATGTTCTAATCTCCCCACACCTGAGGAAGAAAATGAGATTGTATCGCTGTAATTTATGTTAACTGTGCAGCATAGCTAATGCTATACATATAAATACATCTATATTTATGTATTTATTTAGAACTTTTACTTGCTTCTGTATTAGAAAGACTGTGCAAAACATTTTTTTTAGATTTCTTTTCAAGGAAACCCATGTACCAGTAACTAACTATTTATGTTTTAGAACATTTTCTTCTGCAGCCATGGTTAAACACAAGCATTTGGGAGGGGAGATTTTTGTGTGCCATGAAGTCAAACAGTGAAAGAATGAAAGAGACTCAGAACCCGCTCCCTCTTGTCCGCCTCCCAGCAGCAGGAACCTTTGTCAGGATGAAAAAGCTAGACTGAAGATTCTGCAATAGCAGCCCAGCTCTTGCACTATGCTAGGAAAATGGGTTCCTGACGCAGTGTACTCAAGCACAGATCACTGGGGGGGAAAGATATTTACTGAAGCAAAGGCTTTTTTAAAAACTCTCCAGCAACATGCTCTAGTTCAGCATTCTTCTGTATTTCCATCTGAAAGTGCCTCCACACTAAAAGAGCCGGACGTGAAACTACTGAGAGAAAAACTGAGAGAAAAGTTATGCCCGGAACAAGTTAATTCTAAACACATTATGTGTTTCTCATCTAGAAAACAGCAACAGTGTCAGGACTTCAAAAAGATTGTCTGCACTTAACATGTTTCAGAAAGTTGTTGTTCCCGCATTCCCACTTTGAAGCCACTGAGTGAGAATATTAAAATAATTTCATATCATAGCCTTCCTCCATGCAACTCTGTATGTTGTGTGATCTACAGCACACTTCTAAAAACCCTCATTATTATATTATAAGACAATTAGGTTGAAATGAACTTCCTAAGAGATTTAAACCTTCTTCTCTCTTCTCCAGCATCATCTGCTGTACCACACTATCATCTGTTATAAATTCAATAAGAAAACTGTTTGAGAATGGTGTGTAGGGCACATTTCCTAATCAGCATAACTTGTAATTTTATTTAATTAAAACATTCATGCCCCACCTTTCAACAGAAATATCTAGACAGCTTATAATAATTCTAAAAAATGAAAACAATAAAACAAGGATAAAAAACAGCAACAGGGAAAATTTAGACTTAGGAAGCTCTTTAGAAAAGCCAGCAAAAAACCAGGAAAAGCCTATTAAAGAGAGTCATTGTTTAAAGTCAGCACAGCTGGATAAAATTCCACAGGTGAAGAGGAACTAAATAGCCTCAGAGAATAAAAACATCTTCTGCAACTAAAAAACCTACCAATTTGATACTAAATGAGCTTCTTGAAGACAAGGAGTTCCAGAGCTTGGGTGCTATTATGGATAAGACCCAGTCCTTGGTGCTCAACAGTGTTCCCTGTAAGTTGAGGTACATGTACTGAGCACACTAATTGTCAGTTAGGAGTGCATGGATTTTTGTCTGAGCACACAGAACGCCTGGCCCAGCTGCTGGTCATGGTGGGGAAGGAGCAGGCTCTGAGCCTGGCTTTGCAGGAAGGCAGGCAGGAAGGGTGGTGATACTCACTGCAGGGCTGTGTCAGTGAGTCATCACAGGAAGTACAAAGGTATGCAGAGGAAATCCCACCCACAACCAGCCTACGTGTGGTGTGCTCTGGCTCAGCGACTGAGTCGAGCAGTAGGAAGCCAAGGCAGGCTTGCTGGGCGCTTTAGCGGTGAAGGAGGCCCACAACAGCTAAGGAAGGAGACATGGCAAACCAGGTCAGGAGCGCCGCCAGAGGGAGGCCCGCCCCCTTCCCCGAGGAGGCCTTGAAAGCTAGCCACCTCTCATCTGACACCAGCTGGGGAAAGCTGCCAGACTCTAAGAGGAGTCTGCCTCTCCTTTCCCCAGCCCTGCACAGGGAGGCACTGTCAAGGGGGAAAGGGCCACCGCCACACTGCCATTTTGTCCCCAGGCCAAACAGAACAGGCAGAAGTGGTGCAAGAAGACCATCACCACCCATAGGACCACCACCAAGTGCATCACCATCCCCAGGTCAGTAGGCCAGGAGAGGAATGAGTCTTCAGTAAGGACGCAGAGGGGGCATTGGAGAAAGGGGTGCCTGCACATGTCTGGGGGGGGGGCATTGCTTTAAAAGTAGAAAACAGCAAGAGTTCAGTAGCACTTGAAAGACCAGGGGTGATTTCGCACTAGAGTTGCCTCACGGCGCAGCCGCCGTTTACCCCAACACAAACATGTTAATTTCACACCCAAGGCCGCGGGGCTGCATTTTGACTCGTGGCTTCGCCCGATTTCCTCCGCAGTTTCGTGATCCTGGTTTTTAAGGATCATGAAACTGCGGAGGAAATCGGGCGAAGCCGCGGGTCAAATGCAGCCCCGCAGCCTCGGGTGTGAAATCAACATGCTTGTGTCGGGGCAAACGGGGCTGCACCGCGAGGCAGCTCTAGTGCGAAATCGCCCCAGGTGGTATTGCCAGACTCATTTGCACCTAATTTAGGCAGATTCATGCATTATAGATTCATCAACATCTATTTTTCATTGGCCTGTTATAGCTAGATAAAGCCTCCATGTTTAGAGGTACTATAACTCCATCTTCCAGATGCTGGTAATTTACA
Source organism: Gekko japonicus (assembly GCF_001447785.1). Taxonomy (NCBI): domain Eukaryota; kingdom Metazoa; phylum Chordata; class Lepidosauria; order Squamata; family Gekkonidae; genus Gekko; species Gekko japonicus. Next base: position 2,792,515 of record NW_015168652.1, on the reverse strand, counting down.
CGTATGTTGCCACACACTGTTTTGGAGTATCTAGTGGCATTTGATTCATCACTGCAGGAAACAAATTGTTGGACTAGATCAAGTTTGGTTTTGTCCATGCAAAGGAGTTCTCATATTCTTCAGAAAAACATGCCAGATGTCATGGCCAAAGAAGTCAAATGTTTCTTGTTTTAATGATAGTAGTAAAGGAAAAATATGAATTATTTGGGCTTAGAAGTGGTGTCTAAATTATCATGCAGAAATGGAAAGTACTCTGTTTTAAAGAGAGAAACTCAGAAATGGAACTTACATTCATGAAGTAATTCTGAGAGAGAATATTTCTTAAGGTGTTTTTCCCAGCCTTGGAAAAAATAATGGAAAACTCTGGCTGGTTGTGGACATGTACATTCAACTGGCAAAAATATAGCTTCATGCACTTGACCAAGCCCCTCCTCTGGTGTGGCCTTTATCTGGCTTTTAGAAACTGGTATCACTAACCAATCAATTTATTTCTACAGTCCTTAGAACAGTCATACAAAAAGAAGTACACCTTTACAATATTCCAAGATTTTAAGATACATTAGTGACACATTAAAAGCAAATTAAAATTTAATCGAATATCAAACAACTATATCTAACTAGCTACCTTAGAGTTTCTGTGATCTGAGTATCACCATACAAAAACTGGCTGGTATCACTAACACTGGAGGAACATTGGAAATTTCTAAATGCATCATTTAGGAAATGTTATCAAAACAGATGAATTAAAATTAAAACAAATATAAATAGCAGCTCAAAAAGGTTCTCAATTTCTGTGGTCAATTTTTTGGAATTACAGTACCAAATCTGTTTTTAAAAGTTTTTATAATAGTGCATATAGAAAAATCAACGTTGGGAGTATGCCCCCTTGAACTCAGTGGGACACTGAATTCAGTAAACATGTAAACAATTGGGCTGCATGTGAATGAATGAATACCCAAAATAAAACTGAGCCTGCCTCAGCGGGGAGGGCGGGGTAAAAGTTATAACTAAATAAATAAATAAATAAACTTGGTTGATCTTAAAGGTGCCACTGGGCTGCATGTTTGGTGTAGTGGTTAAGTGCGCGGACTCTAATCTGGGAGAACCGGGTTTGATTCCCCACTCCTCCACTTGCACCTGGCTGGATGACCTTGGGCAAGCCGTAGTTCTGATAAGAGCTGTCCTTGAAAAAGAGCAGTTTCTGTTAAGAGCTCTCTCAGTCCCACCTACCTCCCAGGGCGTCTGTTGTGGGGAGGGGAAGGAAAAGGAATTTGTAAGCTGCTCTGAGACACCTTTGGGTAGTGAAGGGTGGGGTATAAATCCAATCTCTTCTTCTTCTACATGTATACCCCACCTTTCTCCCCAATGGCACCCAAAATAGCTTAAGTTGTTCTCCATTCCTACATTGTATCTTTATAAAAGCCCTATGAGGTAGGTTAGGCTGAGTGTGCATGACTGGCCAAAGGTAACATCTGGGTAACAAAAATTAGGAACACACATACTGGATGGGGGATACTGAGTAGCAGTATGTGTGAACAAGATCTTGGGGTACGGGTGGACCGTAAATTAAATATGAGAAGCCAGTGTTATGTGGAAACAAAAAAGGCTAATGCAGTCTTGGGGTGTATCAACAGAGGCATAACATCCAAATCACAAGATGTCATAGTCCCACTGTACACTGCACTGGTCAGGCTGCACCTAGAGTATTTGTGTGCAGTTCTGGAGGCCTCACTTCAAAAAGGATGTGAACAGAATAGAGTGGGTACAGAGAACGACAAGGATGTTCAGGGGCCTGGAGACCAAACCCTATGAGGAAAGACTGACGGACTTCGGAATGTTTATTCTGGAGAACAGGAGGTTGAGGGGGGACATGATTGCTCTCTTTAAGTATTTGGAGGGCTGTCACTTAGAGAAGGGCAGGGAGCTGTTCCTGTTGGCAGCAGAGGGTAGGACTCACAATAATGGGTCTAAATTAAGGGTGGAAAGGTACTGCCTGGATCTTAGGGAAACCTTTTTTACAATAAGAGTTGTGCAACAGTGGAATCAGCTGCCTACAAAGGTGGTGAGCTCCCCCTCACTGACGGTCTTTAAGCAGCAGCTGGACAAACATTAGTCAGGGATGCTCTAGGATGATTCTGCACTGAGCAGAGAGTTGGACTAGATGGCATGTATGGCCCCTTCCAACTCTGTGATTCTATGAGAGCCAGTTTGGTGTAGTGGTTAAGTGTGCGGACTCTAATCTGGGAGAACCGGGTTTGATTCCCCACTCCTCCACTTGCACCTGCTGATGTGACCTTGGGTCAGTCGCAAGCTCTGGCACAGCTGTCCTTGAAAAAGAGCAGTTTGTGTTAGAGTTCTCTCAGCCCCACCCACCTCACAGGGTGTCTGTTGTGGGGAGGGGAAGGGAAAGGAGTTTGTAAGCCGCTCTGAGACACCTTTGGGTAGTGAAGGGCGGGGTATAAATCCAATCTCTTCTTCTCTTCTTCTTCTAAGCTTCTGTGGCAGAGTGGGGAATCAAACATGCGTCTCCCAGAACCTAATTCAGTGCTCTGACCACTACACCACACTGACTACGGACAGATGGTTCTAAATCCACACTGGCTAAGTTTATGTGAGGCACTTAAACTCATTCATTCAATCATCATTCATAGACCTTTATTGGCATATCATCAGTCATAAAACAAATCAGAACATCGTACCATAAAAATTAAGGTCTAAGATTCCATATAAATTAGGTGCTGTCAAGAACAGTACTACCTAAAATTTTGTACTTTAAGAAATTCTATAAGAAATTTGGCAACACTTAAACTGATGCATTCATGCTAGTTACTTGTTGGGTATCTGAAATGAAACAGACATAGGACAGGTGTTTTTCAAGAATGCTAAGGCAGTTTTCCTCTAGTATAGATATTTCTTCCATACTATATAATACCCTTTACCAGCTTTTATTGTTATGGCAGTTGTAGTCATTCTTTGAGAAAATAGACTTGGCCATGGTATTCCATGCTCTGATCATGTCCCGGTTACATTACTGTATTTATTTGATTTATTTAGAAAATTGATATGCTGCTTTGCCAGAGGTTTCTTAGGAGGTATACAGCTATATTGATAAAACAATTCTATATCATTAATATAAGCTACTAAAAAATGAGAAGCCATTAAAACCAGGACATAATATCATAAAATACATACTGATTAGCCTAAAATTATGTGGATGTGGGCCAGAAGCAGGATATAAATACTTTTAGAGCTAACAACCTGCATAAAGGGGAATGTTTTAGTATGATGCCTAAAGGAAAGTAAGATAGGTGTCAGGCTGCAAAGTGCCACAACTGAAAAAGCCCTCTCTTTGGTCACCAGCAATATATTGTTAAAACCTTTCCATCGTTCTACACTTCAACACTTTATCAAATTTTAAATGACATAATTTTAAAAACAAGCTCAAACCTGGTAAATTTACATTGTAGGGATGGATTGATAATTAATTTTTAATAATGTAGTTTGCTATAATATTATGGATTGTAAATGACTGACTGTTTAAGATTTTTCAAAATACCTTTAGCAGCAGAACTGAGTCTACAAAATGAAATGCCACTGATGCAATGGAAACAGTCCCCCAAGAATGCTGCATGCTTTCTCAAAACAAGTTGCATTAACTAGGTTTTCTGCTACTTTGGAATTGGTGCTACCTGCTAGAATTAATACACAACCACCATTCTTTCCCAACTGCTCCCCCCATCCTACCCAACTCCTCATATACCTTCATCTCATCTATGTGATTTTACAACTGTTTCAAATGCTTATTTTAGTGTGTGTGTATATATATAAATATATATATATATAAGAAGCGGTGAACCGTGATACTCGCGGGGGGGGGGGGGAGAAGGAGCGCCACGTGGAGGAGGAAGAGGAAGCAGCTGCAGGTGAGCCTTCTCCCTGACCCCCTCACACCCCCTCACACCGATGGCAAGCCCTGAACCCAATCCTTCTCCTTCCCAACTCCCCCCAGCACCGACAGCAAGGCCTGCATGGTTCCCAGCCACCGGGCTCACTAATCCTTTCCCCCTGCCTCTCCACACCAGCAACGAGCCACATGGGCCTGCTGAGCTTTTTTCCGCCCCTCTCCATGGCTCCTAGCCATCGGGCCCACCAAGCCTCCCCCCCCAACGGCCAGAGCATTCTCTGCACATCCACAGGGAATGCTTTTACTTTGGGGGGGGATTTAAATATCCCCCATATATATTTTTCAACTTTTTAGATTTTTCTGTACACCTGGGGACTGCTCCAAGTGTGCAGGAAGATCTCTCTGCCCCCGATGTGCGGATTTAGATATCCGCACAGAGGGGGAAACTTGAGTATTATATATATACAAGAGGCAGGACCTGCAATACTCACAGGAGGGGAGAAGTAGCAGGAGACATGGCTGCAGGTGAGCCTAGCCTTCTCCCTCCCCCCCAGTGGCGGCGGCGAGGCCATCCCACCAAGCTTTCTCCTTCCCCCCTCCCCAGCAGCAGTGGCGGCGAGGCCGGCCCACCAAGCATTCTCCCGCCCCCTATGGCAGCGACGGCAGCAAAGCCTTCTCAAAGTGTTCCCTGAGCATGCGCAGGGAACACTCCTTTACTTTTGGGGGGGATTTAAGTATCCCCCTATAGGTTTTTTTTTCAGTTTTTCGATTTTTCTGCACATCTGGGGATTGCTCCAAATGTGCAGGAAAATTTCCCTGCCCCCCAGGTGCCCCCGATGTGTGGATTTAGATACCTTGGCTATTAGATAGATAGACAGATAGAGATATATATAAAATGAAAAGAGTCCCCATGAAGAGAGTCCACTGTTGCTAAGGGGCTAATAAAAAGAACAAACAATATTTAGAATAAGGCCTAGGTAGAAGCATCTAATTTGACATTATTTCCCTTAAGGTCTAAGGTAAAAGGTTCCCTTGCTCGAAAGCCAGTCGAATCCGACTCTAGGGTTGGGGTGCTCATCTCCGTTTCAAAGCCGAAGAGCCAGCGCTGTCCAAAGACGTTTCTGTGGTCATGTGGCTGGCATGACTAAACACCAAGGCGTATGGAACGCTTGGCAGGAGCTGGAACTAGAGATGGGAGCTCACTCCATCATGCGGCACCCAGGTCTCAAATCGCTGAACTACTGACCTTCCACAGCCTGCAGTTCAGCGTCTTAACCATTTGACCCACCGCAGCTCCATTAAGGTCTAAAGACTTACATAAATATTTGTAACTAAATTTTAGGACATGAATGGAAGTATGCAGCATCCTATTATTAATTTTAGGTGAAGTATATTTCTCCTTTCAATGCAGTCCACAGCCCAATACGCTCCTATGATGCCCTCGTCCACTTCCCTCCCTTAGAAGCAAGATTTTGCCTCCGTTTTTCTGAGCTGCCCCAGTTGTCTGTTTTCTTCTTTCCTGAAGAATTCTGGCTTTCCCACCCTGTCACAGTATAATATTCTGGCTGTTGTTCAGCCAAGGAACCTGAGGGAAGGAATGGAGCCCCCTTTAACTTATACGACATAATGGCACTTGAGAAGTTTTTATACTCCAAATTAACAAAATATTTTATTCAACATAGAGTAGAAAGGTCAGGTGAAATCAGGGTTAAAATTTCTAAGGTAAACCCAGTACATGCACAGTTCTTATGTTTCAGGTTAATGAGAGTTTTTATGTTGAGAGGCTTTTGTTCCAGTGTTTTCTAAACACTCCAGCACACTTTCTTTGAGTATTCTCTGACTCTTTTGGTTTCCAGAAGGCTGGTACACTCT
>NW_015168652.1:2781503-2786729 GCF_001447785.1 Gekko japonicus | reverse complement strand
CTCTTTCCAGTACCCAAACCACCTTCTCTAGAAACACCAGTACTCCTCTCAAGTTTTTTACTCACTCTTAAGGTTTCTACGGGCAGTTTCTAACCAGGCCAGACCAGGGATCTCTGCACTCTTCAGAGCTAACTCCCTGTTTGATTGGGTAGGGAAATCCTCCTCTCACTAGGAGGTCTATCCCTTTTCTATGGCTCAAATGGAAGTCTTTGCCTACTTCCCAAATTTCCTTGCCAACTTTCCTCCAGTTCTCCGTCTGTGTTAAATTGCTCTTAGCTAAGGCTGAATTCCAAAACTGTCAGGACTCAATTCTTCTCCGCTAGGGCTGAAATCATGGAGCTGCGGTGGCTCAAGTGGTTAAGATGCTGAACTGCAGGCTGTGGAAGGTCAGTAGTTCAGCAGTTCAAGACCCGGGTGCCGCAAGACGGGGTGAGCTCCTGTCTCTAGTTCCAGCTCCTGCCAACCTAGCAGTTCGAAAGCAAGAAATTGCAAGTAGATAAATAGGTACCACTTCGGTGGGAAGGTAACAGCGTTCCGTGCACCTTGGTGTTTAGTCATGCCGGCCACATGACCACGGAAACGTCTTTGGACAGCGCTGGCTCTTCGGCTTTGAAACGGAGATGAGCACCGCAACCCTAGAGTCGGATTCGACTGGCTTTCGAGCAAGGGAACCTTTACCTTTGGCTGAAATCAGACTGAATTCTCCTCTGCATCCAGTTCATGCTAACCAATTAGATCTCATGGAACAACCTGTCACTCAAGGCTCTCTGGCTCTGTGAAGAATTAACCCTTCACAGTCGTTTTGTTTGTACAGCATCTCTAAGCTTTTACCAGTGCAGTCCATCACAGCTCCCCTCTGAATCAATGGGTTTAAGACCAGCTTTGAAACATTAAGAACCACAGCTTATTCACCTCTGAAATTGTCCCATATTAAATGAACACTGTTCTGGAACTTTGTGTGCAGATTCCTGGAAATACCCCAATAAACATGTGACCAACACTTTTAAGAGTCTGCTGCTTGTACTTACAGAACAGGAAGTGAAAGACCTGGATAGGGAAAGTTTCCAGAAGGCAACCTGGGGGGCACTATCTGTATGTCTTGAGAGGTATGGTCCATGTGGTGTATTTGGTGTTCTTGGTTTCCCTGCCACCCATGTGCATAGAGCGCAGCATGCTTGCTTCCTCCCACCACTGCCACTGCACTGACAATCTTGTCTGAGCAATTCCTCTCATTTTTCTGTGCTTACAAATGACCTCAAATCTTGCCAATTTCTGACTGTAACTACCATGTCCCATCAATGCTCATATGAGATCAATGCACTGGTACTGCGGGGCTGACAAAATTGCCTGAGCTACTCTAAAGGAGGAAGAATTCCTAGTGGCACCAGTGCCAAATAAAGCCTAGTACTGTCTCCCCCATAGCAAGGTTATTTGGGCTGCAAATGTTAAGGACAATTCCTTGGGAATAAGCAGGGGTCATTTCCTGCAGGAGCGCACAGGAGCGGAGCTCCGGCAGTAAAGAGCCCAGGGGGCGAGCACATGCAACAAGCCCCACCCCCTGCTCCCAGCAGCCCTCAGTCAGAGTAAGAAGCAGCCAGGTAAGTTGCAAAAGCCCCCCCCCCCAGTCCCAAACAGTCCAGTGGCACCTTTAAGACCAAGTTTTATTCAGGTACAAGCTCTCCCTCCTCTGCGAGGACAGATCTGCACGGTTCCCCCCCCCCCAATAGCTAGCAATTCAAAAGACTCCAGTGGAGCCTGAGCGGTGGGTGTTGCCATCTGACACACTTCTGGTGATGTCAGGGGGTGTGGCATATGCAAATAAGTTATGCTAATGAACTCCTGCACCTCTTTTTCTACTAAATGACCCCTGGGAATAAGATCCAAGGAATAAGATCTATGAGGCTTATTCTCCAATAAACACAGAACTGAGCCATTAACGATTATTCTACTGACTTTAGGGAACTTTTAATGTTAAACTGTAATCTAATGTTTACATTAAACAGTATTTAGAGAACCATCCTGTTATGATTTTGAATACACCGTTGATGTATGTTATACAAATGTATACAATACATTGTATACAAATGTATACACTTGCATGATTTCCATAATTATAATACAACAACATGCAGGTTTGAAGTATTCAAAATAGAAAGTACAACTCTCTCAGCCAGTATGGTACAGTGGTTAGAGGGTCAGACTAGAATCTGGCAGACATGGGTTCAAATCCCCACTCTGCTAGGCAAAATAGGTGGGTAACCTAAAGCCAGTCATGCATATTCAGTCACCTTCCTTCCCCCCACCAATTTATAATTTGTCCCTTCCCGAGATTTAATTTCCACTACACCAGGAGAATGTGTTTCCTTTTCAGATCTTCTACCAACTACCAAAGTCCGCTCTATTCCCTAATAGGTCTCAAAGCCTCAGGCCCACTTCCACCTAAGGCAATAAGTGCCGTTTCTACACACACACACTTTTTTTTTAAACAGAAACCGCCAGACTGCACTGCTGTGGCTACCTTCCCTGCTTTAAACTACACCACTTGCACATGGACCTCCCCCCACCATCCTACTGGGGTCCCCTCTTCCAGATGTCAATCCCCTCCCATCCAGAGGCACTGACCATGTGCGCGCAGAGAGCAGACCTGGAGTTACCAAGCCAACGTGTCTCTCCCATGTGCGCGAGGGCAGGGAAGCAAGCAAGCAGCCATTCCAGGGAATGACTCTGCCGGAGAAAGAACGACCATTTCCTGCTCCTTTGCTTACCCGGGGAGCCCCCACTGTGGCGAGGACGTCCCGCCCGCCCAATACTCCTCCACAGGCCCCTTTCCGCCTCCGATTATTTCCTCCCCACCCGAAGCCGTCCTGACCCTCCCACCCGCACACGCCAAGCCCATCAGTGTTCTCCCACAAATAAGTGTCAAGGAGCTCACCCTCTTGGCAGTGATGGTGGTGCCGCTGCTGAGGTAGCAGCTTCACCTCGCCGTTCTCCTCCCGACCAGCCGCGCTCAGCCCTCCGCCTGCTCCTCCTGCTCCTGCCGCCCCCACGAGGGGCAGTCCGGCTAGTTTCTTCTTATCCTTGTCCCTTTTTTCCTTGGGCCGCTTAATCTTGCCGCCGCCGCCGCCTCCATCCACGCCTGCGGCCAAGCAATGGTGGGAGTGGGAAGAGGGCGGCGGCAAGAGCAACTTGTGGGGCAGCTGAGGCGGGAAAACCAAGGACCCGCCGGCCGCGCCGCTGCTGGTGCCACCGGCGGCTGCGGCCGCGGAAAACGCCGCAAAGCTCCACACGGCTGAGTTGCCGTGAGCGACGGCGGTTGGCGCCACTGGGATGTGAGGCGGCGGCGGTGGCTGCCGCCTATTGCTACCGCCACCCTCGCCGTTGACGCGCTTCGGGCCCTTGAGGCCGCGCTCCTCGGCTCCCTTCATGCGTTTGGCGGCTGGCTGGAAGCCCCGCGAAGAGGCCCGCACTTCTGCCGCCAGAGTGGAAGCGAAGGGCTCCGGCGGCTGCGGCGGTAGCGGCAGCGGCGGCGCCACCATCGCGCCTCGCAGGGGACTCGGCGGCTCCGCCATTTTGAGATTCTGCTTGTATTTACCTCTCAGCGCAAGTCGCTTGAGAGAGCCGGGATGGTCGAGGGAGGGAGAAAGCGAGAAGGGAGGCGGGACGTGGCCTGCACAACCGCCGCTTTCTCTCCGCTTTCCTCCCTCCCAATAGAAACGGCGACAGAGTCAGAGTGACAACCCAAGCGGCCAATGGTTATGGGGAGAAGGGAAAGGGAACGGGCTTGCCGCCACCCCACCCCCCGGTTGTGAGTGGCGCAGTTGAGAAGGGAAGTGAGAGCCTGTCATAGATGTCTCTGAGGCACTCCGGGAACAGCGGGAGGACAATCCCACAAATGGTTCCTAAAGCTTGAGGCGGGGAAAGAAAAAACGGGGCTGCCGGAAGAGGAAAAGGAGGAGGTTGCACGTATCGGTTTCCTTTAAAAAGAGAAAAAAAACTGCGTCGGGATCTCATAGATCGGGTTCATGCAACGCGTCGGCCAGCGGAGATAACGTGAAGCAGCGCTCTTCCCTGCAAAAACTTTGTTAGGCTCGTTGATTTTTTTAAAAAGTCTTTTAATTTACTTTTAAATGGTGGCGACACACTGGTTAAAAAGTAGTAGTTTTTAATTATAAGAACTTGTTGGCAGCCATCTTACAAGAGGCATCTCTCTCTCTCTCTCTCTCTCTCTCTCTCTTCCTCCACCAGGCCCCGTGGCTAGGAAGTTTTTGCACAGGGGGCATTTTTTTGCTCGTGGAGCAGCCATTATGTATATGTACAGAACTGCCGGACAAGTGGTGTATCATTCAAAAATGTTTCAGGTTTATTACAAAGATGCTAACCAATACAGAACTTGGAGAATTACAGTAGAAGTCAACATGATTGTGCATCAATTTTTTTTCTGTGAATGCATCCATATTGATGTTATTTGTGTTTTCTCATAACCTAGCAACACTATACATTTTTTCCTGAAGATGGGACATTGACAGCCTCTGTGGTTTTAAAATGCGAGTAAGGCAAGAGAAAGCTGACTTGCATGTAGCAGTGGAGACTCCAAAAGTAACTGCAGCTGCAAGGACTTTGTATACATTTGGGAATGCACCTTCATAGGCAAATAGCACAGCAAGAACGTTATGGATACTGTCCTCTTCTTTCAAGCATGGATTTGTTGTTTTCAAAATGTTCCTTTTTAGGATATCTGCTTCTTGTGTGAAGTCATCCCCATTAGCATTTGCTAATTTTAGGAGAAGCTTTACTGCTTATAAAAAAGAGTGTGAACTTGGAATCTTTTATAATGACTGTTTGCTTCAACTTTTCCCAACAAGATGGAGCAGAAATCCTCAGTCACAATTCTGGCATTTTGTTTCTACCTAGGGCAGGGGTCTGCAACCTTTAAGACATAAAGAGCCACTTGGACCCATTTCCGACGGAAAAAAGAAACCGGGAGCCGCCGCGCACTCTCCCCTAGCCGAGCCGGCGCCGCGTGACGTAACGCCCAGGGCCGGACCCAGGTATTTTTGCACACTAGGCGAGGCTCCCTTCTGGCAGCACCTTGAGCCACGGGGGGGGGGACTTTGTGACCTGGCTGGGTCCCTCTCCCACCCACCCCCAGCTAGCCAGGCAGGCCGTGGTGCCCTGAGTGCCCGCCGCCCACCCCCCCTCCCAAGATCAAGTCACCCCAGCTAGCTA
>NW_015168652.1:2774913-2780367 GCF_001447785.1 Gekko japonicus | reverse complement strand
CTTTCCCTCCCCTGCTTCCTTCCCTCCCCGCAGAGAGCGAGAGCGAGCGCACAGGGGCGGACGAGCGGAGACCCGATCCCCTTCGCCTTTTCTCTCTCGCCGGATTTCAGGCCTGTCACCGGGCGGGCAGTGTAGAGCCGAGGCAAATGTTCAAAAGAGCCGCATGCGGCTCCGGAGCCGCGGGTTGCCGACCCCCGACCTAGGGATTGCACATCACCAGCAACAACAAAACCCCTCTTTGTTTTAAGGAGTAAACTAAAACAACAGAAAACATCTCACCCACCCCCCTGAGCCTCTATACAAGCCACAGAGCAAACTGTGCCTGCCGGGAGCAGTACCTTCCATGGGATTCTCACCATGGGAAACAGGAAGGGAAGGCAGAGCTCTGCAAAGACGCGGTGCTGGCTGGCTAATCAGGAAATGTGCTGGAAACACGAAAGGAGCAGAACACATATGTGAAATTGTGCTGCAGGTGCGGTGTGGCTTACTAAAAAAAAATACCAGGATCTGGTGGCGAAAATTCAAACGGTCAGGGAAGATTCGGGGCAGGGAAGATTCAGGAGGGGGCGTTGCCCCAAGGACCCCATTGTAGCTAAAGGCCTGATACACACACAGCTAGGAATTCCTCTTCTAAGGTTGCCTATCTTTTTTTAAAAAAAAGCTTTTTATTTCACCAAAAAAGCATTGGATTGGTTAAGAAGTATTTTAAAAAATATTTTAAATATATTTTATTTTACATATTTTAAGTACAAAACGGTGGCACTGGCAGCCATCTTAAAAGTCATCCCTTCACATAGATGGAAATGCTTCCTCTAAAATAGTGTCATGGGTATGGAAAGATTTGAAAAGCCTTTTGATTTGTTTATATAAAAGATAGTTGCAGACAGTTTTTAAAAAGTTATTGTAAGTACAAGAATTTACAAAACTGACATCATGCCATTCTTACACAAATCGGAATGCATCTTCTAAGACAGTATCTGCAGTGACACATACATTATCTGAAAAAAAAGTATTAGGTATTATTTGGATTTGAGATTCTCTGATCCAAATATATTTGCTATACCCCAATATCCCCAAATATCAAGTCAGTATGGATATCCTATTTGGGAAATATTCAGGATTCCCGAATCTATTTGGCTCCATTATACTCTATGGGGCCATTGTAGTCAATGGCAAATCTCTCCTAGGGTATATTCAGGAGCTTGGGGGGGGGGGGGTTGAGGTAGAGGCACGATATTTGCAGAGTAGCTGTTGGAACCTCTCCCCAAAAGAACTTCCAAGTCTCAAAAAGATCAAATATGAGAATCTCTTAAGTACAAACTGAGGGATGGCAGTTCTGTAGGGATAGCAGAAACAGCACATTGTACTAGTGGCCAGCAGCAGCAACCTGTGCCATTGTGGCAAAAGCCAGCCCGCAGGTCTGCTCTAATGTCAAGCACAGCAACAGATTCACAATTCCAGCAAGGGTGAGGGGTGAGGAAAGCATGGTAGTTTCTGGATGTCAGCAACCTTACAAAGATGCAATGCCATTTGTAAATGCATTGCAGTGATTGGCTGCACAGACTCCCCCCCTCCCCCCTGGAAATCAGGACAAATGGTGGGAAAGAGGCAGAAATGGCAGGAAACAGCAAGGTAGAGAAGGTAAGTCTATCTCTTAACTTTTAACCCACACAACACACACACATACTTTCTACTGCAGGAATTCTCTGGGGGAATCTGTTGGGTTTGTGCTATTTTTCCCACCATTGGAAACAATGGTGGGATGGGGCACCTTCTTTGGCTCTTTCTAGGCACTGCCACATTGGCATTGGGTTGCATTAGGTATATATACTGGGTGGCTCATTTTTCTGTCGAATGCATACCCCTGTTCTTGAAACAATGTTGTATAGTATGTGTTTTTGCTGCTTGATATTAAATATTTTTCCAGCCCTGGGCCTAAATAAGCAGTGCATTTTAAGAGAGGAAGGAGGACCAGACCTTGCTCATACCTTGTTTTTCATCTGCCTCCACAATTGCAAGTGACCGAGGAATCAGCTTGGCTGAGCGACTTTTCAAATATGCATTTCCTGTGTTACATCTGAAGTGTATTTCAAGGACCATGTTTAAACGTAACATGTTACACAGAAGCAATAGTTTAGATATGCATTTTTATACATGAGAGCATGCACCATTATGCACATCAAGACTTTTGCAATAGTGGCTGTATAGAAAAGTTGCTTTGGGTTTATGCATAAATCAGATTGGCCTTGGCCCCGGTCACACGGCAAAGTTGCCACGGGAGAGGCACGGATGGTGGGCGGATTATCCGGGCGCGATCACACCCCAACATCTGGGAAGTGGAGCGTACCCGTGCCTTACCGCCAACAATGCACGTTAAAAAACTAGTACCTCCAAGGTACTAGTAAACGTTTGCCACAGGCTGCCTCCAGACACCCATGGTGTGATTACGCCGGCGTGTGGCATTCCCCTCTGGTCCCTCGTTTACCCCGCTGGCGCCAAGGGAAGGACCCGTGGTGTGCCGCCGGTGCATCTGATCGCGTAATCACAGATCAAACTGCGCCGGGGCAATTAGCCATGCCTCCCCCCCACAATATCCGGCCCGTGTGACCGGGGCCTTTGTTTGACTTTGCTGAACCCATAACTGAGATAAAGGAATGCAGATAGACTATGATGAGTCATCTTCAAAGCTGGTAATTTCTATGGCAGAGAAGGTTTTAGTAGGTTTCACACTAACTTGCCAAACCTCAGCTTTTACACCTATATTAGGAAGAATTGAATTTAGTGAAATTAAACCTGCACTTTAAGTCCTGATCAAAACAAACTGATATAAACTGTGAAGGACCCAGCTTTCTGCCACAAGCTTTCTTTTGTAAGCTGCCTCAGGCAGGTTCCCTGGAGAGACAATACAAAACTTTTCTAAACATATAAACCCTTTTCTAGAACTTCTGTTGCTGTCATATAAAATTGAGACTTCGGTTTTCAATGATGGCTGCAATCTTATTCACACTCCCAAGTAAGTGTCACTGTAGGCAGCCTGTCTGCATAGCACTAAATTTTTATTCAGTCTTTGGAATACAAAGTTCTTTTAAATGATAATTGGTCTCTGATCCAGTTCTTACATGTGTATTGACTTGTGACTGCAGCATTAACTGAGGATTTCCATATATTAATAAATCACCAGTTTTAATTTCTGTAATGCCTGACAGTGAAAACTGTCCATTCATTTGGCTGCGAATAATAAGGTACCAGCCCCATATAATCAAGGTGTTGATAACTAAGCTGTCTGGCTGGAACATACCAACTATCTTTACAAATTAATTCTTTATTAAAAATGTTAATACTTTCATCTTTTATATTTTTCTCGTATTTATTGCTAAGATGGTTCATAACCTATTTCAATATAAAAATTCTCAAGGCAAGACAAAAAAATTCAAACCATAAAATATGATCGAAGAGCCTAGAAAAGGTTTTAAACTGTCTAGGCTTGGTTTAGATAGTCTGTTGTCACATGAACAAACCTGGGAGGAGTGGGAACCTTGGCCCTGCTAATTCTGTTTTTCCTGCAAACCAGGATTTGAAGCTAGAAATAAACTCCTGTACAGAACCATAATTTGTTGTTTTGACCAAAATGGAAAACTGGTTTATTGTAAAAAGCAGTAAGTTGTTCATTAGCTTATGGGCACAGGAGGGGGAAGGAACTCAAGTCCGAGGCTTTATTGTTATGTCTGAACTGAGCCATAGATACACTTTTACTCACAGCTCAAATCAAGAAAACTGAACCTCTGAACTTTCAGTGCCCAGAGCAGAAACATTCATTTTCTAATTTATTTTAGAACCACCATAATAAAAACCCATCCACAATTCTTTCTATGCCATGGAACTGAGACAGCACTGGTCGCCCTCATGGATGACCTCCGAAGGCATCTGGATCAGGACAGATCTGCCCCTCCTCCCAACACTACACTTGGCAAGAAGCGCAGGGGGGCCTTCGCATCGGGGAAGATGAGAGGTGGCAACGATATGGTGCAGGGGGAGTGGAGTTTGTGTTGGGCTGAATGAGAAGTTAGGAAGCATTTGAAGGGGCCTTTTAAGCAAGTCAGGGGTAAAGGTAAAGGTTCCCTTGCTCGAAAGCCAGTCGAATCCGACTCTAGGGTTGCGGTGCTCATCTCCATTTCAAAGCCGAAGAGCCAGCGCTGTCCGAAGACGTTTCCGTGGTCATGTGGCCGGCATGACTAAACACCAAGGTGCACGGAACGCTGTTACCTTCCCACCGAAGTGGTACCTATTTATCTACTTGCAATTTCTTGCTTTCAAACTGCTAGGTTGGCAGGAGCAAGTCAGGGGGGCCACCCCTAAATGCCCCACTGTAGTTACAGGCCTGTGTGTATGTCACATACACCCAAACATATTACATTTATTTATTTACATAAATCATCAGGTTTTATCTGCAATGGCTAATTCTGTTTTCCAACAGGAAGCTTTACTGGCATTTGACAGGAATGAGACAACTTATAAAACCATGTTCAATATCTACAAGAGAAGTAAAAGAAAACAGTGTAAAATGCCCAACTCAGTATCTGTGTATCACTGCTGTGCTTATTCCCATTATTTTCTGGAAAACTTGTTGAACAAGTTGACAATGTGATGCATCCCTACCAAGCCCCATGATTGACCCTTGTGTTCAGGGTATTGTGACGGATTCCAAAAAGGGAACACCTAGAGAAAAGCGATGTGCAGACATAGGGCAGTGTGGAGAGATGGAATGTTTGGGAGGTTGATGGGCAGAAAACAGACAGAGAGGGAGTTGGAGGACGGAGAGTGAGTGAGGAGGTTGTGAGCGGTTGGAGGCTAACAGCCATTGGGAACTGACACATTTTGGGAAGAATCCCAGGGAGCGGTTTAATTGTTGGAACATAGGGAACGTGTATCTGATTAAGGTTGTGCTGGAGGAAAATGTGAGATGTCACAGTAAAGCCGTTTTATTCTTATAAACAATGGAGTCCGGTCACTAATTTCCACCAGTTTTAAGAGCCTTGGAGTGAACCAAGAGAGTTTCATCACGAAGAACGAAACCAGTGGGTAAGTGGTCCCCGCTACTACCCGAAGCTAGCAGTGTCCCGCATGAGAGTGGTGTCCAAAAGGTGGTGGCCTGTAAGAGCCCGTGACAAGTGGTGGCAGCGGTGGGATTCGAGAATAGCCCACGTAAGCAGGGTGAAGGAATACAGAAAGGCAAGGCGGCCGGACTGTATTCAAACTGCTAGCGTAGTGGGAGGGAGGAACTCGTGACAGAGATGGCCCCTCCGCAGAAGAATGTCAGGGCAAAGGGAGATGAAGCAACAGCTGGGGAGAGTGCTGAAGAAAATCCCACCCTTGACATTGAAAACATGAGATTGAAGGTAGAACTGGCACGTATAGAGGCAGAAAGAGAGAAAGCCAAAATAGAAGCAGAGAAAG
>NW_015168652.1:2772375-2772546 GCF_001447785.1 Gekko japonicus | reverse complement strand
AGGGTACTACCGGAGGCTTATGACCTCCTTCAGTACTGTAGCTGCACCCCTGTGTGAATGCCTCAAGAAAGAAAACCCTGATCCCATCACTTGGAGTCCTGGGTGCCAGGAGGCCTTTAGCCAATTGAAAAGGGTGTTAACATCCGAACCTATTTTAAAGGCTCCAAATTT
>NW_015168652.1:2760135-2772256 GCF_001447785.1 Gekko japonicus | reverse complement strand
TAGCCCGGAATTACTGGACAGAGAGCAACGCCTGGCAGTAATTGAAAAAGAGTGTTTAGCTATAGTATGGGCCATAACAAAGCTAAGGCCATACTTATGGGGGAGGCAGTTCACCTTATGTACTGATCACTCACCTCTGAAGTGGCTGAACCAGGTAAAGGGAACAAATAGTAAGTTAATACGGTGGAGTTTACAACTCCAATATTATAACTTTAACATCAAAAACATCCCAGGGAAGCAGAACACCGTCGCTGGTGTGCTGTCCAGGAATACAACTGGATAAAAAGAAAAGGGGAAACTTGGAAGACTATACCCGCAGTGGCAACCTAGAAACTCAAGGACTAAGTTAAGGGACAAAGTGTACCCTTGGTAATGTGTTGATGAAATGTTTGTTGTATTTGTTTGCTTTTGAAAGTTGTTTGTATATAGATACAAGAATGTAACTTAAGGATAAGGAAGCTGCACACGAACCCCATTGCACAGGAAAAGGTTGCACCTTTCCCTGGTGCAATGTTTTTCAGAGGAGGGGCGTGTGACGGATTCCAAAAAGGGAACACCTAGAGAAAAGCGATGTGCAGACATAGGGCAGTGTGGAGAGATGGAATGTTTGGGAGGTTGATGGGCAGAAAACAGACAGAGAGGGAGTTGGAGGACGGAGAGTGAGTGAGGAGGTTGTGAGCGGTTGGAGGCTAACAGCCATTGGGAACTGACACATTTTGGGAAGAATCCCAGGGAGCGGTTTAATTGTTGGAACATAGGGAACGTGTATCTGATTAAGGTTGTGCTGGAGGAAAATGTGAGATGTCACAGTAAAGCCGTTTTATTCTTATAAACAATGGAGTCCAGTCACTAATTTCCACCAGTTTTAAGAGCCTTGGAGTGAACCAAGAGAGTTTCATCACGAAGAACGAAACCAGTGGGTAAGTGGTCCCCGCTACTACCCGAAGCTAGCAGTGTCCTGCATGAGAGTGGTGTCCAAAAGGTGGTGGCCTGTAAGAGCCCGTGACAGGTATGCACTCAAATTGCCTGTTCTTCCTTTCTCAACTATTTAAAAATCTTGTAACTGGAATGTGCCTTTATATTTAGGATTGTCTTACCCAAAGGTGCCCCTACCATATTTAGATTTTTAACTGTTCCTCGATATATGAGAGCATTTATGCTCACAAGATTAGACCTTGTCTCTTCCCAATGCAAGCTGGAATGCAAAGGACTTTGAGAGACTCTGTGACTGTGCTTCTGGACAGATAGAAACTTTGGGAATCTGGTACCTTTTGGATTATTAGGGATCTGTTGATTACTCTTCTTTTGATAATGCTAACATCACATAAGGTTAAGAAGGCATGGATTTTGGACTTAACACTGATAGTAACCAAATTATCGTCGTCGTGGTCTCTGTGCAGTCCCACACATGGGTAGGGCGCCTGCGCACGACCTCAACCGGAGAATATTCCAGAGTATTTTCCTCAGGAGTCTTTTTGACGGGCTCTCTTCCTACCCTGGGGAGCAGGCACGGACTGTGCATGCCTGGAGGGGGGGGGGAGGGAGAGCCGCCTCCCACTCAGTTCTTCTTCGACCACCTTCGTGTTCACACCTCCCAGCAAACGCTCTTCAAATTGCCTCGGCTGAATTTTTTCTCCTTTCTTCATTAACTTCTTCTCGTCTTTGCTCCTTTCCTTTGTTTTTCTTCTAAAGTAAACCAAAAAAAAGAGTGATGTTCGCTTTACTATTTTTCTTCACTTTCATTCTTTCGCTCCCCCCCATTCCCCTCCCCTTGGTCGGGAAGGTGTTTGCATGGGCCGTACCCTTTTAAGTCGTGTTGCCATTGTCCTGCTAAACTCCCATCTAACGACGGCCACGACCTTTGTTTAATTTGTTTGGGGGAGTTTCATCAGGTTGACTCATGCCCTCATTGTGCCAAGTTCACTAGGCAGACCAGTAGGAATAAAGCAGCCCACCTTCGCACAGTTGTGGAAGCTGCATTGCGCCCTACAATGTCTTCAATGGCGTCTTGTGCTTCTTCTGCCCCTCAGAAGCCGCCCTCTCTCTCCAAGAACACGAAATCTTCAAAACAGAAACCTAAAAAGCGGGATGATAAACCCTCTTTGACACTAATATCAAAGTCACCTTCAGCTCCGAAACTTGATCCCGTGATAATCTCCGGTCTCTTGACGTCAACTCCTAAGGTGGCCTTTATGGCAACCTCTGGTCAGAAGTCTAAGCACCAACCTTCGACTTTGCCGCCGGCTTTATCCTCTCTGATGAATTGCATTCCGCTTGGTAAACCCTCTAAGTCACCACTGCGGAAGTCTTCTCGCCATGGTTCTCTGAGGGCTGTTGCCCGTTGCTCTACATCTCCTGACTCCGAGTTGCCTATCCACATTTTGGATGACAGGGAGCACTTTATGAGAAGTCGATCCCGATCACCTCGATTACATTATGATCGCAGGGCATATGACTACCACAGATCGCTTTCCCGATCACAGTCTTGGTCCGATTACAGATCCTGGTCCCCGGATATCAGGCATCGTGGTCCCTTTAAATGCCTTCTTGAAGTGTCGAGTTCACCCTTTACCCTCAGCTATTCAGCAGTCCTGAAAAATCCTGAAAATCAGCTCTATATCAGACTTGGAAAATATCCAAAAAATATGATACAAGTGTTTTCCAAATATTTTTTCAGTTTGGTATAGGCTGAATCAACACTCCTAGCGATGAAAAGGAGCTTGATGTAGTTTAGTATAATTACTAAAACAGTTATAGCTATTCCGACATATTCTCTAGGAACTGACATGCATGCTAGTCTGCTCTAGTGCTGTGTCATGTTTAAGGCAAGAACAGTAGCTGTAGGATCTGGGCAGACTTGTAGAGTCCTGTACTAGCTTAATTTATTTATGACACAAAAATCTAAATTTGCTGAAATTACTGACTTGGATCCAGAGGTGCCCTTCCATAAGCAGAAGACACTTCCAAATGTAACGGCAAGTTTCTGCATTGACAATTCCCACACGGATCAAGTTCAAGATGTTAGTTTTGACCTTTAGGGTCCTTAGCAGTCAAGGACCCTCAAACCTTTGGGTCCGCCTCTCTCAATATGCCCCGAGTGTTATGCTCAGGAAATAAGAACCTCCTGGTGGTCCCTGGCCCAAGAGAGATCTGGCTGTCCTCAACCAGAGCTAGGGCTTTTTTTGCCCCTGGCCCCTGCCTGGTGGAACTCTCTGCCTGAGAACATCCGAGCCCTGCAGTTTTTGTTACCTTTCTGCAGGGCTTGTAATGCAGAGATGTTCCATCAGGCTTTTGGATGAGGACAGCAACAGCATAATTCTGTGATCTGGCACTCTGTGATCTTACCCCCTACGTTCCCCCCTCTCATCTTTTACAACTATCTTCTGGGAGGTCTACGATTTGCCATACCAGGAATTCTGACTGTTAGCCATCTTGGAATTAATAATTTTTTTTATTAAGGACTGTTCTCTACAGTCCTTAATAAAAGTGGGAGGGCTTCTAATGTCCTGGCCCCACTGGTGGACCTCCTGATGGCACTGGTATTTCTGGCCAGTGTGTGATACAGAGTGTTGGACTGGATGGGCCTTTGGCCTGATCCAACATTGGCATCTCTTATGTTCTTATGTTCTTTTTCTTGTTGTTTTAATTAAAAAAAACATGTATATATTTATTGTATATCCCTGTTGTAAGCTGCCCTGAGCCCCACCTGCAGGGGAGGGTGGCCTAGAAATCAAATAAATAAATATTGCTGGTCCCCAGTGCTTTATGGTGTACCCTTACCTTCAGGAGCAGTTTTTCAGACACTGCAATAGGACAAGGGAAGCAGGAAAGGCACACTCTGCAAATGGAACTCTGCTTGCATTTCTCTGGAACCAAGTCATCATTATTTCGATATATAAGGGCCACTGGTATAATCTGTGACAGTACCAAGACTTCCAAAGACACACTCTAAAGGACTTGCTTTTTCAAAAGAACAATGAACTGGATTAAATCACTTTGATCTGTTGCTTTAGGTTCTATCAGTGTTTCAGTATTCAAATCAGAATGTCTAGACAAGGCAAGTTTGCTTCTATAACATGATATAGATAAAACTCAAAGTTGATTTTAAAAATGATATCCTTTTTGCCCTCTTTACTGGCTGCATAGCCTATCCACAGGCTTTTGTTATGAAAGCTGCATTGCTCATTGGTGATATGAAGGCAAACCACACTTTCAGCATAAGGAAGGAACTGTGCAATACATAAGCAAGCTGTTACATGTCTTAAAAGTCCCGTGACACTGATCACCTCTTGTTATTGGATGCTAAAAAAGCTCAGAAGTAGGGTTTATCCTTTGCAGCTAGCTATGAACAACTGAATAGAGATTGAGATTCAAAGTCAGAAATGTACTGTATTTTAAATTGCAGGTGCTTGTGCGTTGCTGTGAGCAACAAGCAAGCTGATAGGTACAATTATTTCTTCCAACTCTTTGGAACTATATTAGGAGAATAAAGAATATCAGTTATACAAGTGAAAATGGAAGTGTTTAATCTCTAAAATAAGCAAGGAGTTTCTGTCCTCTACTATGCTGACAAACAATACTATGAGGCACAATCTGACCACAGTTACTCTTTATCCAGTTGTATCCATGTTAGATTACTGTTGTATCCATGTTAGACCACAGTTACTCTTTATCCAGTTGTATCCATGTTAGATTACTAGGTGGGAATACTTCTGAACACTAAGTGAAAAACAGCAACATGGTAACAAGGAACACATCTCCGTCTTAAGACTATATTGGCTATCAATTCACTTCCAGGCATAGTTATTGTCTATAAAGCCCTAAACATAATCAGCATATCTCAGGAACACAAATTTCTATTTGAGAAGGTCTGTTAATTAGGATCTGGTTCTTAAGCCCCAAAGTGTGTGCCCGTATCTGAGTAAATACTAGATACAGGGATTTCTTGACTGTGGTGCCTTGTGGAACTCCTACAGCAATTCATCTTGGTAACAAGCTTTTTGAACTTTTGGCACTGAATACATGTTCTCCCAGGACTTACGTTGATTCCCCCCAATCTGTTTCCCATTTTTAAAAAATGGTAGGTGGGCTTGAATAACATTTTTACAACAGCTTAAAGTATGCCCACAATCTTGGTTTTTATGCTTGGTAATTGGTCTTGCTGTATTCGTTTGTTGTTTTATGTTTATATTTTAACTGGTTTATATTTGTATTTTTAACCGCTTTGATATTTGAACATCAGTGGGGCCCTCAGAAGCAAAAGCAAGTGCCAGGATGCAAGTGCTTTTAATAAAATTCACGATTTTTAAAAACCATCTGAGCTGGGTCACTGAGAATGATTAATCCTCTCAAAAAGCTCTCATGGCCTAGAATGACAGCAAAACAGCTGAGGAGTCATGCATGATCCTAAATATTTAGGATTACAAATCTGTAGTGATCCCGGGCCTTACAAGTATTGGCTGGCTTTGAAACAAGCCAATACTAGTTTTAACCCTTATCTGTTCTCAGATGGCATTGAGTGCCAGAGAGATGAAACATATTTTTAGATGGTTTGTGTTCTAGTTATGCCAGACTTTAAAGTGGAGAGTAACATTGTTTCAGCTCCACTACGTTATCTTTTGTATGTTATACATGAAACACCACTAAAGAAATAGACTTCTCTCTTTACATTAAAGATTCTCTGTTACAGAAACAAAAGAACAGATGTAGTGGAGAACAGGGTTGCACTTACCTATAACTGCTGTCCATTGAGTGGTCTTCTGTGCAGGCACAAATTGGGACTGGGTGTGCTCAGGCCAGTAACGGAAAAGACTTACAAAGCTTTCTAGTAGACTAGGAATGCCACTCCTCCCTCTGGTGCTTTCCTGCCACAACAATCACATGACCAGAAGGAGGAGCACTACTCCCTGAGTTCTCTGCATGCCACCACTGGAGACACCTTAGGTTCCAGAGAGTTCACAGCAGGGCAGAAGGGAGGGACATGTAACCCGCACAGAAGACCACTTGATGAACTTTATGAACAACAGTTACACGTAAGTGCAACCCTGTTTTCATCATTGTGGCCTCTGTGAAGTCCCACATTGGGAGATTAGCAAGCTCACGGAGTGAAGGATATGGGTGTGAAGTTCTCAAAGGAAGAGATCGTGAAGGACCGCCTTCCCAACAGCTGTTTAGTGTTCCATATTGACATTCACCCAAAACTCTCTTATAAAGGAGCAGGGAGCTCTCTACAATGTCCAAACTGAAATACATGCAGAAACATGGCAAAGAAAAAATGCACTCTTTTCGAGAGAGCCATGATATGTATTTTTCACTACCGTAATGGAATATGCCTCAATCATTCCTTCAGCAGTGTTGCTTCAAAGGGCTTGGACAAATACACACCATTAATATACTGTCACAATAAACCTGGTGTCAGCTAGAAATGCTCTTTTCTAGAAAGTTCTTCTACACTCCGTAGTTGAAATATACTATGAACAATAACTAGTAGAGTGAGTTTAAGTGTTCTTGTTTTGACGCTCCACCGCGACCTCCCCACCACAGTTGATACAATGAGTGAACTTGAGGCCCTTTGCACGGCTTCACCGGGTTTAGAGGGCTTTGACCGACTCAGCCTGGAGGAAGTTGATAGATTGCTTGTATCTGTGTGTCCAACCACTTGCAGCTTTGATCCATGCCCCTCTTGGCTCATCAAAGCGGGCCACGAGGGGTTTTGAGGTGCCTTGAGGGAGATTGTCAACAAGTCCCTCTTGGAGGGGCGGTTCCCCGAGGCACTCAAGAAAGCGATGGTCCACCCTCTCCTGAAAAAGCCAACTCTGGACCCGGCTGAATTGGCCAGCTATCGGCTGGTGTCCAATTTGCCCTATTTGGGCAAATTGATCGAGAGGGTGGTGGCGACTCAGCTACAGTGCTTTCTAGATGACACTTCCGTCCTTGATCCATTCCAGTCTGGCTTCCGCCCGGGGCATGGGACGGACACAGTGCTGGTTGCCCTTACTGACGACCTCCATAGACATCTGGATCGAGGCGGTGTGGCGGCGCTGTTGTTGTTAGATCTGTCGGCCACATTTGATACGATTGACCACCAGCTGCTGATCCACCGCCTTGCCGACGAGGGGATTCAGGGGCTTGCCCTTCAATGGCTTGCCTCTTTTCTCCAAGGTCGGGGACAGAGGGTTGGGCTAGGGGAGCAGCAGTCCCAGAGGCACCTGCTGGAATGTGGAGTGCCTCAGGGGGCAGTACTCTCCCCGATGCTATTTAACATATATATGCGCCCCCTCGCCCAGATTGTCTGGAGGCACGGGCTTGGGTGTCATCAATATGCAGATGACACCCAGCTTTATCTGATGTTGGGCGGCCAGTCAGGCTCTGATCCAGAAGATCTTCACTGGGCTCTACAGGCTGTGGCTGGGTGGCTCAGGCTGAGCCAGCTGAAGCTGAACCCGGCGAAGACAGAGGTCCTGTGCCTGGGTTGTGGTGGTATGGGATTGGGGCTCCCACTCCCGGCCTTCAATGGGGCACCTTTGGTGCCAGCTTCAGAGGTTAGGAGTGCTCCTGGACCCCACCTTAACAATGGAGGCCCAGGTGGCGGCCACTGCCAAAGCAGCCTTTTATCATCACAAATTTAGAGTCCAGTGGAACCTCTAAGACCAACAAAGATGAAACTAGACGAAAACCAGGACAAATCAGAAGTGACAGTTAAACAGCATATAATATAAAAATAACCTTTTGTTTACAATTTACAAAATGTATTACAATTGTCATCTCTGCTATCTTGTAGTTCCGGATGTGCGCCCAGCACTTTTTTTTTTTAACGGAGCTATTTACTAACAGTAGGGCAAATAATTTACAAATAAAGGTACACAAAAATTTAGGTCATGCAGAGACTTCTTACACCTTCAATTAATACTTTATGATTGCAGCTCTATCAAATTATATACCTGCTTGCCCTGTACATATACAAAATAAAGTGTTCATGGTAATCAAATATCAGCAAAAAAGTCTTCCATAAACTCAATAAAGTTTCACTATATTAATATGTCTATAAACAGTGTGTAACAGGGTTAAAAGGACATTAAGGCAATAATACTTGAAGTAACAAAATAAACCTTATGTAATACTTGCTACTAAGTGTAATAAGGCAGGTTGATGGCCCCAAAGTTAGATTGCAATAGTAGAATCCACTGTTATGAATATTTAAGATGTGTGGATGTACAGCTACAGATTACCATTGTGTAGTTGTGTCTACACTGTGTTAGTCCCTCTCCCCCCACCCCAAAAATAAAGAATGGGATACTAGTGATCTAGTTCAGTGGCACTTGAGTATTCCAGTATAAAATTTAGTAAGTGTCCATTAATTCTTGCATCATGTCCATTCTGAAGGTGGCTCTCTTGGTCCTTTTGGTTTTCCACAGCGGTTTCCAAAACCTAAAAAGATTTTAAGTGATATTTTTGTAAAGCAGATTTACAAAAGAATTCAAAATACCTCCTTAAATCCCCTCAAATAAGCTAATTTCAGACTGACTCTTGAGTAGCGTCACGGACACAAGCATCTTTTGAAAATGGTAGTTACCACTGGACTGGACTGAGTTACGAGTCCAGTGGCACCTTTAAGACCAACAAAGTTTTATTCAAGGTATGAGCTTTCATGTATGTACACACTTCGTCAGACAATGAAACAGAATTACAGATCATACTTGTATATATACAGGATGGCTTGTTAAATCAGCACGCACACAAAGTGTGCATAGACACGAAAGCTCACACCTTGAACAAAACTGGTCTTATCTTAAAGATGCCACTGGACTTTAACTTTGTTCTATTGCTTCAGACCAACACAGCTGCCCACCCTGAACTAGAATGTATTGTTCTCAAAACAGAAAAAAAGATGCTGTGATCTTGAGTCCATGATATTTCAACTGCAAACAAACCAAAGCAAGAAAACATCAAAGAAACAGGAGAATCATAGAATTTTGTGGGTCATCTAGTCCAACAGGAGCAGGAGCATAGCTGAAAGCCTGAGAGACGTACATGTAGGAACTTAAGACCTCTCTCACAAAGCCATGAAAACAGTACATTCTACCTCCTTTAAACTTCATTTATCCTTTACAATTAGGATAATTTTGTAGCTATGGAAAATGACAAATTCTGTTTGCTACGAATGTCTATTCAGAGTTTATTTAGTTCTTCAGAGTATATAGTAAAGGTAAAGGTTCCCTTGCTCGAAAGCCAGTCGAATCCGACTCTAGGGTTGCGGTGCTCATCTCCGTTTCAAAGCCGAAGAGCCAGCGCTGTCCGAAGACGTTTCCGTGGTCATGTGGCCGGCATGACTAGACACCAAGGCGCACGGAACGCTGTTACCTTCCCACCGAAGTGGTACCTATTTATCTACTTGCAATTTCTTGCTTTCGAACTGCTAGGTTGGCAGGAGCTGGAACTAGAGACAGGAGCTCCCCCCGTCTTGCGGCACCCGGGTCTTGAACCGCTGAACTACTGGCCTTCCACAGCCTGCAGTTCAGTGTCTTAACCACTTGAGCCACCGCAGCTCTTCAGAGTATATATTTAACTTTATTTTTTCTGTTGAACTATTACGGTTCCGCTATGACTATGCTAGGCAATTTTTTTGGTAATACTCATGCTAACAAAGTTTTATCCCGAAGTAATATCATTTATACAAATTCTGTGCTGCAATTATGAGCAGTGTATTCTTGCTCCCTCTGGCTACTGAGAGAGTCAGATTTTGCAGCTACCTGCAAGTAAACTTGTAGTTTCTTCCTAGTGCATTAACCAAGGGAAAAAACATGGTATTTTAAAAAATTATACTACAGAATTACACACTGGATGCTCTGTATTCATTTTATCAAGTGATCAAATAAGGATGACAGTTTACCAATTGCTGTTGTTTCAGTTGGAACTTCTGAAACAAGTTCTCTTCTAGCTACGGGACTGGAGAGATGAGGCTGAGGTATTCTGTCAGTCTGTGATGAGTCTTCCACTTCAGGATGATCTGCAAAAGAGACTCATTGACGCAAAAAAATCAAGAGCTTTGCAACTTGGCAGACTGAATCCAAACTAAATTATTCATAAATTGAATGGGACTATTCTTCTCCCCCCCCCCCCCGCAGCAGCCCATTAATCTTCATCAAACACTGTTCCTGAGGATAGGAGACCCTGAGGAATGGCATCAGAGGATCTGTAGCAGGAAATTGGAATTGGTGGAAACTGCATATTTAGTTTGGATCCAATCTTTTGTGTTGTACTTCTGTTGGAGCGCAAGAAATTTTTCTACTAATGAAAGCAATTAGGATAAATCTGGGTATTACACAAAATTGGAGAAGAAGAAGAAGAAGAAGAAGAAGAAGAAGAAGAAGAAGAAGAGATTGGATTTATACCCCGCCCTTCACTACCCAAAGGTGTCTCAGAGCGGCTTACAAACTCCTTTCCCTTCCCCTCCCCACAACAGACACCCTGTGAGGTGGGTGGGGCTGAGAGAACTCTGACACAAACTGCTCTTTTTCAAGGACAGCTGTTCCAGAGTTAGTGACTGACCCAAGGTCACATCAGCAGGTGCAAGTGGAGGAGTGGGGAATCAAACCCGGTTCTCCCAGATTAGAGTCCGCACACTTAACCACTACACCAAACTGGCTCTCCTGTAAACAAAAAGCAACCATACTAACAACCTGAGATAATATTTTCTTTTGTCAGAGCATGTCATGTGCTCTTAGGATACGGTGTTCCTTAACACACGAATCCCTTCCTTTTGATGACTGGTGCATGTGTTTTGAACATGTGAAGTCTCATGTTAGAATATTATACAATGTATCCCTGCGCATACACCCAGAGCTGGCAACCAAGGATGTCATTCCTTACATTGTCATGGATACCTTCTAAATACACTATAAGAAAAGAAACACACTTGTGGGATGAGTATGTAGCATGCAGTGGTGCATGCTAACACCCCAGTATGCACAAGAAGCTTCTGTATCAAGGTGTCCATTTTAAAAACCTCAGCATTCAGCTTTCACTCTGGTACACAGGAATCCTAGTTCTGCAGCTCTTGGTTTGGTAACCAAGCACCTGATGCAAAAAACTGATCACTCCTGCAGTCTGACCGTACAATGTCCTACTGTGTACCATCTCTACACACTGGCCACAGCCCTAGCCAGCACTATATGGATTTAAAAGACTTGGCCATAGCCAACTCTCCTGGTTGAAAAACAGGTTGCTTACCTGTAACTGATTATCTTTGCATGGTCATCTGTGCAGTCACACACTGGGTTCTGTGTCTGCACTGGACCTAACCAGTAAACTTCTAGGTCTTTCAGACAGCTCTCTTCCTTGGCGGGCTTTCCTTCAGCTTTGGAGAGCAGGCATCATCTGCACACGCCCGAAACTGAGAGAAAACTGCCCCCAGTCAGTTCCTTCCATGCATTGCCAGCAAGTTCCATCAACCCAGGTAAGTGAAAAAAAGGTGCCAGCAGTGGGGAAGGCCGGGTGGAGTGTGTGATTGCACAGATGACCACTCGAGGATCACCAGTTACAGGTAAACAAATTGTTTATCTTCTTTGTGGTCTCTGTGCAGGCCAAACACTGGGTGATTAGTGAGCTATAACGTAGTGGATGGTGGCTGCTGGCAGATAATGTGGGCCTATACCAATGCAGAAGGGAAAACCAATGTGGTAGTAATTACATGATAAGCAGCGTAGAGTCAACAGAAGTTTACTAAACTGAGAAGAAACTTTTTTTTCACCAACAACGAACATAAACAAAAAAAATGCAACAGATTTAAAGGAAAATGGATTTCAGAACAGCACGACCAAAGGCAGCATCATGCTACACCCAAACATACAACGCATAGTGATTTGCAAAGGTTGAAGAGGACCAAGTAGCAGCAGCATAGATATTGTCTAATGGTACTCCCGCTAAGAATGCAGGCGAGGCCACTACTGCTCTAGTGGAATGAACCTTAGTATAACTAGGTAAGGGCTTGCCTGCCAATTGATAGCAGAGGGTAATAGCCGAGGAAACGCACTGTGACAACCATTGTGGGGAAATCAGTTTACCCTTGATATGGCCAGGATAAGAAATAAATAACCAGGAATCTTATCAGAAGGCACTCATT
>NW_015168652.1:2755261-2760105 GCF_001447785.1 Gekko japonicus | reverse complement strand
AAGGTATGTAGTGCACATTTCCCAGAATAAACAGGGTTGGGGAAAAACATAGGGAGAACGTTTTAAAACATGAAACACTGAGACCACCTTCGGTGAGAATGAGGGATCTGGCCTGAGGACCACTTTGTTTGTATGGAAAATTACATAGGGAGAGTCTGCTCTGAGGCATAAAGTTCACTTGCCTGTCTGCCAGAAGTTAGTGCCACCAGGAGAGCCATTTTCCATGACAGAAGATTGAGTGATGATGTCACCATCAACTGAAATGGCTTCCATAGCAGACTAGCTAAGACCAGGGACAGGCTCCAGGCTGGGATCATTGGCTTTTGAGGTGGATGGAGGTTCAAGGACCTTTCATAAAATCCTTCGTAAGTCTATGGGGGGGGGGGAAACTGTGGTACCATCCACAGGGTTATGGTAGGCTGATATCGCTGAAAGGTGAACTTTTATGGAAGAAAAACATAAGCCTGACTGCTGTAAGGAAGTTAAGTAGGTCAGTACTTCAGACAAAGAAGCAGTTTTGGGCTATATGCCACGGACTGATGCATACATAGTGAAATGCTTCCACCTGAGAGCACAGGAAAGTTCTAGGACCAGTGGAAACCATGGCTGATGAGACTACCACAGTTCAATGAGAATGCATGATGTGTGATCATAAAGGATCTTTTGGAGAACTCGGGGGATTACTGGAAACGGTGGAAACATGTAATACAGAAAATAAGTCCAGTGATGCAGGAAGGCGTCCACCAGAGAGCCCTGTGTAGGTGTAGAACACAGTGCACTTCGTGTTGTACTTGGTGGTAAAAGCATCCAGGTCTAGGAGTCCAAAGTGTTGGAAAACTGAGGCCAAGTGCGTCGGGTTGAGTGACCATTCGTGCTCCACTGAGCTCATTCTGCTCCGATTGTCTGCCTGCAAGTTGTATATGCCCAGGACATGAATGGCTGTCAGCGACACACAATGGAGAGTGCACCAATTCCACAGGGCCATGTGCCAATGTGAGCCTGCTATGCGAAGAGGGCAGAGTAGAAATCAAATAAATAAATAAATAAATGTTGACAAGGCTGTACCCCTTTCTCTGTTTATGTAATACATGGTCGCCACATTGTCCATAGCTACCTTTATTTGTTTATTTATTAATAACATTTATACCCCGCCCTCCGCGCAATGCAGACCAGTCTTGTCCTGAACAGTTTTGTCCTGTAAAACTAGGCAGAAAGAGATGAGCACCTTCCTGACAGCTAGAAGTTCCAGAGCGTTGCTATGGAGAGATTGCTGCAAGGGGACCAAGGACCTTATACATGGAGATTCTCGCAGTGGGCTCCCCATCCCCACTGTGAAGCATCTGTGAATACAACCATTTTTAGAGGTTGTGGCCAAAAAGGCATCCCTGGGAGAGGGTTGTTCAGTGAAGTTCATCACCTGAAATATGTATGGGTTTTGGAATTTTAGGAATTTGGACTGAGAACTGGTCATGGGATTGTGGTGATGAATGAACCATAATTGCAGAATTCACATGTGTAATCTTGCAAGCAGCACCACAAAGATTGTGGCAGCCATCAGGCCCAATAGCCCCTGGATCAAAATGACTTGTTGGTTTGGAGACAAGAGGAACCATAACGCCAGAGTGTTATGGTTAAAGCTCTGTCCATGGGTAGAAAAACTCTGTAGCGCATCGTGTCAAGGTAAGTACCCAGGGATTGAAGAGTACAGGATGATGAAAGATGGGATTTGTCCCAACTGACACAAAGTCTGAGAGAGTTGAGAAAAAGTGTTGATGTGATGTCCCTTTGAAGTTGAGATGGAGCCACAGACAGCCAATCGTCTGTATATGGAAATATTTACACACCTTGAATGCAAACAGCAGCCACTACCACCACCGTGCATTTTGTAAAAACTCAGGGTGATGTGGAGATTCCTGAAAGGTAGGACTCAATATTGGTAGTGCAGGTGGCCCACAGCAAAATGGAGATAACCTCAGTGATGTGGTCCTATCATGATGTGAAAGTAGGCGTCTTTCAGATCAATGAACGCCAACCAAGCCCATCACGGAATTAAGGGCACAAGGGACTGTAGGGTTACCATCTGAAATTTTGTCCTTTTTATGCATTTGTTTAGGCCCCTCAGGTCCATGGTTGGCCGTTTGCCACCATCCTTGAGGACTATGAAATTTGGAATAAAACCCGCGGTGGCATTGGAACCGAGGAATCAGTTCAATCGCTCCTTTGAGGGGAAGTTCTTTTACATTGTCCATGAGACGGTGAGATGGAGGAGTGGCTACAAAGTAATGAGTCTGTGGCAGGAAGGCAAATTCT
Source organism: Gekko japonicus (assembly GCF_001447785.1). NCBI lineage: Eukaryota > Metazoa > Chordata > Lepidosauria > Squamata > Gekkonidae > Gekko > Gekko japonicus. Next base: position 2,757,795 of record NW_015168652.1, on the reverse strand, counting down.
ATTGTATACTCCTTGTGGACGATGGTGAGAACCCAAGTGTCTGTAGTTATGTTTTCCCACACAGCGATGTAGAGAAGTAAATGGGTTCCTACGGGTAGGGTAGCATTGATGTGATTTGCAAAAAGTTCAAAAAGACTGGATGGTTGCCCAGCTTTCTTCAAAGATGTTGGCTTTGGTTTTGGGTAGTAAGGTTGTTTTGAAGGTCGTTGCCGCCTTTTATAGGAATCAAATAGTTGACGTGAACGGTGGCATCTTTGGTAAGTTGGTTTCCAGGTCTTCGACTAGGCAGGTCAATCAGTAGCTTGAGGTCCAACACCCAAATTCCTAGCACATTTGTGCCTGTCACCCACCGACTTAAGGATGTCATTGATAGCCTTATTAAAAAGACCCCCACCGATAAAGGGCAGATCTTCAATTTTCATCTTGACGTCCAGCTGAAGGGAGGCGGAGCATAGCCATGCATGGCAATAAAAGGCAACAGTGGACGCCATAGCCCGAAACATGAGACTGTATGTTGAATTGTATTAATTTGCTGTTTAGATGTATGAGAAACTTCCTGAGTCAAATGGAATATAAAGACTTGATCTCTTAAGGGGAAAAGAAAATTCGACTTTACCCTGATTTTTTCACTTATTACATTCTGTCACAGCTCAAGTGGGGTGTCACCTGACGCTGCCACTACTCTGGTTCCAGGCTCCTCTGAGAAGGCCCAGAGCAGCCTCCCAAGCCTTTAGTCCTCCCTTTTGGCCAAAATGAGCACGAGGACCAGGCAGAGTGAACAATGAAAATGGCTTATTTTATAGGAGGTCAAACAAACAAGGTGCAGGAATAATAACAGTAAGTGGGTGAAAAGAAAAGAAATCAAATGCTCTAGCGCATCTAAATATACTGTCCCAAGCTCACTATCTCAAGTGGCCTTAGACTACTCAGCCTTCCCTCAGGATGAGGGTTTTTTCCCCACAGCAGCCTTCCTTCTGGCCCTGTTCCCTGGGAAGAAGAACAGCTTCTCCTCTTGCACCAGTTCTTTTATTCCCCAGCCCTCTTCTTCCCTATTGCTAGCCAGGCTCTGTCGGCATATTGTATTATATGTATGCAAGATGACAGCCAATGATGCACACATGTCAGATTAAACTGATCTAGGTGACAGGCAAGACTGTCATGTGACAGGGTCACCAGATGCAAGTTGCACAAGGTTGCATCAGCTCAATTAACTATGTCACCATGAGTTGGCAAAATGACTCTGATTGGTGCAAGTACTGTATATAAGGAATGTAGTCCTATAGCAAGTGTTCCACACCTGTGAAGAGTGTACTGCGAAGCACCTTGTCGGTCAGTTCTGTGAATCTGGGATATCGCATGGTGGAAAGGACTGTGTATATAACTGTAAATAAACGCCACTGTATATAGCTCAGATACAGCATCCTGAAGTCATTATTATTCAGACGCTCTGCGCATGCCGTCAGGCTCCCTGGGCCTACTAGGCCTCTGGTGGCACAGCCCAGATGATGACATCCCCCCACCAGACTAAATCATGGGGTCCATCTCCGGATCCCCATTGATGCGATCTGCACACGGGATTTGGGCTGTACTTTGCCCTCTTTTAACTCACTCAACATTAACATATAAAAACAGTAAAACAGCCCTGAGCCGTTTCGGCGGGAGGGCGGGGTAGAAATTTAATAAATAAATAAAATGAATAAATAATATTAACAAATGAACTACAAATCATGTTACTCCTCATTGCAGACCCTCCTTGACAAGGCATCTGCAACCTTGTTCTAGTATCCCGCAATGTACTCCACCCTAAAATCAAAGTCCTGCATGGCCAGGCTCCACCTCAGGAGTTTTGGGTTGGTTAGTTTGGCAGTCTGAAGCCACTGCAGGGGAGAGTGATCTGTTTTAAGCAGGAAAGACCTACCCCACAAATACGGCCTGAACCAAGACATACATAATGGCATAACCCTCTTTCTCAGACATTCCCCAGCCTGCTTCCCACTTGGTGAGCTTTTTACTAAGGAAAGCGACTGGGTGTTGTTCCTGGTCTGGTCCCTCCTGTGACAAAACAGCCCCCATCCCACGGTCAGAAGCATCCATAGTGAGGACAAGGGGTTTGTCAAAGTCTGGGGCCCTTAAAATTGATCCCATCACAAGTGAGTTCTTTAGTTGGCATGCCTTGGTCCATGTCAGTTTTTCTGGCTTCTTTTTGCCAAGGAGATCAGTTAGTGGCAAGTCCGGTTTGCTGTAGTTAGGACAAACGTTCGCTAGTAGCCAGCCAACCTGAGGAAAGACTGAACTTGAGTCTTGGTCTTGGGAACTCGCCAATACCAGATAGCATCGACTTTGGCTTGCCAAGGAGAGACGGTACCTGTCCCTACCTTGTGTTCCAAATAAGTCACTTGGTTTAGACCTATCTGGCACTTTTTAGCCCTTAAGGTAAACCCGGCTGCTTTGATTTTCTCAAGAACCTGCTGAAAAAGCTCTAAGTGCTGCTCCCAGGTTTGAGAGAAAACAGCCACATCATCTAAATAAGCCAT
>NW_015168652.1:2735382-2755211 GCF_001447785.1 Gekko japonicus | reverse complement strand
CTGAGCCCAAATGAAAGCACATTAAACTTATACAGCCCTTTATGTGTCACAAAGGCAGACCAATCCTTGGCCTGCTCATCAAGCTCAAGCTGCCAGTAACCTCGGGTGAGGTCCAATATTGAAATATACTTAACTGGAGCCAACTGGTCAAGCAGGTCGTCTATACAAGGCATAGGGTATCGATCGGGCCTTGTTATCTTGTTGAGCCTTCAGTAGTCAACACAAAACCGGATCTCCCCATTCGGCTTGCTTACTTGTACTACTGGTGAGGCCCAGGTGCTTTTGGAAGGCCTGATTATCCCTGCCGCTAGCATCTCTTCCAGCTCCTTCTCGATAGCTTGCCGCTGGGTTTGGAGAACTCTACGAGCTCTCTCAGCCATGGGTGACTCATCTCCTGTGAATATGGAGTGTTTTGCGATCGCAGAGCAACCTGGTCAAGTGGAGAATTTATTCGCAAACTCACCACACAGTTGTCTAGCCTCTTCGCGTTGAACTTTAGACAGGAAGGGACAGTAGGTGAGCTCTTCAACTCCAGCATCACAGGTGCTTCACCTACACATGTCCTCAGGGTTTCCAAACTCCTCTATCAGCTCTGGGATAAGATGACAAGCAATACTTTCACAAGAATGGTAGGGTTTTAAAGAATTTGCATGGTAAACCCGGGGTGGAAGGTCTGTGTCGGGTGACTGGACCACATATTTCACCTCTCCCATGTGCCCCTTAATCTGGAAGGGTCCCTCCCAGGAAGCCTCTATCTTATTGCTTTTTATAGGCTTCAACACCATAACTAAGTCAGCAGGTTGGTAAACCCGTTCCCTTGCTTTCTTATCATACCAAGTCTTCTGCTTACGTTGGGCTTCTCGCAGCTGATCCTGGGCCAGGGTTAAAGCTTCCCATAGGTGGTTCTGAAGCCTGTCCACAAAGTCCAAAATATTAGTCCCTGGGGAAGGTATAGACCCTTTCCATTGGTTTTTCACCAATTCCAGAGGTCCACGGGCTTCCCTCCCATAGACCAGTTCAAAAGGGGAGAATCCCAAGCTAGGGTGTGGAACTGCCCGGTAGGCAAAAAGGAGTTGTGGCAAAGTTAAGTTCCAGTTATTGGAATGGGTGGTTACAAACTTCTTAATCATCTTGCGGAGGGTCCCATTGAACTTTTCCACCAACCCATTGGATTGATGATGGTAGGGGAGAGTCACTAAGTGTTGCACCCCATGGCTAGTCCACAACTTCTCCATCACCCCCAAAAGGAAATTGATCCCAGCATCTGTGAGAACCTCTAGGGGCCAGCGCACCCTTACGAATACATCTGCCAAGGCTTGGCAAACCATGTTGGCGTCAATACGGCTAAGAGCCACAGCTTCTGGCCAGCGAGTTGCAAAGTCTACAATAGTCAATATGTATTGCTTTCCCCTTGGGGTTTTATCTGTCAATGGCCCCAACACATCAACAGCCACTCTTTGGAAAGGGGTGTCAATCACAGGTAAAGGTTGCAGTTAGGCCTTACTCTTATCTAGATTCTTTCCCACGGTCTGACATACCTCACAGAACTGGAAAAACCTGGCAATGTTTTTGCCCATCCCCTCCCAATCAAACTGCTTTCTTATCCGTTCTTTGATTCTTCCCACTCCCACATGGCTACCGGGGTGAACATGGGTCAAGCTCATGAGTCGGAGACTATGTTTGACTGGTACCACCAACTGATGATGTGGCTTCCAGCCACTCTGGTCACCGGGTCGAAGGGACTCCTGATACAGTAAGCCTCCATCCACCACAAACCGGGATCAGGTGGCATCATTAAGGGGAAGATCCTTCTGTGCCTGTTGAACGGGCTCCATCGAGGCTCGCGTCTTCCTCTTGCTCCTTCTGGAAAATAGCTGAGGTCACCGGAGGAAGCTCTACCTCCTTCTGTCCTACTGCAAGATCTGGAGAAGCCCCTGGGGCATGGTCACCTGGCTGTGGGTTAACACCCCTACATAGTTCTTTACACGTCCGCAAAGTTCCTTGGGAACATCTGCAAAGTCTGTCAAGAACTGCTGGTATGCATCTCCCATGGGATCGGCCTTAGTTTCGGCAGACCTCTTCCCATTCTCTTCCGGTTCCAGGGTCACATGCTCTGCTAAGTCTTCTCCCACAAACATGACCACTGGGGTATAATCATGTACCGCGACTTTCCAAAGTCCATCCCATCCTTTATAGCTGAATGGAACCTGGGCCACAGGCAGCACAATCCCTTCTGCTTTGTGCAGGTACTTACCCGCCTTTCTTCTCCCGGGACGAGGTACTTGGGATCAATGAGGGAGCAATGTACAGTAATTAGGAGAGAAGCAGTATCTCTCCAAGCATCGACTTCATGGCCATCCACCATGACCTTCTCTCAGTGGCGCTGGGGAATGTACTCAGGATCAAATGCAGGCAGAATGATCGGGTGCCTCTCTGGGATCATGTGGTGCATGCTGGTCCCAGCCTTGGGGCACTTTTTCCAGAAGTGGCCCAAATGGTTGCATGAAAAACACCTTGGTGCTTTCTTCTCCACTGTTGGCAACTTCACCCCAGCACTCGAGGATACAGGTTGCTGCTCCTGGGATGGCTGTCCCTTTATTTCTGGCTGCTTTCTGGGTTGGGGAGGGGACTCCCTCTTATACCAGTCCAGATTAGTGCGGTACCTCTGCCCTCCATAGGCTTCAGCCAGTCGCTCCACCCACTGTCCTGCCTCTTGGAGGGTATTAGGGCTCTTGTCCACAAGGGGACACCTAATGTACTCAAGAAGAGTCAGGACCCGGTCAATGCACATCAGGGCCTTGACATCAGCCAGGGTCTTGGCATCAGTGAACTCCACCCACAAGTCATAGGCTTTTCCCAATCTGTGTATTAACTGTGGGTAGGACTCTTTCTCTTCAAGTCTGATCTCTCTGAAGTGCTTCTGGGCCCCTTCCTTAGTGAACCCCACTCTCTGCTTGAATAGCTTGTAGTCTGTTCACCTTCCATCTGCCCAGACACTGAAGCCAGGACCCCACTCAGTTGCAGTCTCAGCTTTTCCATGTACAGCTCGGAGGAGACCTTGTAGCCGATACAGACTTGTCCAAAATTCTGCAGGAAGGCCTCAATGTCTTCCCCTTCCTTGAACCAGGGGTACTTCCGATGGTCCTCTTTCACCATGGTATCTGTAGGAGGTTGGCCCTTTTCTAGCTTAGCTATCTCAAGCTCATGTGCCAGCCTTATTTTCTCCCACTCAAATTCCATCCTAGCTGCAGTCTCCTCTCTCTGTAGTCTAACTGCAGTCTCCTCTTTCCGCAGCCTTGCTTTCTCTAACTCAAGGTCTGCCTGTTTAACTTGCAGCTAGAGATGTAAGGTCTCTTCACTCAGGGATGCCATTGCTTTCTATGATGTGTCCTCCACCGACATGAGACCAGCAGGCCCTGTTCGAGTCTTCCATCTAGCAACAGGCGTGTCCTCTGATTTTTCTTTCCCAGATCGAAGGAACATGCACTACCTAACTCTAGCCTCACTATCCCGTTGACCCGACAGCTAGAACATAAACAAAACCCCTTTCACCACACTTTACCAGACCCTTACTTGGTCTTCAAGCACCTTCAGACAATGGGGCTTCCTTAAGCCCAAAAGCAAAAAAAAGAAAAAAAAATCAAGGCCAAATAGTACTCTGCCTCACCAGGGTCCAAAATTAGTCCATCCCACCGCTACAGCTACAAGTTCTTTTATTCCCCAGCCCTCTTCTTCCCTATTGGCCAAAATCGGCACCAAAACCTCCCAAGGCCTTCTGGGGTTTGTAGGCTCAGCCTCCCCTACTGCTAGCCAGGCTCCCTGGGCCTACTAGGTCTCCAGTGGCACAGCCCAGATCATGGCACATTCCCATAACAATTTTATGTTTTCCTTTACTGAAACTACAAATCTCCATTTTGTTCTGACCGCAATGTCCTGAAATGTAAATAATAGATAACATTCCTGACTTATGTTGATATTGTCTTTAATATGACTATAACAATTGTTGATATATGCTTATTAGAAGTGGTGCCATTGTAAAACTTTGTTGGAAAATATTTCTAGAGATTCTTTGGATTTAACACGTTGAAAAAATGGATGGAACAGATAGACTTCAAACGGTGCCAGAGGCTTTATTCCCAGATACAATGGAACTTATAAAATTGCATTATTACAGATCTCCTTAAAAGATCTGCATAGTTTAATTCAAAACACAAGCTACGGTAGCTTTAAAAAGGGCAGTGAAAGCAATTTTTACCCTACACAAGAGGAAACAGAAATGCTGATGCAACAAACCAAGAAGGAAACAGTTCAGATAGCCTGGAAAGAGGAGGAAAAAAGACATGACTGTGTAGAGGATATAGAGGAAACCTACAATCAAAAGGATATGATCCATAGAATGGAGTTTGCGCCTATAAAGAGAAACAAAAATTCTACAAATGTGCATCAGAGACTTTATAAAAAAACCATCAGTGATGAAATTGCCAAAATAAGGAGTCACGTGTCATCTCAGAGAGACAAAACAAAACCAACACTTGGATCCACAAGCTATTCTAAAGACTGAGTACAGATGTTTATACTCAGAAGATTTCTACACTTATACGGGAAAAAGACACAGAAATAAGACTTTAAAACTTAAGAGGAGAAATCAGAAAAAACGACGAAAGCTACAAAAGGGATGGGAAATTTCTAAGGGATTTTCTGAGATTGATAATGGAGTAAGACCATTACATTAATATCCAGAAGAAAATAAAGAATTATGCCTTTTTATATATCCTAAGAAAGAATTTAACAATATGTTTAGACAAAATCTATATTAGTAGAATAAAAGAAACTGTATTCCTATATATTTGCAATATTATATGATAACACTAGGTGGAAAAATGATATAGATTTAGTTAATGTATGAGGTAGTTTAATAGAGGAAAAGAAAGATTGAAACGTTGTACCACAATTTTATGTTTGTTATGAAAATTTTAAAAATTGTTGAAAAAAGAAAAGAAACTTCCTGAGTCAGTACAGTTGTTTCGTCACAGGTCTCTAGAGGTAGCTACGTAGCCAGAATTGCTAATTTTGAAGCCAAGTGGAAATTGTATGCCAAAAAATATGATAAATTAGTTTACATTCTAGAAGCCAAAGAAGTAAGGGAGTATATCCAGTTGGCAAGAGAGTCGATTTTCCTGCCCTCACAATCTGGGGGTGCAAGGGACCAAGCCTGCTTTGCCTTCAAAGATGGGTGTAATTGAGTTTGGTTCAGGATGTGTGTCTACGAAGTTCAAACCGTCAGAGTGAGTCTTGTACATGGCCTCATTGGTTTGCATCTGGTGGCGTGGAGACTGATTTCTTCCAAGCTTCCTGAAGCATTGCCAGGTAAACAAATAGCATGGGTAGGATTGTGGCTGGAGGCAAATCAGAGTGCACTATGTCCTGGATGACATCAGACACTGCAGGCGCATCCTCAGTGAGCTGAATTCTCAAAATTGTGGCCATATTCTTCAGCCGCTCCAGAAAACCTCAGTGCCCTTCTGAGGAGAAATGGGACCATGGTAATCTTTGTCATATTCAATCAGAGCATCATGGGCATCCCGTCCAGGCAATTCTGTTTCGATATCTGAATGTGAGGAATCACTTGCAAAATCATCTGGGCAAGGTTGATTTGCAGATTTGTCCATGGTGTGATCAGGGTTGATGTGGCATGCAGAGTGGGTGTGGGATGCAGAGTGAGTTTGTGTTCAACAGCAGGTGCACACAGTGGCTGGAGGCACTACTGTGATCCTGACAAGGCTCCCCTGGAGATCTAGGAGCATGCCAATGATAGCTGAGTGGTGGAGTAACCTAGATCTGCCTCGTCAAATGTATGGAGATCGGGACCTCAATCTATATGGGGATCGACCACAGCGCAAAGAACCATGGTGTCCTCTATGGTGACTTGAGTGGAGCTGAATCTCCCCGTGGTTTAGACGGGGGAAGTAGCATTGCTTGGGAGCCTGAATTGTGAGCCATGGTTGGACGTAAAGACAGCTTCAAAAGCTAAGTATGGAGGCGAGCAGCTCTATTCTTCTTCGCCTGTCTAGTGAACTTGGCACAGTGCTGACAGAAATCAGTGCGGTGATGCTCCCCCAAAGCAGTAATTGTGTCCATCAGCCTTTGCAGCATTTAAAGAAGGCAGTTTTATCCATAAGATGTCCCTCAGCCATGGGGAGGGGCCTGTGAGGGGAAGGTCTACGTGATGAAAAAGTTTATTGAAACAGTTTAGGGGTTTTTTTAAGTACAAAGGGAAAATGAAAGTAAAGCACTTGGGAAGATTGGGAACAGTGAAGAGACAAGGAGGAGAGCAAAGACAGTGGAGCAATACAAAAACACATCCAGCTGGTGAGGCAGTAATGAAGGAATGGGGGTGGCTTTCTCTCAGCTTCAGGCATGTGTAGATAGTGCCTGCTCTCCAAAGCTGAGGGAAAGCCCACCAAGGAAGAAAGCTGTCTGAAAGCTCTAGAGGTTTACTAGTTAGGTCCAGCGCAAGTCCAGAACCCAGTGGGTGCGTTCAGACGGGGGATTTACAACGGTTAGGGTGCCGGTTCCAACTGGTGTACTTACGGGCGTTCAGACGGCGAACATCTGCCTCCCATCCCTAACCGTTGTAAATCCTTTTAAACCATTGCACTCTGCCACTAGGTCCGAAGTGGTGGTAAACAGAGTGCAGTGGTGGCTTCTGATGAACCCTTCCGTCTGATCGCTTTCCTCCGTTGCACAGCCACTTCCGTCGGGCTTTCCCCGGCCATTTTTTTTAAAAAAACTAAGCGATATGCGCTCAGGCGAAGCTTCGCCCTGAGCATTTCTGTTTGTTTGTTTTTTAAAAGCCCTTACTCTACAGGGAGGCCAGGTTGGGCTTTAAACTTTAAAGGTAAGTGCTTACCTTTAAAGTTTAAATGTAGGGGGGGGTTGAGCATGCGCAAAAATCGCCATTCTCTGAATGGCTGCCTGTGCACATGCTCAAAGTGCTTTAAAAAAAAAACCAAACGCAGACGCCCGCAGCGTGTGAGCGGACGTCCAACGGAGGGATTCGCAAAATGGAGGGTGAGTCTGATCGCGTTTCTGCCGGCAGAAACGCCCCGTCTGAACGCACCCAGTGTGTGCCTGGACAGAGACCACGAAGAAGATCATGTAGGTACCACATTTTAAGTGCTGCAACATTCTATTTTAAATACTTTGTCTCTATAAAGAAAGATGAACCACTTACCAGGCTGTGCAGGTGCAGCCATTTTCAATACCTATTAATAAAGAATATTGGAAAGGTTAGCTCAAGGTACGTTTTTACTACAAACTACCCTAAGAACTGTCACCGAAGGATAACTACAAAAATATTGAAACAAACATAAATATAATTTTCTGCCCATTTTCTGCCAGTGACACTCTAGTCTAGGGGTCCCTCAATGTGGCTTCAAGGGCCCCATGGTGTCAGCCCAAATTTTCCGAGTGTTTTAGAAAGTTGATGGGCTATTGCCCAACTTGGCTTCTGACTGGCCACTGGAAAGCTGACTGGCTGTGAAGATTTTTTAAAATGTTGCTTTGGCCACAGCTGCACAGGGATCTTCTCTGCGTGACTGAAGGTGTATGCAAGAAAATAATTTAAAGCCAAATGCTCATATTAAAAGGCAGCCTATGAAACAGAACTTCTGCTTGAAATGTTGAAGTGTTATGAATAACCTCACTCACTGACATTTTGTGGTTGCCTCTGCCACTGGTGGCAGCCATTTTGTAGTTGGTTCCACCTCCTGCAGCAGCCATTTCGTGGCTGTGCCCACCACCTGTGTCAGAATTCCAGAGGTTCCTGCAGCCTCCAAAAAGTGGGGCACCCCTGTTTTAGTTCAAAGTTAAAGATAAAACAAGGGGAAATCACAGTGTGCAAGTTATCAAACACAAATGAACACTGTGAATGCAATTTACAAATCTTATATCAATGCCTTTAGATAAAATATTTTGAAATACTACAAGAGCGTATATTCTCAATAAATATCAAAACTTTGATAACGTGATATATATTGAAAATATACACTCTTGTGGTATTTCAAAATATTTTATCTAAAGGCACTGATATAAGACTTGTAAATTGCATTTAGTTCAAAGTTAGGTAACGTGCTAAGCACCAACATCCGTACCAAACATTAAAACCAAGAGGCTATTTCAATCACCTAGATATTTTCATATACACATCAGATGCTAAATTAAGCTGATTATAATGTTGAATACAACCTTTACTCCCAGAATTTGGGGGGGGGGGGGAATCAGCTTCTCACAAGTCACTGAACTACTTTCCGGTCATGCAATATATTTTGGTTTTCAAACTTCTTCACCCCCATGATGTCTAGGACCCAACAGACAGGAATCTCCAGATGCCAAACACATAAGCTGACCCAGCTACACATTTATCCATCACTGATCAAGTCAAAGTATGACATTAAGATGTATTAAAGGATCAACAATAAAGCTATGATTTAACACATCTGCATTTTGTATTAGTAACACGTCTAATTTTGTCAAGAGGTAGTACTTGCCTAAGTTTCAGGTAAAAAACTATCATGACAGCTATTCTATCCCAATGCAGGCTTTAGTAAACTGTCTACCAATTTATGCTACCCCTTTCCCCCAAAATAGCAGCCAGATTCATATTTAACATAACACAATAATTACAATTGTGAAGGCTTTAACAACTGCAAGCACTATGGGCTGGGTTCAGAAGGCAATGAAAAGCCTAGGCAGCTGCCACCAAAATTGCAGAAGGCAAATGTTCTTTGCCACTTAATCACAGAATACGGCCAGGCTGTAGATGGCTATTCCTAGAAAATGTTAATGTTTTATCATATTAAATGCTGCCTATTTATATGTATTTTAGTATGATCCGAACTCTGTGCTCCCACCATTAAATTGGCCCATACTTACTGTACATTGTGTTTGTTCAGAAGTTTTCTGGTCTTGTAACAAACTCCATTCAGCAGCTTGTAGAAGGATAACAGTTTTGGGCAAGGTTGTGAGTAGGAAAAAAACATTTAAAATATTTTCAGTAAATATGTTGCTGTACCCAAAATAATATAAATATAGGAAAGACCGACATTAGCAGTTGGAACTTTTAAGAATTATATGCCTATAGATAGATACTAGGTTTTTAATTTTCCTATCTAAGCATTTGAGGGCCAATAACTTTAGGACTGGAATGAAGAACTGGACAACTTTATATGTAGCTGGAGCGTAGCCTCAAGGAGGGCAGAGCTATGCTGGCCACACTGATACTATGGGGACTCTAGCTGGAATATGTCACTGGTAATCTAGTAATTTACAAAACTGGGTTTTTTAAAAAAAATTATCTAAAGTATTTATAGGCTACCTCTCTTCCAGACAGCTGGGGCTCAAAATGAGTAGAGTACATGGTTGTTATTTTGGCTTATGACTTTGGCCTATGAATGAATAAATGACTAAACAAGACTTGTTGCAGGAACTACACAAATTAAAAAATAATGATCAACGCTGCACTGTACACAATAAGATTCCAACCAGGGATGGGCACAAACTGAAAAACAGTTCGAGCATGAACAAGGCCAGTTCATCGTTCGTTTTGAACTAGTTTGTTTGGTTGCATTGTTCCCAAATCCAAAAATGGACTGCCTTTTTTCTGTGGAGGTTGGTTTGGTTCATTAGAGTGGTTCATTCTCCAAACAGCCTGGTTCCAATTCAATCAATTCCTAGTAGGCAACACTGTGAGTGGACTTGTGGAGAGCTCTAGAAACACCCACAGCAGTACTCCTTAGCTTGACTGGAAGCTCTGGGAGCCAACCATGGAGCTCCCGTTCTGCTCTGTGGGAGCCAGGCCCTTAGCTAGGGATTTGGGGGGGAGGGGGCCTTGGGGGACCCCATCAGCTAATTAAATTAAAGGCTCCAGGGCAAGGGAGGTCTGCTTGGGGTGCACCCACACAGCCCCCACTAGAGCCTTCCTCTGAGGCGAGCCAGAATCCCAATGTCAATAGACTGAACAGCGCTGCACACTAAGGCTCCTCAGAGGTCTAGGAATGCTAGAGTGGGGATCAAGTTTCCTCCCTTCACTCCTTCCCTGAGCCAACAATCTTTTCTGAAGCGTGGTGCAGAAAATCCAACAGGAGGAGCAAACTACTGCAGCGGCTGCAATCTGACCAATGTGTGTGTGACTCGGTTGCTTCTGGGTCCTAAAGAGACTCAGCTTATTGTAGATGAGCTCTAAAAGGGAGATGCCGGCTCATATTCGTGAGACAAACCATCAAGGGGTGAGGGGGCCGGGAGGGAGAGCTGAGGATTGGGGGAGGGGCCCACAAAAACCATGGGGGCAGGCCCCATGGCCCCCTCAATAGCTATGGGCCTGATGGGAGCAAACTGTGTGTGTGTGTGTACACACTCCACACGCTGACTCAGCTTCTTTTTACTTTGCAACAGGAAAAGAGGAGTCAGTCATCATGTGAAAGTGAGTTAGGAAGAATTGCTTGCTGCTTGGCTAATTTAAGGGGAGGCTAGAGCTGAGCTTTCCAGAGGGCACCTGCTTTCGGGGCTATAACTCAGCGATTCCAAATCCAATCTTCGCCAAACTTGGAGGGTGGGTGAAGAAGAGCCTGTTGAAGACTCCCAAGGAGTTTGGCATTGCTAACTCATGAGGGGGCTGTTCTGCCACCTCCAGAACTCATGAGCTGAACAAACCACAAACCAGTTTGGGAAATGGGAAAAATTCATGGTTCGTGTAATCAAATTAACCACGAAATAACACAAACCACCATTTTCCCAGTTCATGCCCATCCCTAATTCTAACGTATCCAATGAAAGTCTCAAACACAAATGAGCCAGGTGCAAGTGATATATATATTTAATCCCCAACAAAAATATTTACATATATAGTATCTATACAAATCTATACACATCTATACAAATCCATTACACAACAGAGAACTACCAATAGGAATCTAGTATTATACCCTGTTTTTGGACTAACAAAAATATTAAACTCACTTTGCTCACTTGCAAGCACAAGCGACTCTGGTGTTCTTTCTGGAAGACAAGAGGAGTCTTCACTAGCACCAGCATCTAAAACCATATAAATAATCAGTCATTTTAAATCACTATTGAAACTCCTACAACAAAATGATTAAGCATTTCATCATATATGTCTGGAATAAAACCAAATTACAATTTATAACAAATGGTAACTGAATATTCTTTTCACAGTACAATACAAGCATTGATGTATTATTTTATTCTTGGTTTTAAATTGATTTTATTATACTTTTTAAAAACTGTGCTTTTAATCGTTAGCCGGCCTTGGTGGCCCTGACTGGGCAGAAAGGCAGAATATAACTTCTGTAAATTAATTAATAAACATTCTGACTTTGTAAAAGGGTGTTTTGTACAGCAGCAATATAGCTAGCTGTGCACAAAAATTTACATATTAAAGGCTGCTGTTTCTAGAACACGTTCATATAATTAAATTAGTAATAAGTGTCTGTTTAAAGATAGAGAACCTCCTTTTTATTTTAAAAATGTATCTGCCACAAGCACATTTCTGCTGATGAAAGAGAGAGGAGAGATGATTTCATCCCCTTCCTTTTACTCCCTGCATAATCTCAACTCACATAGCTATTCCTCTACATGGGTCCCCATGACACTGAAATAATCTTTTTAGAGGATGGAAGAAACTGCAAGAATGGAGAAAAACACGGGAAGACTCGGCGCAACTTCCATGCATGCATGGCTGGATTGCAAATCTTGTAGAAATATTTACAGGCCACCATGCTACATCTTTGGAGAACAGACAATGCAATACAGCTGCCATCAGATCAATACTCTTCATCCATACTAAATGCATCCGTTCTAGTTTAACAGCCCTGAACATCTGATCAATCTTACTCCAGCTCTACAGCTGGAGATTTGATGCAAGAGGTGAGACTTATGCAAACCCATTAAATGATTCCATGATACCCAGACAACCAAATGAGGCCTCCCAAGTAGTAATTCAGCATTTTATCCACCAGGCCACGTTGGACCTTGTTTTAATATACACAATTTAGTTCTAAATAGTTTATTTTTCTAAGCCAGAAAAAATAAAATCAACATAATATAGGTAAATAATAATATTGGTAAAATCTAGTACAGCTTACCTTCGTTGGTGCTTGAATGCATTGAAATTACAGCATCTTGCCTTGCAATGGACATCGGCAATACTTTCCTAACCGAAATGTTTTCTGTACTGACAGCTGCAGAAACTGTGGCACTTGCAGTTGAAATATTAGACATGCTTTGAGACCTGGCTCCACCAGAGTTCCTTTCATCTGTATCAGAATCATCAGAATGCAGAGGATTTGTAAAACAAAGAGGGGCTCTAACTGAAACCACCACTGTAGGATGGAGATTTTGCATTTCACTGGAAGAGGGATCCATGTGAGATGGTGAGTTTGGTACTACTGACAGATTGTTAACACCAGGACATGAAACAGCTGACTGTGAGTCTTCTGGTGTTGATTTGGGCTGTACATTTTCAGCCCCTTGTAGTGACCACCTAGCATGTCCCTTCTCTTTGAGAGGCAAACAGTCTGGTCTTTGCACAGCATCAGAACCTATAAGACACTGATGTCCTTCCAGTGCAGATATTACAGCCATATTCAGTGAGTTTTGTGAGGTATCAACAGATGCGTCTCCTGAGCCTTGCTCCTGTGGCTTAGATGTTTTACCCAGTGTACAAGTGGAGCCACTTTTAATTTTAATTGCGTGTCCCCTGTTCAAGAGAGAGTTGCCATCAAAGCTCCTTGGCCCTTCCTGAAGAGGTACCTTTTTAATTTCAAAACTCAAGTTGCGCTCCAGCTTCTTCTCTATACATTCAGACAGTTCATTCTTCCCTGAATTGTCTGTTCCTTTACAGTAGTTTTCATTCAGATCTGCTGGCTGTTCGGAAGAAACAATGTGCAAGACAGGCTTCGGGTGGTATCGATCATTGTCCTGCCACACAGTTGTGACAGTTGGGTAGGCAGAAGGAGGCGATGGAGTTAAAATGGGTGGCACTGGATGAGGCTCGGGAGGCTGCAGAATTTCTTCTTTAACATCTCCTTCTACAAGGCAGCTAAAGCAGATTGTTGTGTAAGTTTCCCATAATTGGTGTTTATGCATGCTTATTACGCATGTTACTTAGCTAGAGTTAGCAGGAGCTAGCAAAGCATTTCTACAGACTACAGTAGCTATTAAAATTAGTATTTTACCCATATTACAGTGGTGATGTTCACAGAGATTCATAATGCGATAAATATGAAGCAAAGGCACAGCACCCAGGATCTCCTATCTTGCACATTTAAACGAGGTTTGACCAAAAACACTTTAAGGACCTAAAAGGTATTTTACACACAAAGAGTAAAAAGAGAAATACACACACAAGGAAAGGTATTCAGAAGCTAAACAAAAAGCAGAAAGCAAATGTTACAGTAATCTTGCAGTTTGTATTCTACAATGAAACAGATGGAAATTTCAGTTTTAGAAACACTCAGAGGAATGTTGTAGCCTCTTGTCACAGCATGTGGAAAAATGTGTGAGATGGGCATAAGTTTTGGTTCAGATCAGTTTCTGGAAGGTGGGGTTAATTGAAAAACTGTTAGGAGACATTACTATTATTTACAAAATGTATACCCCGCCTTTCTGCCCTCATCAGGGCCACCAAGGCAGCTAACAGATTGAAAACATGCATAAACACACATCTTCAAAATCATTAAAACCAAACAAAAGCACATCATTAAACTAATTAAAACTAAAGCTAAAATACACACACATAAACATAAAAACAAGAAGTAAAACATTGGGCAGAAAGGAGAGATCACTAAGAGAACACCAAATGAAAATAAGTCCTCACCCACTGGTGGAAAATGGCAACAGAAGGGGACACATGAATCTCCCTGGGGTGAGAGTTCCAGAGTTTTGGTGCCATGACTCAAAAGCCCTCTCCTGGGTTGCCACCCACCTAATCTCAGAAGGTGGGGGCAATCCAACAATGTCAGGTGAGTTCATAAGGGAGTAGAGGATCCTTCAGGTGTGCTGATCCCAAATAATACAGGGCTTTAAAAGTCAGCAGCAGCACCCTTCACAAAGAAAAGTTGAGATCCTGCATAGATGTACCAAAACTGGACTGATATCATCCCTATGACCAATCCAAAACAACTTTCTGGTAGCAGCATTCTGCACCAATTGAAGTTTCCAAACACTTTTCAGTGCAGCCCCACATAGAGCGCATTGCGGTAATCTAACTTTGTAACCATGGCATGTACCACAATGGTCTAAGGAGGTCTACTCTTTTCTGTCCAAGAAAGGCCAAAGCTGGCTAACCAGTGAAACCTGGTAAAAGGCACACCTAGGCACAGCTGCCATCTGCCT
Organism: Gekko japonicus; assembly: GCF_001447785.1. NCBI lineage: Eukaryota > Metazoa > Chordata > Lepidosauria > Squamata > Gekkonidae > Gekko > Gekko japonicus. The sequence goes on along the minus strand of NW_015168652.1, from coordinate 2,740,799 downwards.
ATTTGGAAGTCAACCAAATGCAAAAGCACTCCCAAATCACAGACCTATTCCTTCAGGCAGTGTGCACCCCATCCAGAATGGGTGACAACTTAAATGCCGGGTCAGACCTTCCACTCACCATCTGTCAGGATTAAGCCCATTTTATTAGCCTGTATTCAGAACTGCTTCTTGGCATCAGCTCAGGGTTTCTACCGCCTCCCTGTGACCAACAACCTGGCTGTGTCTTCTCAGGATGGTATTTACAAGTTTTCTTCAATAGGGTTGGATTTTGCAATCCATCACTCATGGGCACTGTCACTGATCTTTTCCATGTCTCTTCTGTCAGCTGACAGAAGGGGGGAAAGGAGCAGTTTTACCCACTTCCCTGCCCTCACTGAAGCCTCCCAACCTGCATGGCTTTTATACCATGGGGATTGTGCAACCCCCTGGAACAAACTTTCCTGGTGTTAGAAAAGATTACTGCTGGGAGGGGAACCTTAAAAAGATCCATGGCCCTTGTTCCATGGATCACATGATCTAACCCTCAATTTTCAATGAGTTATAACTGATACACGCTTTCAACAAAAGCAACTAACACATAAACTCAGCAAACTGCAAGCCAACAAGCTGGATCCTGCAAGATTTGCCACTGGATCAAGAGGAGCCCTTTTGACCAACGCAAAGGCCAGTGATTCTGGGACCTGGACAGACAAAAAAAAAAAGCCATGCAGAATGGGGGCTGTTGTGGGGAGGGGGCCCGACAAAAAGCCCCCCCTTCACCTTGCAGTAGTGGAAAAGTCAGTAGGCTCCAACTGCTAGTAAAGAAATCTTTGCTAAATAGTGAGGTAGATGAAGATTCTATACATTCAGAGCTTTATCATCAGTGACCAAAAGGTTAAAGGTATAATGTACATCACCTAACACATAGTAATCAAAAACTTCCATTCTGAAATAAAACCATGCTAGGGAAACCACAGTGACAAGGCACATGCATAGGTGCCATATGATTTGCCCAAGGCTATCATTCAACTTCATGGCAAGGCCTGAACCCAGCTTTCTGCCACATCTATAAGTCCCAAGTACTATGCAATTCACTAGAAATCGCAACAAGAAGGACTGATACAAGGCAACAAAGAGCTACCACAAATTTATCTTCTGCTAAAACCATATCAAAAGTTTTCTGTGTTTAGTAGGGGGATATAGGAAACAAACACTTCAGCTTTAGGAGGATTACTAGTAGCCAAATCAAGACAGACAGCAGGCTAAAGCCATTATATAAGGCATTATTATCTGATTCATTCTGACGCCAAACTTCAGGAATCCAGGAGAACTTGGAGCTGTCCCGTATCATCAGTGTAATATCATACTAAACTAATGGACTGAAGTTTAGCATCCACATTATTCAGTATCAAACCTTATTCAGTCATGTACAAGAAAAAGTTTTAATTTGATAAGTTCATCAGCTGTGAAAGTATGCAAACGTATCTGTAAACAAGCTCAAAATGATTACAAAATAGTTAAACCTTGTTTTATGCTATTATAGTTTACAACTGCATGCTTTGGAGGTAGGAAATCTATTTTAAAAATAAGAATGCCCATCTATGCTCATCAAGTCTTATGGTGCAATACTAAGGAGGTCTACTCAGAATCCTACTTAGGTCGATGCAGTGGGGCTTACTCCCAGGATTGTTCTAAGGATGACACCAGATCATCCTGCTTAGGATCTAGCAATCAGTATAAAAATGAATCCGACAGGAATATTTCAATATATTCACAACTGCTAAGAGTTTGGATAAAGCATCTGAATCAAACATTTAGATGGATGATGACAGACGTTCCATGATCCAGCAGCAGTTATTAAGATATTAAAACAGTATCAAGGAACCATAAACCTGTCAAGTTACAATGTCAATTTGGTTGTCCAAATCACTAGTAGAATAGCATGTGGAAAGACTTGTCCTAACCAAAAAATCCAAACCCACATTATTAGAAATGAAGAAACCGTCTAGAAATCTAAAGCATGCATTCCTAGACATCTGACAACAAACTGAATAAACAGTAATAACCCTTTATAAAAGCAGTATTAAGGTTCAACATCCCATGAAATGTTGCCAGGATGAAAACAGAATATATCAATTTTGGTGTCTCATACCAGTAGATAGCAAATATTAGTACATTCAGCTTGCCAAACACCAGTAGAAATTTAGTGGCTCCTTATTCAACTGCTGCCTGTAAGCAGTGTTCCCTCTAAGCTGAGTTAGTGTGAGCTAGCTCAGTTTTTTAGCCTCCGGCTCACACATTTTTGTCTTAGCTCAGGAAGGGATGGCTTCAGAGCAAACTAATTTATGCAGTAGCCAAATTACTTGCTCACAACTTTAATGCCAGTAGCTCACAAAGTAGAATTTTTGCTCATAAGACTCCACAGCTTAAAGGGAGCATTGCTTGTAAATGACAAAACAGGCCCTGCGGGAACTTTGTTCTGCCTCACGGAATATGGAATTTACCCACCTGGTCCCAAGCCACAAGACCTCTACAGCTTTATTCCATACACAGAAATAAGATTCCTTTTACCACTGCCAGAGCCAGATACATCTGCCTAATCTTCTGGAAACGGAGCTATTTTTGTTCCAACATTCTCCCTGAAATTATTAACACCAGAGACCTTTCCTAGTCACCTACTCAAAATTATCCAAGACATAGGGGAAACCTTGGGAATCTTGCTTGTTAGAAGGTGTAACCACTCCTTCCTCGATCCGAATTACTCTATTTATGCCTTGGGCTTATGTGCGTGAAGGCAGACCACCACAACGCCAATTTCACAGAAGGGAAAAACTAATTTGTGTTTGCAATCACTGAGTGCACAACAAGGAGCATACAGTCGAGCACGTTTAACAACTACTGAGCAAAGGGTAGGGTTGCCAGGTCACCTCGTCACTCCATCAGAGGGATTTGGGGGGTGGCCAGGGACATCGTGTGATGTCCCCAATGTGATGCCATTGCGTTGGGGACATTGAGCAGAGACGCTCTGGTATTTTCGCCCTCAAACTATAGTTTGCCCAAATACCAGAGCACCCCCACATGACATCACTTTTGGGTGATGTCATCAGATCGGTGATGGCACATGGCAACATCCCTGTTTAGAGGCAGGGTTTCCCTGCCAGCCAGCTTGTCTGCTGCAGGGAGAAGCCCCTGAAATCAGGGAATCCCTCACCCGGACCTGGGGGCTGGCAGGACTAGCAAAGGAAAAATAAAAGGAGCATGAAATAGAATTCTTTCCCCTTATCACTTTGATGGCAAGCTAAGAGCTAAGCAGAACAATCTTTCTGTTTCAGGCCATATTTAGACTGCTTTTTTCCAATCATTCTCCCTTTTTCTAGTCAAGTGTCTCATTCCTAAACCTGCCTTTTCCAAAGGCCTTCTTCCCAGTCTCTTCCTCCAAACAAAGGACAGAGTCCTTCTTTTAAACCCTATAAGACTCTTCTCATCCTACCTGTAGGCTAGGATCCAGAAGGCTTCCCCTTTCAATGACTACAAGGAAATCCTGGTGCCAAGGGAAAAGTTCCTTTGTTCTGTTTGTTACCCACAATTAACATACGAAAGGCCATCGTCTACACCTAGGCAGGCTAGCTGGCAGAACTTGACTTGCAACCTTTTGCCTGCCTATGAAGGTGATTACAGCTTAACCTATGGCAGTCAACCAAGTATTACACATACTTACCTCCCAAAGTTGTGATTCTTTACAGACACCTGTGGATGAAGTGTTATTTCACCACATCTTGCTCCAACTAAATTTTAATACCTGCTACGTGTCCGAGGTGGCTTTGGTGGGGGAGAATCCTGTTTCTCGACGTCTCCGGAACTAATTGTGTTCTCTGTGCTAACTTCATTCTGCCAAGAAAATTAAATCCCAGAAACTTTGATTCAAGATGGAAAGCCACATCTACTGATACATGCTATCAAAACCAAAGCGCTAAGAACGGGACATGAAATTGCAAAAACAAAGTCTCATTACATGTAACAAATACCAAGTTTTAGTTTTGGTCCTCAACTTAGTGAAGAAATCTTTTTAATATGCCTAAGACCTAATTTGGCCCTGACCTGGATAGCAAAGTCTGATCTTGCCAGATCTCGGAAGCTAACTGGGGTCAACGCTGGTTAGTATTTGGATGTGAGACCACCAAGGAATCCCAGGGTCATGGCAGAGAGGCAAGCAATAGAAAGTCACCTCTGAAAGTCTCTTGCCTTGAAAATCCCATGGAGTCACCATAAATCAGCTGTGACTTGACAGCAAACCCCCCCCAATTTAAATCACCCCCCCCGGCTTGATAATAATATGTAGAAATCCATGTAACTGCAGAAATTAAAATATTTTTTCAGTGTGAGATTAAATCTGATTGTGTTTTTGCTAAGGACAGTATGAAATATTCAGTGAAGTATTGCTGTGCCCCATCACTACACCAGGATGGCATATAGCTGAGGGTTAACGAATTCATGCAAAATTGTTTACCTCCTAAAATAATGCACAGAGATGCCTGAGTCCTTCTGCATGCCAAGTAGATGCTCTAACACTGAGACAAAGCCCCTCACAGCTTATCACTAAACCAAGACTGGAAAGTAGCAGACTCCACACCAATTTTTACAAAGGGATCTAGAGGGGATCAATGACAGTATGAGCTACTGCCAGCACAGCATCACCGGTCACCAGACCGGAAGTAACCACAGACTTTCCCAACCTTCAATTCTATGATATTTAAACTTTAGCTAAAGAGATTGTGATTGCTTGCTTGACATTTTTGCATTAGTAATCTTCATGCGCTACTACTATGTTAACAGAGACGTATCTAACTTTATATGTTTGTATTATAGATCCTTGTTACTCTTATTTTAGGTTTTCCATTACGCTGACCCTGTAGTTTTGTAGATTACAAAAGAAAAAAATTTAAAGACAAAAAAAATGACAGTATAAGCTAGTTAGCTTGATGTCAGGTCTGGGTAAACAAAAATAAACATAAAAGACGTAATTTCTAAGTATGTAGAAGGACAAGTCCTACTGAGGAAGTCTGCATGGCTCCCAGAAAGTGAAGTCAAAGCACATGGGTATTGAATAAATAGCAGCATGGGTCTTTTGGGGCCAGAGTGCGCTGGAGCGCTGCTCCGGCAGCCCAGGAGCCGGCGCAAATGGTGGTGCTGCAAGCCCCGCCCCCAGCTCCCCGCGCCAAAGCGCTGGGGCTGATCCGAAGAGCCCCGCCGCCTGGTCCCCCGGGCCCGCACCAAAGCGATGGGGCCGGGGGAAGTCCAGAGAGCCCCGCAGCCAGGTACCCCGGACCCACGCAGGAGCGCTGGTGCCGGGGGAAGCCCGGAGAGCCCCACAGCCGGGTACCCCGGGCCCGCGCAAGAGCACTGGGGGAAGCCCGGAGAGCCCCGCAGCCGGGGATCCC
>NW_015168652.1:2720399-2735192 GCF_001447785.1 Gekko japonicus | reverse complement strand
TCTTTCCCTTCTCTTCCTTCCTTCCTTCCTCTCTTTTTCTCCTTTCCTTCCCTTTCATTCCCTCCTTTCCTTCTCCCCTTTTCCTCTTTACCTCCGTCTTCCCTTCTCTTTCTTTCTTTCCTGCCTTCTTCTCTTCTCTTTTTTCCTCCTTTCCCTCCTTCCTCCCTTCTCTTTCTTTCCCTCCTTCTTTCTTTCTCTTTCTTTCCCTCTTTCCTTCCTTCTTTCCTTTTCTCTACTCTCTCTCTTTCCTTCCCTCTTTCCTCCTTCTGTGGCCCAACTCTAGTGAGAAGCGGTTTAAACTTTAAACCCCTTCTCTCTTCGCTCCCCCCCCCGCAGGCCAGCTGGGGAAGGGAAGGGGAGGCTTTTGAAGATGCCTCCCCCCCTTTTGCTTCCCCTTCTGACATCACTTCCGGTGATTTCAGGGGTTGTGGCATTAGCTAATAGCCTAGTAGCTCATTACCAACGGTGGCGGTACCATCGGGATGAGGACTTGCCCTTGGAAGTTCCGCCATAAATTGCACGGCACTGACAATGTGGGATTGGCTTGAACTATCTGCTGGACAGTGCCACCCAATGGGGAGGATTGAGGATGCCATCAACACTACTTAAGACCGTCTTGTTTACATAAAGCACTTTATTACTGTTATTATCATGTGATTTCACTGTTTTATCTGGTTTTATGTATGGGCTCATGCCCCTTGTAAGCTGCCCTGAGCCCACTCGCGGGGAGGGCGGGGTAAAAATGCCTAAATAAATAATAAATAAAAATAAGCATACCATATGCTAATGAGCTCCTGCAGCTCTTTTTCTATGAAAAGACCCCTGAATAGCAGACATGGTATTCTTGCATTCTATACCCTCCCCACAAAAAAAACCTTCCCCAAAAGCCCTTCATGCAAAGGTAAGTTGCAAGGTAAAAGATAGAGGTCCTTGCCTGTACTGGTAATTAAAAACAGGAAGCAGAGGATAGACGTTAAGTGGAGAGGTCTCAAAACTGAAGGAAGAAAGCAGTGGTCTTCCAAAAATGTATTGGGATAGGCCCTATTTAATTATTAAATATTTTAACATTATTATCAAATATTATTCCAGGTGGTGGAACCCAAAAGTGAACTGTGAGCACTTAAGAACACCAAAAGAGCCTTGCTGGATCATCTAGTCCACCATCCTGTCTCACACAGTAGCAAACCAGTTAGCCTTGAGGAATTTCTCCAAACTGAATGAATAGATGACATGGCAAATGAAGTTCAGTATAAGTGTAAATGGGTGCACATTTGAGCAAAATTCTAAAACTCTGACATATATACTGATGAGGTATGAACTAGCAGCGATTTGCAAGGAAAGATTTTGGAGTATTTCACTATGTTACCTTCTTCTGTGACTGCAGTGAAGACAGTAAATTCTATACCAAAGATTATTAGGAAAGACTGAAAGTAAAATGAACAGTACTATAATGCCCTCGTATAGAGCTAAAGCGGGGATGCATTTGAGCCAGAAAATGTACAGAAAAAGGCAACCAAAATTATCAAGCAGATGAAAAACCTTTTCTATGAGAAAAGGCTAAGATTTAGGTATTTTTACTTTAGAAAACTGGAAGACCTAGCAGAAGTTTATAAATTTATGCACAGAGAAAGGACTGAACTTTTCTCCATTTCCCAAAATATTAGAACTCAGGGACCTCCAATGAAGTTGATGGGCAACTGAGTGATGACACCTGAAGGCAGAAATTAAAAATCAGGACTGGATTGAACTATTCTGAGAAGTTGGTACTTTGCAAGGGTCTACAGATCAAGAAAAATTTCAGGGGTAGAAACTTTTCACCACAGCTCAGCATTTCATGTGATGTTTTTATTAATGTTTGTGACTGAACATCATATGCTGTCATTTATAAATCTGACTCATACATGTTCATAGTAAGGTATTAATTTCTACAACACTCTCTGAACATCACTTCTTAAAATTCCTCATCTTGGTTTAACAGTAAGAGGCTCACCCAAACAACTACTGTATTTCTAAATAATTTCTGCTTAGCATTTCCTCCACAGCTGTAAATGATGCTCATGTCTACAAGCAACATCTACTGTGCGTTCTGCACCAAGCTTTGAAACCAAACAATGCCTGAATAATTTCAAATAACAGGATCACTAAGTGGGCTTCAAGGCTGTTTTATAGTTTGAAAGCTAAAAGTGACTTCAGAAAGTGTTATTTAAGTAGGGATACACAAATTTTGGTTTAATGTATCAGCAACTATGATTTGTGATTGCTACTAGTCTCTCCCTCCCCAAGTTCTCAGTGAGCTGCAGAAAATGTGAATGAGTCCAGGAGGTCAACCTCCCTCTTCAGAAGGCCAACATAGCACAAGGTTCATGCTGCTGCTCACAGCCCCTTCTTACAACCCTTCCCCTAAAAAGAAACTAGACCAAGTCCCTTCTCCCTCTCTCCCCCTACATCTAGAGGTGTAGGAAGAGAATTTAGGGAAGTTGGTGGGTCTTGCTTTAGAAGCAGAAATGCTGTGCAAGTCTGTCTTACTGCATTCTCTTTTACCAAAACCTTCCAACACTTCCAAAGCATTTGGAAAGGGGAGGAGAACCACAACACAATTTCTTGCATTTTCCAAAGCCTCTCTTTTGAAACAAGACTCTGTCCCTTTCTCAAGATACTTTGCATGTGCTAGAGGACATAGTTCTGTTGCATTTCCAGGAGGAAAGACTGAAGCAGCATAACCCTCTTGCACTGTTTCTACACAGTCAGCTCCTTCCTCTGAGTTTGATACAATTCATAGATACCATGAGGAGGGGTATTTGCCAAAGAGCAAGGGGCACTAGCTATTGCTAAGTTGGTGAGAGGATACGGATTTAAAATTGAACTGCTAGCACTGGCATGGAATCAACATGCCTATAATTAAAGCAGAAGAAGATTCCTTAGCCAAGAGGAAAACATGTCCACCTCCAAAGCTGCAAACTCTGAGAAGCCTCTTGGAGCTCTTTAATGTGGCAATTTTGTTTCAAATACTTTCTGAGTGATAATTAATCTTGTGGTTAGTTTGCCTGAATTAGTCAGCCACTTAAATGGGGTATTAGGCAACATCCTCCTAGGTTGCTATTGTCTAGCAATGAATACGTCTAAGAAATCAGAGAAAGCCCTACTAAAACAGAACAGACAAACATATATTCATTTCACATGATCACTCCCATTCAATCATACTTGGACAACTGCAATTTGCTAAACAGTTTACTGTACACAGCCATTTATACATACCCAGGTCGATACATTATGCAACTGAAAGTCAGTTTCAGAGCCAACCCACCAAAAAGAGTCAAGTCTAAACATTTTATCTGTGATTTCAACATTGTTAGTCGTACCAATATTAATTAAAGTATCATAGCGTCAGAAAAGTTTGTTTCACAGCAAACTAATTGGCCCAAATCAGGATCTGAAAACCCATTACCAGAATGTGATACATCAGGACTTCCTACCACCCCCTTCCAACAGCAACTCTCCATGGGGCTGAAAAGATTCTCCCGAAGCCCCCCCCCCCCCACTATAATTCAAAGAGGCAGAAGGAGACATGTTTACAGACATGATATACTCTATCCACCCTGATGCATGTGCGGGAACATCTTCTGCTAGTATGCCTGGCAGGGATGAAGGTCTTGGATACTGGCTATGATAACTGTGGTTAAGTAGTATTCAATTACCAAATCTCTATTTTCTTTGCTTCAAAGATTTCTCCAAATTAATTGATCCTGCTGAGTAATAGAGCCTAAGTGGAAAACGCTTGTTGGTACTTCCTTGTCACAGCAAAAGAAAAGTGGAGAGAAACAGAGCAAAGGAAATTTAACACTAAAGAAATTCTACAAGTTTGAGCTGTTTTAAAGAAAATAAAGTGACGTACCAGCCCATCTGCAATTTCCCAGCTGGCACAGCTCTCATATTTTTGCAGTTGCTTTTCAAACAACTGTGCTATGGCTCGATGAACAAGTTCATACTGCTCCTATATGTACATGACAAAGACTAAGATTAAAGATACACACACTGGTTTAGAGATAGTTTTGCCTCAAACAGCAAAGCATAGCCATATACTGGAATTCTGCAGCAAATACAATAATACCTTAGTCTGTACTGCAGAATGTCTTTGTGTCCTCATTTCTTGTATTAAGCTAAATACATTGAACTCCTCCGGTATTTTCTGTAAAGAAGAAAGTAAAACAGCTTTTCCAGAAGGACTTGGTTTCAAATGCCATCTAAAAATCCACAAGAACACTTTAATTCTTAATATTAGCAGGTGCTGAAAGTTTAGTATTGCAACTGTGTGCCGACCATTCAAAAAGTCACCATACAGTCCTAAATTAATATAAATAAAGTTGTGCCTCGCTTTCCAAGCTATTCTCAGTTTTGCACATGTTGTACAACTCCATTACTCCCCTATAAAACTCTCCTTTAATTACAGGCTAAGATGACCTAGTTTTGCAGCATTCAGATTGCTATAAATCCGCCTTACCCCAGCTTTCAACAAATTCCATGTGTAATCTATGGCACAGATGGCTCCTGTTCTTCCACACCCTGCGCTATAGGGGGAAAAATGAACACAACTCAGTGAAGTTTTAAATCTGCTTTTCAGTATTTTTCATATACACTGAGCACTTAAAACTTAACAAAAGGATATGAGTAAACAAGTCCCTGTTTTCATGGCAAAAGAACATACATTTCCAGTCAACAAAATCATTTTCTGACACAGTCAAACTTTTGTCTATTGTGCACACAGTATGGAAACAATGGTACATTAACTCCCAATGAGTCCATTTAATTGGCAGCTTGTAACTGCATGCATTTTATTTCACCAACCGTCAAGCATACAGGGTAGCTGAAGATGAAAACCATTTGTGAGAAGTAGTTTAAATATACAGCATCCCATAAGTTTTCAAGACATTACTCACATAAGCTTGGTCAAACTTACTTAGATAAATTGTTAGGGACTACTCTGTTTAGCTTTTAATGTGTCATGTTAAATTATGCTTTGCTTCAGTTCTGGTTTTTAGGTTTCTGAATTGGTTCTACAACACTAATCATATTGTATCGTTTACTGAATATCCTATCCTATTGATTGTATTGACTCACTCTGTATAATCTGCCTTGAGTCCAAGTGAGAAATGCAAACTATAAATGATGTAAATAATAATTGCATTTATACTACAACCTAATGAAACAGGTTTCACTCCCAACGGCACTATCGATGTCTCTCTTCTACCTGGATGGAAGCTGAAGCATGACAAGATGCATCTTATAGTAAAAGTTTAAAGTACAATAGGTCAAGAGAGCCACTAGAATCAACGAGACTATTCCTGATCCATTAAGACAGAGATTGCATGTAGTGACAATGTTTTCAGTTGTATCCCATAATAGTTTCATGAAGGTGTTCCAAGAACTCAGGAGGCATAGCAGCATATGTTGTTTTACACTCTTTGGAACAGAAGTAGCATTTTCCTTTGTTTTATAATAAAGTTACAGTTGTTACATTTTGCTTCTCCCTCATTACCAGCCTCTCTGGTCACATACACTTTGCTCTCTCAAAAGTATCAGCCTAGGTTTCTGTTCTCATCTCCCCAAGTACAAATCTGTACAACTGCATACAGTTTAGGAGCTTTCACTGCAATGTGGAAAAGGAGAAGAGGAGGATGAAGTACCAGAGATGGAACCATTGAAGTCATTAGCAAGTTTATGAAGAATATACAAAGATTAACTGAGAATGGGTCACTGTTAAGGATGAAGGGTTTCTAATACTAGAGGCAGAGTAGACCTAAGGGCCAGGAAGATGAACAGCTAAGAGCAATAAGAAGAAGCTCTGTTCACTTTATTGAGGTTCTGGCTTTTGTGCTAAGAATCTCATGGGCAGCAGAAAGCTACTGCATGGCTATTCCCTACTGCAACAGGATTCAAACTGAACATAGTATGTGACAATATATGCACCTTGATGCTATGCATACAGTATTACAGTAATTAGTCTAATCCTCTGATTTTTATAAACATTAAGTTCATCTGAAAGGATATATTGCAGCTTTATTCTCCATTCTTCATGCATAATCTAAGTTTAGAAGTTCTTAAATTATATCAGGTTCATGAATGTGCAGTACTGAAATTATGTATGCAAAGAAAGCTCAAAAACCTATCAACTCTCAAATCAAAACAGGAAAGGGGACAACACAGATTCCTATTTGAACTTCCACCATAACTGACATGAAAAATTTACTTTGTACCTGCAATGTATACAAATAGGAACATCTTCATGCTCCTGGTATTCTCTCATTAAGCTGATCATGTCCAGAATAGAATCAAAAGATGAAGGAACATCATGGTCAGGCCAGTTCACATAATGAAACTGATATACCCTACGTGTGTCCTAAAGGAAAATAAATGGTAGGTAATATTACATATTTGTATGTATTAAAAATGTCACTTTTTGTAACCAGACTAGATGTGACTAAAGAAATATTCAGAAAGATAAATGAACTCACAGTAGTCACACAAGTGGCATGCTACATGGAACTGAACCCTTATGACAACATTTCAAGTGCCCACTACCACTACACCTTTGTGGTGTTTGTTTTGTTTTTAATTTCATGTTGCAGTCAACTTATGGTGACCCCCATAGGGTTTTCAAGGCAAGAAAGGTTCACAGATGGTTTGCTATTGCCTGCCTCTGCATAGCAAACCTGGACTTCCGTGGTGGCCTCCCATCCAAGTATTAACCAGGACCTTGCTTAGTTCCCCAGATCTGACAAGAATGGGCTAGTCTGGGCTATCAAGGGCCCACTACTAATAGCAGATATGGCATAGGCCTGCATTTGTAATTCTTGCCATAAGATTTAAAATAATTTCATGAAAAGTGAGTATGCCAACTCTAAAACCAAGAATATATTAAAAAATAGCACCCAACTAAAGGCTACTGATGAACACTATGATACCTAAACTTGCCTCAAAACTGTGGCAGAGTGGTCAGAACCCTCCTGGAATTAAGGCAGTAAGAAAGATGCACATATACAGCTTAGAGTCTCTACAGATGTATATCAGTTCAAGCATACAAATCCAGCACACATGCACAAAAATCACAATCTAAGAGCAATGAGTATGGATGTGAAATTTACTACCAGGATTTTTTTTAAATCAAACTTTTAATTTAAAAAGAACTAGAAACTTGCTTACTAAACTATGCAATATGAAATAATCCTATTAACAAAAGCAGCTTAAGATCAGCCCTGATCTCAAAGCATAAATAATTTGAAAAGAAGCTGAAAACTTGAACCTTACCTTTTATGTCATGGCATGAAGACTGTGGCACTCCCCTACCCACACAAATGTACCTCGCACAAAGTGTACCATTTTTCAGCTGCCAGGCAAAGATGTTTGTATTGACTCAAGCCTTTTAGATGTATATTTCTTTTTTACCTGTAACCTTAAAGGTTTGGGGGGGGGGGGTCCCTGCTTTTAAAACTGCTGTTTTTGCTACTGATGCTACTTAATTTTTACCTGCTTCTTTTATTGTTGCATTAACTGTTATCGGGGTTATTTCATTTATTCCTGATACTGCTGTCTCTTGTTTTTATTGCTCTTTTAAGTTTTGTTGTTCTACGGAAGCCAGCCAGTTCTCAAAGAGGGCAAGTGTAGGAGATAAATTACCTAAAGACATACTCGCTCCTCCCCACTGCTGCCACATGGTTATTCTGGCTTCCTGACCCAATGCTATGACCCAAACTCTGCAGTCAGTCACTTGCCACAGAATAGTTGCTACTCACCTTTGCATTATCCACAATTAATTTCACAAACTACAATTAATTTCACAAACTAAAAAACACTGCTATACACTATTCAATATGCTACCCAAGATTTTAGTACACCCTCAATATACTGGCCAACATTTTAGCACACAGGAGAAATCTTTAACTCAAATTAATTGTTCATTTGGCTAACCATACAGAGCTTGTATCTACTTACATTTTGAAATTCAAGTAGCAGAGTTCTAATATAGTAGTCTGTTCTTGCTTGCTCAGCTTCCTAAACAAATAAGGAAATATCTGAATAGAATTTAACAACAGCCTAGTAGAATACCAACAGAGTACTAAATTTATACAAATACATTCTAAATCAGAAATTAAACACTCTTGTTTACAGGATTGTGTGGAAATTAACTTGGATATCGTCAAGTTGATGTACAAGTTAAAATAAATGCAATTGTTTTACACCATTATTATTATTACTGTTGTTGTTGTTATCATTATCATTATTATTCTTATATTAATAGCTCCATCCTGGGTGATATACAGGACATAGTGTCATAAAATACAAAACATAAAACATTAAAATTTATATATAACATTAACAGAAATTTCAGTGTAGATAAAAAGATCCAGATGGCGATTTTCTTATTTATTATTATGCATCTCAATTCTGGACTACCAGTCCCTTTTTTCTGGGCAGGGGGAGGGGAACAGAACACAAGGGGAGAAGAAAGAAGGGAGCCAGCCAATAGGTAACTGTTGCTGCCCTCAACCAAAAGCTTGGCAGGACATCTCTGCCTTACAGGCTCTGTGGAATTGCATAAGATCCCGCAGGGCCCTGATGTCATTTATCATAACATTAACCATAGCTGAGATTGAGAAACATTATGCCTGAAAAAGCCAGAGTAGTGCCCCCATAAGATATAGTTGCTTAAAACAACGTCTTCTATGATCAGACTATTACCAAGTTATACCTGTTTTTGACAACTCTCCAGTTTAGATGTGTGTACATTTCTGTTTTATCCAGTTTACTTCCTTATTTCTCTGCCACTATTCTTATTTCAGTGGTTCCTTACAATGCGCTAACCAAAATCAATCCTTCACTATATCAAGGTCCAGGATTGTTCTACATATAATCCTAGCCCCAAGGTCTTTCAGGACCTTCTTAAATTCTTTAATCCCTACTGATCTGCCTTCACTTCCTTCCTAAAAACTCACCATGAAGACCAATTGCTAGCACATTTCTTTAATTTGTCCAATTAGAATCAACTAATCAATACAGATTTGCTGTACTATTAATCATTCAGTACATGCTTGGCTAGTTCTAAAATATTTAGCATCTTAAAGAAAAGCTGGTCCAAACACCTGTCATATACTATAAAATTGTCTCATTTAGAAAAAGAACACCAACACAGTATCATTAAACCCATTTAGCCAGTTTCCATTTCTATTTAGACTTTTGTGATTTGGTTCAACCTACCATTTACACAAGTAAACTAGATAATGATACAAACTAAAGACACATAAAGCATCAACCTTGCTGTAGATAAGAAGATTGATCACTGCTTGGCCAGGAGACAACCTCTATACAAAAGGCAAGGTGTAAGTGAAATAAGAGAACTAGTTCGGCAGACACAATGACTCACTAAGTACATACAAATATGACAAGGAAAAAATCTATTGAAAATTTCATTATTGGAAAGATTAGGTGAAGCCATCATAGGAGCAAGGACTGATCACTACATAGCCTTTCACAAATCAAATATAGATCTCAAAACAACACTGGAAACAATGACTTGGCCCAGGAAATGTTATTACCTAACATAGTCCTGAAATTGATTTATAGAGTACATAATCTCACAGTGGGCTCCAACTGTAGACTACGTGCTGTTACCATTGAAAAGCAAGTACCTACAGAACAGAGCTATTTACACTTACCAAAGCACTTGAGGAGACCCAAGTGCCTCTCAAAGCACAAAGGGCTGTTTGGAGTAGTCAACATATCATCAAATAGTTTACAAAGCATTTTATTTGAGTAATTTATTATTAGGAACTGTGTGACTTGTTAAGATATTGAAGAACTATATTTTACATATTTCAGTCACTTCTCAGCCAAAACTTAGCTCCCAAGGCCGCTCCAAGTAATACACAACTTGCCATAAGATTATCTATTAACTATTTTTTTGATGTGTCACACTCCAAGTGGCTTAAAACACTAAAAGCAATGAGATGAAACATTTATATAGCATGAAGTCTTCAACACTAAGTTAATTATCTCCTCCACTGCCAATTCTGTGCACTGGTTTGTTCAGTCATAAACTAGTACTGGTAAGCCTTTTATCATTTTTATCTTGTACAGTACCTATCAGAATACTGGGATGATTACCATACATACAGGTTTTATGGCTGGGGCACTATACCACATCACAGAATTTGCTGGCTATTTCTAAACCTTAGAACTTGGCAGCCTTGAATTTATCAGTCACACATTTGATTTCTTCATTTTAAAAAAAATCAGGGTTGCCTTTACCTGTAAGTGATGTTTATTGAAGTCTTCTGTGTAGGCACACATTGGGACTGTGCACATGCAGACCTACCATGGCAAGATCGTCTAGTGTAGAACCATTAGGGGGTGTTCGAGTGCATGCACCACTAATAGACATGACAAGTAAGGAGACCTGCGATACTCGCGGGGGGGGGAAGCGATCCTCCCCCCCCCGGCCCGGCTCCGCGGCGGCGAGGCCGGCTACAGAGCGTTCCCTGCGCATGCGCAGGGGACGCTCTGTCACTTTTGGGGGGATTTAAGTATCCCCCCGATTTTTTTTTAACTTTTTAGATTTTTGTGCACACCCGGGGACCGCCCCACGTGTGCACAAAACTCTCCCTCCCCCCCAAGTGCCCCCTCTGTGCTGATTTAGATATCCGCACAGAGGGGACTACTTCGGTATTAGATATATAGATACTTCTGCCTTTGAATAGCAGTCTTATTGCTGACACAATCCATCAAGACATCATCTGAGATGAAGTCCGTTTCCCCTTTGAAGTTCTCAATAACAGACTTCCTTCCTAAAACCTTTTGTTCCATCTAAATAAAACAATATTGCTCTTCTAACATCAAGTGTATGTAACCTTCTTTTTGCATCAGAACTAGGTGAAATAATTTAAAATACTTTACTATGTAAGATGAAACTTCAATACTTTTGGGAGAAATTCCAAACAGGGCCTCATCATAACTTAGACTGGGATACCACATCTGTCAAGGTCAATATGGGGAAACCAGAATAAGATCTATGCCCTCCCATGTGACCTTGGCTATAACTCTCCCTATCAGGGGAATGGGAGGGAAACGTAAAAGAGCATCTCTTTCCACTGAAGCGGAAAAGCATCCCCTAGAGAGTAAGGATCCCTTCCTGCAATCAAACAAAATTGTGGGGCTCTTGAGTTTTCCCTTTTCCAATTACCAATTCCAATAACCTTTATTGGCATAACAGTTTTCCGTTGTCAAGAATAGATTCACCTGAGGAAAGCGCCACCACTGGAATACAGGGTGCAGATACTAATATAGTATAGCCCACGTTGTGGTTCATTGAAAGAGTTCTGCTGAGCTGATCTCCCTGTGCATTTTGAGTGTCTACAATATGTATGACTTGCAGAACTACCCCATACTGTAATGCCCAATACCAAATGGCAGCTTTCTCCAGGGACATAAGCCAGAAACCAGTACCTCCCTGCTTGTTTAGGTAGTACATAGCCAATGCGAATCCATCTGAATCAGCACTGACTTTCCACATAACATATTTGTGAATGAAGTCAGGGCATGTCTAATCACTCTTAATTCAAGAATGTCTATATGAAGCTCCCTCTCAGAATCCCACCACACACCCTGAACCAAATGGTCACAACAATATGTGCCCCAACCTACCAAAGAGGCATCTGTAGTAAGCACCACTTTGTTGGGAATAAAGCCTACAGACCATTTTGATAATGTTCTAGTCACCTTTCTAGGAATAGGAAAAAAATTGTGCAAAAAATATAGCACTGGTTTAAAACATTATAAGGACCACAATTGTAGTGGTCTCATATATAACCTAGCTAGGGGAAATACCGTTGTTGTTTAGGTCATCAAGCCCAATAAGCACTGTATGAATCATGCAGTTTGAAAGCAATTCAACATGAATCATCCAACCATGGCCCTCATGATAGCCCCTGATCCGGAAGAAGAGCCCCTTTACCTAGCTTAGAGTTTAAGACTGCACCAATAAATTGAACTGACTGAGCTGGATCTAGTTTAGATTTTTTTAATCACCAGACCCAAATTCTTACACATATTAATAATCAGTATTATATCTTCTTGCAACTGCTCCTTAGATGTGACCACAATTAGACAATCATCGAAATATGGCTAAATTGTACACCCCCCTCAAACCTAAATAGGCCACAACTGGTGCCCATGTGATTTGTGAAGATTCGTGGTGCAATCGTCCACCCAAATGGCAATACAGTGTACTGAAACATTTTCCTGCATACCAAAACCTAAGATATTTTCTGTTTTCCTTATGTACTGCAATATGAAAATATGCATCTTTCAGGTCCAGTTCTGTAAACCACAAATTCTTCTTTAACATCCGTAGAACCTGCGTCAACGAAATACAAAACTTGGGACACCTGTACAAATTTGTTCAGTGCCCTTAAATCCAAAATTGGTCCATTTCCCCCATCCTTCTTTTGTACCAGAAAGAAATGGGAACAGAATCCAGTTGGATTATCAGGGGACTCTACCACCTCTAACGCCCCCTTGGCCTGAAGTGGATTTACTTCCTTTTGCAAGTGAGGCAAATGATTATTCACATCCAGGTGGCAGTGAACTAAACTCCAACTTGTATCCATGTTCAACAATGTTAAAAACCCATTTGTCATTAGTTACAGAGGACCAACGTTTACTGTAAATCATTAACCTATTCAAAACACTATACAACTGCTCAGAGCCATGCTTCAATAGTCAGAAAACTGCTTTGACCTGAGATTGTAACACCTTTCCCACCCACCCCATCACTGGGTGGGTTTAAGTCTGGAAGATGACCTTTGTCTCCCAAATTGATGCTGCTGTTGGAAGCATCTATGGGAGGATACTCAAATCAGCCTTGAGTATAAAATCTTTGTTCCTTAGGATAAGACTGCCACAGCTGCCTAAAGAAGGATCTCTGTTTATATACAGTCACTCCCAATGAGGTTACTCCCAACAACCTTGCCATCTGACGATTCCTCTTAATTTGCATCAGAGTCTCGTCAGTCTTTTCTGAAAATAACATATGACATTCAAATGAGAGATCTTCTGCTCTCTGATGTGTGTCCAATGGGAGTGCAGTAGATCGCAGCCATGCATGTCTTCTCAAGACAACTGAAGTGGCCATGGCTCTCACTGAAGTATCTGATGAATGCCTACTCACATTGATCTGTTGCTTAGACAGTCTTAATGCTTCCATTTTGAGAACCTTTGCCAATGACTTCTTTTCATTTGGTAATTCTTCTAAATAGGGATTTAAGTTCTCCCAAAGAACCAACTTCCTTCCATGATGGCTAAATAGTTGGCAATTCTAAGGTCTAGTGCAGCATTTTTCTACCTACTGCATCCTTCCTTCTTTATTCACTGGAATAGCATGATAGCTCTATCACCATCTTGGTTGCATCTCACTCAGTAGGGATGATGGCGGAGGACATGTTCCCAAATAACAGCAATTACCTTGCTTCACTCTAGAAAAGTTTTATAACAGGTGAGATATAGCTGGCAAGGATGCAGGTTTATTCCACAATTTGTCTGTCATCCTCAGAAATCCCTCTAACAAAGGAAATGCTACAACTCCTGAAGACTCAGAATATAAATGTGACAGGATTTCATCTCTAAGATGCTGAGAGGTAATTGATACATTAATGTCCAACAATTTGGCCAGGCAAAGCATCTGCTCAGCATAAAGCCTGAGATCCTCCCAACGGTGAAAAGGATGGCACATACCAACCCTTTCATCCAGAGATGGGTCTGATGGGACTTCTGAATTCTCTTCAGATACAAGAACAGGTTCATCCCTTAAGTCCTCATCCAACTCAAAAGTTGGTTCACATACTGTTGGAGCAGTTGGGACTGCAGTGGTTGCCATGGGAGAAACTCTCATAGGGCGATAGACTTGTGGTGGTTCCAACCTCGGAATCGACCTGCTATATTCTCCCCACTCCTGTAAATACACAGGAGACATAAAAGAAGGCCACAAAGCCATTGGAGGAAAATTAGGTGGCCATGGAGCTGACTATACTGGTTCTTGTCGTTGCTGCATCATATCCATCAAAGCTGACACAACTTTAACTTCCAGGAATGATAGCACCAATGACACAGACCTAATTGACAGCATTCTAAGTAGTGGTCCAGGAGTTAGTTCTCTTTCCTCCCTCAGTTCCATTGTCGGAACCGATTTGGCGCAATGTCGCTTTGGCCTTCTCTATGCTTACTTTTACTCTTTGATTTCTTCACAGGCAGTTCTGAAAGACTTCTCGGAACTGATGGAGACCGAGCCTGTACCCTAGACTTCTCTTTGGCTGTGGTCACACACACTAAATGATCCACTTTCAATCCACTTTTAGTGCACTTTCCAACTGGATTTTTACTGTGTGAACTGGCAAAATCCAGTTGGAAAGTGAACTGAAAGTGGATTATTTAGTTTGTGTGACCGCAGCCTTTGTCTCCTGCTGGAACCAATGGTGCTGAATTGTGGCAACCACAGACGGCGCTTTTGACTTCTTCACACTCAAAATTGGTTTAGTGGCCAGTTCCAAAGCCTGCAAGGCTTTATTATCCCCTAATGTGGATTTTAACTTAAAGGCCACAAGAGGGGGACCCGCGATACTCGCGGGGGGGGGAGAAGAGCTCCGTCTCCTCCATCCCCCCTCGATCTCCCCGAGGCGGCGGTGGCAGCGGCGAGGCCGGTCATCCCCCCCCCCACCCCGCCCGCCCTGCCGGCCGGCCGGCTCCAAAGAG
>NW_015168652.1:2686343-2720384 GCF_001447785.1 Gekko japonicus | reverse complement strand
CTTCCCCCGCCCGCCCGGCTCCGAGGAGGCGGCGGCGGTGCGGCAGCAAGGCCAGCTACAGAGCGTTCCCTGCGCATGCGCAGGGGACGCTCTGTCACTTTCTGGGGGATTTAAACATCCACCCGAAATTTTTTTCAACTTTTTTTATTTTTGTGCACACGTGGGGACTGGCCCACATGTGCACAAACCTCCCCCGGCCCCCCAGCTGCCCCCGGAGCGCTGATTTAGCGATCCGCACTCCGGGGGCAACTTCGCTATTAGATATATAGATATCGGAATGGCCCTTAGGTGTGAATTGTTGGTGAAAATTATGGCCCTTGACCAAATGTATAACACAGAGACTATGTCTGCATCATTTTTGCCTGATACCGGGTGCATTTCTTAAAAAAACTTTCTGTGCCATGAGGCAACAACTGAACTCCTGCCTTAGAAACTTTGGGGTAAAACTGCTGTTATGGTAGAGAGGACCTTTAAAAAGGACATTCTCCTGCAATTAAGGCTTTCCTTTTACATGACCTGAAGAATTCCCTCTCAAAGCTGCTTGAAATACTGATCACACTAGAAGACAAACCACTGCAGCCAAGAAGGAACTGAGGGAGTCGAGGCATCATGCCACTGGACCATGTGACTGTTGGGAGGAAAACTGTCACAACGGCTCCGATAGGCACGCATACACCCCTAATTTATTTTTTGTCTGTTTTATTCAATTTATATTCCACCCTCCCTGCAAGCGGGCTCAAGGTGGATCACAGTAAGATTCTAAAACACATAAAAAGAATTCTACAGAATAATTAAAAACAATTTAAAATGGCATAGTTTAAAAAAGACACAAAACACAGGTTGCACTATTTCACTATATACATTATTTTCAAGGTGGTACCATTGGGTCTCTGAGATCTTATTGATCTGGGCCACATTGAGGTAAGTAAGCTTCAATTTCAGCAGAATAAGCCAAGGGTTTTTTTGGGGGGGGTGTTAATTGGATGCCCGCCGCCTCAGCCAAAGGCCTGGCAGAACAGCTCTGTTTTACAGGCCCTGCAGAATGGTAATAAGCCCGCAGGGCCCTGATCTCAGATGGGTGCATGTTCCACCACGCTGGGCCAGGGCAGAAAAAGCCCTGGCCCTGGTCAAGGTGAAGTGGACATCCCTTGGGCCAGGGACAACCAGCAGATCTTGATCAGCAGAGCACAAGGCTTTCTGGGGGACATATGGGAAGAGGCGGTCTCTCAGGTATGTCAGTCCCAGGCCACACAAGGTTCTAAGCTAGAAGAAGCTCTTGTCATGGTAGGCCTGCACATGCTCAGTCCCAATGTGGGACTGCACAAAAGACGAAGATGAACAGTGAGCTTAGCACATTACATCAACTCTACTAGAAATCAAAAAACTGCAGGTGATAAACGTGAACGCTTATTTAAGGTAGAATTTCAATTTTTAATATAATTACATGCCAATGGTGTTTATAAAGTTATCACAAATTTCATAAAATACTTACACATGAAATATGAAAAGGTCCAAAAGATACACCTTCCTCTCCATTCAGAGGCCAGTAACGCTCACATTTTTTCTGTTAACCAAAAATATGCAATTTTAATAAACTTAACTACATATATAGCTATAAATACATTGTATAGACAGATGGATTTAGAATAACAGAATCACAGAGTTGGAAGGGACCTCCAGGCTCATCTAGTCCAACCCCCTGCACAATGCAGGAAATTCACAAATCCCTCCCCCCCACACCCCCAGTGACCCTTGCTCCACGACCAGAAGATGGCAAAAAAAAAACCAAAAAAAACCCCAACCCTCTCCAGGATCCCTGGCCAAATTGGCCTGGAGGAAAACTGCTTCCTGACCCCACAGTGGTGATCAGCATTTCCCTGGACATGTAGGAAAGGGTGAGCAAGACCATCTTTTCAAAATATAAACAAGACCATCTTTTCGAAACCATTTAAAATTTCAGATACTCACTGTTCAGAACATACTTTTTAATCTACTTCTAAAAGGTCTCTATTTGCTTTCTGAATCCTTATGTTATTAATTTTAGAAGACGGGGAGATTGGATTTACTTCACTACCTGAAGGAGTCTCAGAGCGGCTTACAACCCTTCCCTTGCCCTCTCCACAATAGACACCCTGTGAGGTAGGCGGGGCTGAGAGAGCTCTCTCAAGAACTGAACTTGAGAGAACAGCTAGGAAAGAAATTATAACTGACCCAAGGTCACATCAGGAGCTGCATGTGGAGGGAATCAAACCCACTCAAACGACACTCTTAACCACTACACCAAACTGGCTCTAAACCCTATTTATTTATTAATTATTTATTTATTTGCATTTTTACCCTGCCCTCCCCGCGACACAAGGCTGTGTTGAGAATACTGCACTTAGCCTTGGTGCCATCTTGTTTAGTATACATTCTCAACTGCATTATACTGTTTTCATACTATTAATATGTTTCATAACACCTGCTACACTGCATTTTATGAAATCTGATATTAACTTTTAATTATGCAACTTTTGAAAAAATAATAATATAGAAATACATTATTTGTGGTCATCTACTATGAGAAGCCAATACAGAAAAATGCTTTAGTAGGATATTTGTCAAAGGCTGCATACATACCCCCAAAACTATGTATACATACCCTTCCCATTTCAAATTCTCGACAAGCCATTACAATAATCTGGAAAAGAAAGATATAAATGTATATATGAGTTTCAAAATGCTATTAAATCTTGCTCACACACTCTCCAATGTAAAAGCCAGTGTGGTAGTGATTCAGATGTACACAAGACTCAGGTTCAAATTCCCATTCAGCCATGAAGTTCATTGGGTGAGCCTGGGCCACTCACCCTCTCTGAACCTAAGCTATCTCATGGGACTATTATAAGGATAAAAGGGAAGATGGGAAAGAAAACATGGTTACCTCTCAGGGAAGGCCTGCCACTGAGAGAATTCTTCAAGCTTCTAGAACTTACAGCTGAGTGCTCCCTTTCCCCTTGGCATGATAGAGCCTAGGCTCAGTTCCCGCCCAAACAAGGGGAGGGGGTAGTCCTCTTCCCTCAGTACTCTTTCTGCTGCCATGGAGGATGAGCATGAGGCTGATACCCATAGCAGGGAAGGAGGGAGGAATGTACACCTGCACAGAAGACACTCAATGAACATCAGTTACAGGTAACTGCAACCATGTTTTCATCATCATGTCTTCTGTACAGTCCCACATGGGAGATTAGCAAGCTAACTCACCAAGGAGGTGGGTGTGGGCCAATCAATGGAACAGTGATTGTAAGGCTGTGATCACACGCACCATTAGCCCCACCATAGGCGCAAATGCCAGGCGGATTTAAAGGGCGTGATCAGACACAAACATCTGGGAAGCGCCCCGCACCCATCAGCAACCCGTTTTGCTCTGGTTTGTCTAATCATGCAGTGGTGGGCTGTCCACGCAGCTTCCAAGGACTGTGTGAACACGCAAGTGCGGGTCAATTTCCTCCAGAGGGAATAGCCTCACTTCACCCCCCCCCCGCATTATCTCGTGCATGTGACCGCAACCTAATACTGCTTTCCCCAAAGCTGCATCTCTCCCTGAATCGATGTCCACAGAGTAATGTTTGATGAAGGTGGACAGAGATGACATCGTGGCCCTGCACATCTCAGCAATGTCAACCATGGCCTGGAAGGCTGCTGAAGACACTTGAGCTTGGGTGGAGTGTGCCTTTAAGGGGAATAGGCATTCCACACAAGATGTCTTACAAGATAGTTTAATGGCAGATGTGACCCATCTGGAGATGGTCTGTGCTGAGGCTGCTGTGACAGAATTGCAAGACAAAGCTGGATTTTTAAAACGCTGCTTTTGTCAGAGAGTCAGAAAGTTCAAGAGTTAATCTTCCCTGGAGAGAACAGCTTATGTGACTGGCTCTCTACTCATTCTATGATTGGCTAGCATCAGCTTAGAGAGGAAATAAAACAGCTGATCTGAAGGGGGAAAATTCAACTTTTGGTCTTTGTCTGAAATCTAACATCTGGATCAGTAGCCAGAGACATTTGGCTTCTGGGGGAAGAGACTTTGGGAGTCAGTGATTTCTGTCAGGGAATCGTCAGAAAAGTACTTCTATAAAGAGAAGAGATATAAAGAGAAGAGGGACTCCATTCTTTAAGATTTATTAAAACTACTCAGAGAGAATTCAGATTCTCAGTAAAGAAAGCTACAACACTGCTTTATACAGACATATAGTATTGGAATAGGAATTTGGCAGGAGGTCTGAGTAATTAGAGAGAACTCCCATACAAGCCAAATAGTAAAAGGAGTTATTGCTCCTTAAGGGCAAGAAGAATGATTTCTAGCCAGTAGGAAGGTGTTGGCTAGAGAACCCTGGTGATAAAGAGGAAGAGCTTGGACACTTCAAAAGTTACTGGAAAGCTACAATATCTAAAGGGAGAAACCTAGAAGCAACAAGACAAAGCTATCCTCTTAAGAAACTGCATTTAAGATTCTGTGTAATAGGTGAAATATATAATAAGCAAAAACCTCTCACTGAAAAGAAATTGAAACTCAGAAATTAAACTACAATAACACTCCTTTGTTAAAAAAAACCCTCAGTTCTGTAGATATATTTGAAACTTTTACCTAGCAACCTCTATATCTTGAATCCTCATATTTATATAATCCCTCCCTATTAAAATCTTTATTTTGGTTTACACATTAATTTTGCTTTGCATGCCATTTTATGATGGTACTTTAAAACAAGATAGCTCCTGTATTCCCTCTAGCTCCTGTGCTGGGACATAAACCTAAACTAATATCTGTGAGAGGGTGGGACAGTTAATGCTTATAAAATAAAGAATAAATATACACTACTGAAGGGCAGCTCAGTCACTGAAATAAACTAAAAATATTTTTGGCAGTAAAATCTGTCTGGGAGTGGGGTCTGTCACAGCTGCTGTACCTTTGTCAGGAAGTTGAAAGCAAACAAAAAGATTGGAAGCCTTGCAAAAAGGTGATCTAGACAAATCTAGTGTATGTAGTAATTTTTCTGCTGGTGATTGTGAATTGGGCAGGAATATTAACAATATGAAGTTCTGATTTACATGAAACTGGGAGACTACCTTGGGAACAAATTCAAGGCTGGGTCTAAGGACAATCTTATCTTTATGAAACCCGGTAAAAGGCTTGTGGTACCTCAAAGCCCTAAGCTCACCCACTCTGCATGCAGATGTGATAGCCACTAGGAAAGCTGTCTTATAGGATAAGAAGGCAAGGCCACACACAGCCATGGGTTCAAAGAGTTTATCTAATAAATCTGTGAATACAATGAATAAACTCCATTGTGGTACATGGGGCATGCCAAAGGGAGGCAAGGATGTACCATAAACCACTGAAGTAAGACCTCTCTTAACATTACTCTGCAAGAGGAGGTTAATAGTTGGAGAGTAATCATCATATACAACCGTTATGTAGACTTCTCCTCATTCTTTCCTTGACTCTTTAGCTAGACAAGGCATGTTGCCACAGGACTTGAATCGTTATGGTATAATCTGCATAAATTTAAACAGCCTTCAAGATACTCAATACAGAGGCCACACAAATGCACACACACCAATACTGTCATTTCGATGAGTACCAACTGCCATTTTGACAAATTCCAACTAAATATTTACTCTTGGAAGACAATTCACTTCACACAACACAACACGTAACACAAGCCAAGTTCTGAGTGACAGCAGAATCTGTCAGGAAGTAAGTGGGCACATCAAGTGACACTATCATATAGACAATTAGTAAGTATGTTAAATTGCAAGGAAACTGTTACAAAAAATTTTACATGACAGAACTGAATAGTGAGGCAGGATACTTACTGCAACATTGTACTCCCATATCATCCTCCAGAAATCTATTACTGTATTTGCTAGCGGTCCCTGGGTTGCTACATATGCTTTTGGCCCATGGACTCCCTGAAATTTTAACACACACTGAATGTAGTTAGCAGTTATAGATGTGTTGTGAGTATAAACACATTTTATAACATAAGCCAGTCACCTTAGACATGAACATTCAAAGGCTGATTCTACTTAAGGATACACATCCAAAATGCCAATGTGTTAATTTTTTCAAACCAAGGAGAACCAAAGTGGAAGAGTAATTGTCCATTCAAACTAATAACACAAGAAAAATACTCCAGAGTATATGTATAATGAAGAGTGTGAGAATGACCTTTTAATGTAGAAGGTCAGGATATAAATCTCATTAAACTATAACCAGCAAATTAAAACAGAATATTAAAGTCACTGCTACAGCCAGATCACGGAATGCATTCTTAGCTCTCCTACCCAATGGAACACATCAGGTTTTCTCTGACCCTCTAGGTTTTTCCTGACTCTTACGTCTTCCTACAATTGGTGAAACTGATTGCCTGGGCTTTTCCAAATCCAAATTTCTCTACCATTATTTTTTTCACAAATCTTAAACTTGTGGAAATCACCACACCTATATGAGGTTTTCCTTTATCGTCCAATGGTATTTGGCAGTGTCATATGGGGAAAATGATTATTACGTATATCCATTACTGTTTTTATTTTACAAAATTTATATCATGCCTTTCTGCCCTCAAGAGCCACCAAAGTGACTAACAAATTAAAACAAATACATTTACATTCTGAAACCATTACACCAAACAAAAAAACCCCCACATCATTAAAACAAACTAGAGCATCATCTGTTGAGACAGAGTATTAATGCATTACAAATGCTGAACGAAGTGTGGCTGAACTGTGACCCTTACTTATTGGAACACTATCAAACCTTCTCTCTTATTTATTTTTAGTGATACAATGGGTTGATATTTACATTATCATTGTACAATACTGTTATCAGATGTCTTGTCTCTAAGGCACTAAGTTCTGTGACCCAAGGATTTTTGTATGAGTCTAGACAGCAGTGGCTCAAAGGTTAAGATGCTGAGCTGCAGACCAGAAGGTCTGTAGCTTGGCAGTTCAAGGCCCTAGTGCCATGTGACAGAGTGAGTGCCCGTCTCTGGCCCCAGCTCCTGTCAGCCTAGCAGTTCGAAAGCAAGAAATTGCAAGTAGATAAATAGGTACCGCTTTGGTAGGAAGGTAACAGCGTTCCGTGCACCTTGGCGTTTAGTCATGCTGGCCACATGACCACAAAGAAGTCTTCGGATACCGCTGGCTCTTCGGCTTGGAAATGGAGATGAGCACTGCCCCCTAGAGTCGGATTTGATTGGCTTTTGAGCAATGGAGACCTTTACCTTTAGTGATTTCTTATTCATTCACCAACTGTTTTGAGAATACTCTTTCCTTCTATTTCTGTGTTCAGGTTTAACAAAACACAACATCAGTTCTGGTTCTTCATCAAGGAAAGTGTGGTACAATATTTAAAATTTAATTATGGAATAAAGTTACATAAATACATACCTTAATAAAATTTGCATTGATGTAGTCTGAATCTTGCGGGGGAGTTTTTAAAGTCAGTTTAACTCTGCTGTGGTCAACTAAAAGATAGTAAATTTATGAAGAATTATTTTGTGTGTTAATTTTGCAGACACGCTCCATAACACTGCACAACAAAACAAATGTGATACTGATTAGAAATGCTTTAGATAAACATTTTAAAAGGTAAATAAACTTTCGGTATTCAGAAACGCTGCTACACTAAACTCAAACCATTCATACTTGTTTCAGGAACAGGATTCATATCTACTATACTGATAGGACTAAAGTCATGTTTCTAGAGATTATTTTATTACTGAATTCAAGTTTAAAAGTAGTTGTTCACTACATTCCTTAGAAACAAACACTTATATAAAAAACTTACTTTTTATTTTAGAACACTTTTATCCAGCTCAGACCATCTAACAAAAGTCTAAAGCAATTTTGATAGGTAAAATCCAATACCAAATTACTACTAATTCAAAATTCTCACAACCGGGCCACAAAAAGGAGATTCCAAGTCAGCATGGTAAGGATTGTGCTATGTTACAATTAAGGTTCACAG
This sequence comes from Gekko japonicus, assembly GCF_001447785.1. Lineage (NCBI taxonomy): Eukaryota > Metazoa > Chordata > Lepidosauria > Squamata > Gekkonidae > Gekko > Gekko japonicus. The sequence goes on along the minus strand of NW_015168652.1, from coordinate 2,712,376 downwards.
GACTTGCTCAACAGTTGTTATGGCTAAGTATGCAGCTTTCTTATGGTAAGAACGGAATGAAAATACATCCAACAATAAAGAATTTTAAATAAGTCAGAACAGCCAAAAGAAAAGTTGGTGTGAACAAAGATGCTGTTCTGATGTTTTACTTCTGCTGAGGGCTTACTAAGTAGATGTGATGTTTATAGTTTCTAACAAACTTGTTTTAAGTTCCCTTCACCCCCAGGACCCATTAGCTGCCTTGAGCTCTGTGGCAAGGTGGGACATAAATGTTTTAGAAACAACAGCAAATAGTTTCTGAATTCATTGTGACACTCTAGGGGAACAGAATTCTGTTACATTTCTCAGGTTTTTACTTTGGAAACATTAAGTTACAGCTGAGGCTACTCAAACTCCCTAAGTCAAGGTTTCATGGTAGACAGGTCATGGGTCATGGTACAGTGGTAGTTTCACCATATTGCATCAAACACTGAACAGTTTTAAGCCTCTACTTTTAGTTTTCAGGTTCTGGGATCAAAACTTTACTAGGCTGAGGTTAGAAGGATATATACCCCGCCCTTCATTCAGAGTCTCAGAGCAGTTTACAAACCAATTCCCCTCACCACAACAGACACCCTATGAGGTAGGTGGGGCTGAGAGAACTGCTCTTTCAAGGACAGCTCTGATAGAACTAGGGCTTGCCCAAGGTCACCCAGCAGCTGCAAGTGGAGGAGTGGGGAATCAAACCCAGCTCTCCCAGATTAGAGTCCGTGCACTTAACCACTACACCAAACTGGTTACGGGCATTGCCCTCTCCTCAGAGCCCAGTTAAAACATTGCAGAACAAATGTTAACATGAAAAACAAGACAGATCTTGCTACTAAGGAATCAGATATCAATTGCAGAATCCTCTCTCATGCAGGACTCATGGGTAGCTAACTCTAAAACAAGGCCAATGTCTCAGGTTGGCTGAGGAATGCACCCACAGTAGAGTGGCTTCTGCATACACCAGCAAATGATTGCTAGGGGAATCTAGATTTATCTCTTATACTACAGCTGTTTACCAAATATTAATTTGCATGTACATAGATATCTCAAACATTGCAGACATTAGTTTTTCCTGCCTGTGTAAATATTTTAAGACTAGTCACAACAGTCATGAATTAAATGCCACTGTTTTGAGGTAAGACCTCTGCATCACATGGACAGCAGGAGTCAGGTTTTCTAGAAATATTTCATTAGCGGTTAATACTTGCTGCACACTGAAGACAACCCACAGTACAGTTACCATTGGTTATGTTCAGAAATGGTCTGATATTCATCTGGTTAACTCCTGTCAACATTGTTCATTCTTTAACATTTCATGAACGTTAGCCTTCTGTAGTTTGAAACTAAAGAGAAGAAGAGACTGAATTTATACTCCACCCTACACTACCCAACAGAGTCTCAGAGCGGCTTACAAACTCCTTTCCCTTCCCCTCCCCACAACAAACACCCTGTGAGGTAGGTGGGGCTGAGAGAGCTCTGACAGAAACTGTTCTTTTTCAAGAACAGCTGTGCCAGAACTATGGCTTGCCCAAGGTCATCCAGCAGGTACAAGTGGAGGAGTGGGGAATCAAACCCGGTTCTCCCAGATTAGATTCCATGCACTTAACCACTACACCAAAGGTTGTCTTGGCAGTCACTGGCCATTCTTGTTTTCAAATAACCTACAACCTTACTAAAGTATCGTTTGCTTAGTAGCACTATTGTAATTATACTGAAAAAAGCCTTTTCCAGGAGGCAGATTTTCCATAAAGACTCATCTTTAGAGATAGACAATCTGATTATGCTGAGTCAACCCAGACCTCAAAGAATTTGTCAAACAGAACTATTCCAAGCACAAAAGTAAACTGTGAAGCACAATTGAGACATACAGTTTAGACATGTTTGGAAACTGAGGCTATCACTGCTCTTGTCATGTCATAAAGTGCCATCCCTATAGACTAATAAAATAATTTTATTTTTGGTGCGTCTCTGGCACCAGGAAGGAAGGAACTGAAAACAAATCAGCCAGTATCATAATGTCCCTGTATAAATCAATGGTGCGACCTCATTTGGAGTACTGTGTACAGCTCTGTTCACCACACCTCAAAAAGGATATTATAACACTGGAAAAAGTGCAGAAAAGGGCAACCAGAATGATAAAAGGGTTGGAACACTTTCCCTATGAAGAAAGGTTAAAGCGCTTGGGGCTCTTTAGCTTGGAGAAACAATGACTGAGAGGTGACATGATTGAGGTTTACAACATTATGCATGGGACAGAGCAGGTAGAGAAAGAAGTTCTTTTCTCCCTTTCTCACAATACAAGATCTTGTGGGCATTCAATTAAATTGCTGAGCAGTCGGGTTAGAACAGACAAAAGGAAGTACTTCTTCACCGAAGGGTGATTAACACATGGAATTCACTGCCACAGGAGGTGGTGGTGGCTACAAGCATAGACGGCTTCAAGAGGGAATTAGATAAACATATGGATCAGAGGTCCATCAGTGGCTATTAGCCTCAAGGTATAGATAGGAACTCTCAGTGTGGGACAAGTGATGCACTGCATTCTTGGTGCTTGGGGGGTGGGGGCAACAGTGGGAGGGCTTCTAGTGTCCTGGCCCCACTGCTGGACCTCCTGAAGGAACGTGGTATTTTTGGCCACTGTGTGACAGAGCGTTGAACTGGATGGGCCATTGGCCTGATCCAACATTGGCTTCTCTTATGTTCTTATGAACCTGCAGCTAGCTTTTAGTGCTACAGTTCAGATTAGACAGGTGATCAGGTTTACTTCTGGTTAAACTACTCTTATTAGCCAGAAGTGCATCCAGAGTAGAAGCTTGTCTAGAAGTTCATTTTTTCATTATTAAAAGTCAAATATTTGTAAAAATGGTAACCAGCCTTTCCCACACTAAAATATTAACTTGAAACATAGGATGTCAGCCAGCCAATATAGTCAGAATTCCAATATCTACACAGATGACATTTAGTGGTTCTTAACTGAATTAATCAAACACTGTAGAACTGTTAAAAATTCACAGAACTATTTCATCTCTCCAGGATCTGCCCTTTTCTTGGTATGGTTCAGACCACAGATCCTTAAAGAAAACTGTGTTTTGAATAATTATATATATCAGATAAGTCACAAAAGTTTTTGCTACACTGGTTCAGAGATCAAAGTCATTAACCGATTTTAAGCCTTGAAAATGGTTTTTAAATAGAAACTGGGAGGCCGACACTTATACAAAGAAACATTCATTTAGGCAGATGAAGCATCTTTTAAAAAATACCACTTTCAGGAAATAATTACCATCTAATTTACTTATTCAAGATATTGTAAATGTTAACTGGCAAGATACCTTATTAAATGTTATTAAAGTGTCTACTTAGAAGAAGAGCTGGGCTTACATGGCAGTATATCCTTGTATCTGTTCTTTTTCACATTTTCTTCTTTTTCTCCTGTGACTGTTGGGTAGATCTTTTCTGTTCTATACTTGGTTGATAGTCTCCTTAGCCTCTGTAATTAAAATGTTCTGATTTAAGTTACTTTTTCAGCTACTTCAAAATACGTTTTTCAACAAAGTTGTTGCTGTATAGGAATAAGTTTAGTTTTTCTTTTCAAAACCATGACTCCACACAGCTCTCTTTAACCTGACACTCATACTGAGCAACAGTTAATCATATCATAGAGGTGTTACCCACACCATGGAATATTTTCCCCCTTTGCAGTGTTGGATTTGTATTCTGATTTAAAAGCAATTTGTTATAGAGTGATCTGTCACCAACACTGCTTTGAAGACATCAAGAAAAGCATGAGTTGGCTTTAAAGCATCATGGACTGTCCTGCTTATGAGTACTAGAGAATCCTCAGAGGAGACCCATAGCCACAGTGGTGCAAAAACAGTTAGTGCCCCATCAATCATTTGCCATGCCCCTCCAAATCAGCATTACAGGTTGGTGTGAATCTGTCACACATCTTTCAGGTGTAAATTTTCTTTGTGAAAAAGGAAGGAGTTGAGGTAAAAAGTGTGAATCATGTCATAAATCTTCCAAGGGTGAATTCTCTATGTATTTGGCTAGAACAGAATTAGCATTTAGCAGGGCTGAAGAGTCCTGATTTTAAAAGCCTGCAGGGGTGTTGGGTGGCACTGTTAGAAGCCTAGAGTTCTTGATTTACAGAGAAAAGAAGGTTGAATTTACAGTTTCAGGTTTCAGTAACAGGAAGAAGGCTCTTACACTTTAATTCTGCAAACAATGTAAAATGTTGCTTGGGAGGGCATTTTTACAAACCTTATACAGAACAAAACTGTAGTCTATGCCACCGTGTATGCTATATATTACTGATTTGTTGTATGTTGTATCATGCTCTTACAACATTGTTTTCATTTTTTGTAATTCCATTTTCTGCATTGCTTGACATAGCACGTTTGATACTTTTTTGCATTTTTGTAATTTTTGTATGCCTAGCCCTATTGCATTATTACATTTCTCATGTTCTATACCATGTAATCTACTTTGACTCTCAAGCAGAAAATTGGTAAATAACTAATGAATTATAAATAATGATGGGCTGACCACCACTGTACTCATTTGCCCCTCCCCCATAAAAATTTTCTGGCTATGGGCCTGCCTCAGAGATACCACTGGAAATAGTACAGAGAGTTGGAGTTGTGAGGGGTGCTTTCCTTTCCTTCTTTAAAAAAAGGTATGCCCTCACAGCCTAAAGGAGAAAGCAAACAATCTTAATTTAAAACAAAACATCCATCATATCACACAATAAAACTATTGTAGCAATATAATAGCCCACCAAAATTGCTAGCACACCTGCACCAGGTGGGGTGGGGTGGGGTGGGAAGAGAAGGATAAAACTACAAATATAAAAATATAAGGTGGTCAACATTCACAGTGTGGTAAAAACTATCCAATCCACAACAACACAAAAATTAAACCAGAAATGTTCAAGTCTGATACCTGGTGGTGGAAAGTGCCATCAAGTCACAGCTGACTTATGGCAAACCCATAGGATTTTCAAGGCAAGAGACATTCAGAGGTGGCTTGCCATTGCCTGCCTCCACATCATGACCCTGATATTCCTTGGAGGTCCCCCATCCAAGCACTAGCCAGGGCCAACCCTGCTTAGCTTGCAAGATTTGACAAGATCGGGCTAACCTGGGCTATCCATGTCAGGACCTCAGCAATCTAGATACAAGGGGGATGTCAGTATTATAATAAAAAGGTAAGTTGCCACCAAGGCTGTTGTAGTTTTGTCCTCCTGAATATTTGACTGCTCCTCTGAGCATAGCCACCTGATCAGCAAGCCAGCCCAAGAATGTATTTCTTTGTTTCACAGGAGAGAGGCTAATAGTGCTGGGAAAGTTCAAACAAGCAGCAACAGAAGGTGCTGTATATTTTTACAGAAGAAAGCTAAAGAAAAATTACTTTCCAAAACAAACTAATCTGCTGTACACACATACACAAACTATATATGGACTCCTTAATGGACTTCGCGGGAAGGGCAAGGTATAAATGTAATGAAAAGAAATAATTAAATAAAATAATGACAAAATGAGAGGCTGATTTCCACTTTGTGAATGGCTAGTATAAGAGCATGAAGTTTAAACAAAACATTTCAGTCTATATTTAGTCTAAGACGAAAACTCATAGTGCCATGTCTTGAGTTTTATGACCTGCACTATCCATGCACATTTACTCAGGACATTGTTTTCTACAAAGTCGTTTACTTCAAGTTCTGCTTATTCACTGCTTAACAGAAGTGGTTTGAAAGATAGTGACTGTTGCTACATAAAACAGAAGAGATATTTTTAGCAGGAACAATATATTTCCTTTTCAAAGTGGTGAAACGACAATGTTACAGGTTACAGAAACACCACTACACTGTATAACACAAAAGACATCAAAAACAAGACTTTATTTTGTAGGTCATAATGTGTCAACCATGTTACATTCAGATAAACTTTTACAGAGATAAACTTCTACCAATTCCTTGATTCTTCATCAACTGCACACAACACGTACTTGGGGGGGGGGGGGAGAGACACTACCCCGCAACTGCTTCTGGATCAGCAGTACTGACTCCTTCCTCACGACAGTGGCCATGTAAGACCAACAGCCTCGCAACAGAGAGTTGAGAAAAAAGTCAAAGGAAGGTATAGACATCAAAACATGCTTGCTACTGGAGGAGCAGCTCAGAGTTCATTCTGTTCCCATGTTCAAAGGAGATGGATGTTCTCCTCTAGCCAAAGATGTTCCATAATTTTTCAACTGCTTTAGTTATTTATTTTAAAAAATGTCAGTTTCCAAGGATTCAACAGAACAAAGTTACAGTCCAGTGGCACCTTTCAGACCAACAAAGTTTTATTCAAGTTGTGAACTGTCGTGTGCATGCACACTTCATCAGACAACGAAATGGAATTACAGGCCACAGTTGTTAAATTAGCATGCAAAATAGCAAATATGATTTTTAACAAATAAAAACAATGACAAGCTTGGTTTCTGGTTATCATCTGTTTGAGTTCAACCGGGGAGAAAAAAACAACATAGGTAATAAATATGTCAGATCTGGAGATTGTGAGAATTCAGTCATTAGATCCCATCCATCTCCTTTCTAGCATGGAGGCAAACTTTAAAGCATCTTGGCTGTGTAGAGTATTTTTCCTGTCCCTAGAACAGAGAATTACATTTAAATCTACCATTCTAAATTACGTTATGTATTCAATTACATTCTTAATTGTCAAGAGTAGTAAACTGAGTTAAAAAAATTTTTTTGTTTCATTAAAACATGGAGTTAAGTGACAGAATCCTTTCCCTGGGGTGCAGTGTTATGTCAGAAACTAATAAAATACTGCACTGCATTACAATCACTATTATAATATACTATTTCAAGAAAATTAAACAAAAAACATTAAAATATAAGGGATGTCAGAGATCAATAAAATATTGTATTGCATTACAATCACTACTATACTATACTATATATATATATATATATCCCTTCTCCTAACTCCTAGTTATGTAACTCCTAGTTATGTTTGTTATAACACAGACTTTCTGAGAAAAACACAATCTCTGAAGAACCTTCCAGAGAACACTATTATAGCCACCATGAATGTGGAATCTCTGTATACTGACATCCCACACCAATATAGATTGCAAGCCATAACAAATACAATTGCTGACGAACTATTCCTCTACAGATCAATGGTACAGCCATAGGCACCTGCATGGCCCCACAATACACTAACATCTTTATGACTGACTTGGCAATGTTTCCTAAAGTCCACCCCAGTTTGTTGTAGTGGTTAAGTGCATGGACTGTAATCTGGGAGAACTGGGTTTGATTCCCCACTTCTTCGCTTGCAGCTGCTGGATGACCTTGAGCAAACCATAGTTCTGTCAGAGCTGTTCTTGAAAGAGCAGTTCTCTCAGAGTTCTCTCAGCCCCACCTACCTCACAAGCAGTGTTTCCTCTAAGCTGAGTTAGTGTGAGCTAGCTCACAGTTTTTTAGTCTCCGTCTCAGATTTTTGTCTTCACTCAGGAAGGATGGCTCCAGAGCAAACTAAAGGATACAGTAGCGAAATCACTTGCTCACACAACTTTAATGCCCGTAGCTCACAAAGTAGAATTTTTGCTCACAAGACTCCACAGCTTAGAGGGAGCATTGCTCACAAGGTGTCCATTGTGAGGAGGGGAAAGGAAAGGAGTTTGTAAGCCACTCTAAGACTCTGAGTGAAGAGCGGGGTATAGATCCAATCTCTTCTTCCTCTTCTCTTCTCATACATGCATTAGATTGACTATATTTTTATTGTCTCAACACATGGTAAAGAAGCACAGGACATATTCTATCAAGCATTCAACGACTTTCACCCCACCATCAACCTGATAATGAACCAATCTATGCAAGAAATACATTTTCTGGACTCTACTGTAAGACTACACAATGGACACATAGACACCACCTTATACCAGAAACCTACTGATCGACAAACATACCTACATGCCTCCAGCTTGCTTGCCTATTTATTTATTTAATATTTATTTATTTATTTAATATCCCGCTCTCCCCACCAAGGCAGGCTCAGGGTGGCTTACACAGAAAATATAAAACAATGAAAACAAGAATTAAATAAAATCAGAACAATACTATTATAAATATAATAAAAAATAAAGTGCTAGTTTGTATCAGATGGCAGGCAATAGCAGCATCCTCAGGCAACAGCCAGCTGACAGTCTGGATTAAATTGGCTGTTAACAATGATGTTGATATTAGGGCCAGGTACTCAGTTTCTTGGGTGCGGCTCCCTAATCAAAGGCCTGGTGGAAGAGCTCTGTCTTGCAGGACCTGTGGAACTGTAAAAGTTCCCACAGGGCCCTGATGTCCTCCGGGAGCTCATTCCACCAGTATGGAGCTCCCACTGAAAAGGCCCTGGCCCTCATCGCAGCCAGCCTGGCTTCTCTGGGGCCCGGAAGTGCCAAGAGGTTTTGGGACCCCGATCATAGTGCTCTCTGGGGAACATGTGAGGAAAGGTGGTCCCTTAGCTATGTAGGCCCCTGACCATATAGGAATTTAAAGGTAAGAACCAGCACCTTGAACCAAATTTGGTATGCTATAGGCAGCCAATGCAGTACTTTTAGTGCAGGCCAGATGTGCTCCCGCATAAGAAGGCCCAACAACAGCCTGGTCACTGCATTCTGCACCAGCTGCAGCTTCTGGACTTGGGACAACGGCAGCCCCATGTAGAGAGCATTACAGCAATCCAGTCTAGAGATGACCATTGCATGGATCACTGTTGCCAGGTCATTGCATTCAAGGAAGGGAACCAGCTGCCTGATCAGCCAAAGATGATAAAAGGCTGACTTCACAGTGGCTGCTACCTGGGCCTCCATCATTAAGGAGGCATCCAGGAGCATTCCCAAACTCCTAACCTCTGGTGCTGGCACCAACGGAGCCCCATTGAAGGTCGGGAGTGGGATCTCTACCCTCGGGCCGCTCCGACTCACGCACAGGACCTCCGTCTTCAATTTCAGTCGACTCAGTCTAAGCCAATTAGCCACAGTTTTCAACGCCAGGTCCAGGTCTTCCGGGTTAGAGTCAGACTGGCCGTATAATAGCAGATAGAGCTCAGTGTCATCCCCGTATTGTTGACACCCCAGCCCATGCCTCTGGGCAATCTGGGCAAGGAGGTGCATGGAGATGTTAAATAGCATCGGGGAAAGCACCGCTCCTTGGGGTACTCCACAAATTAGCAGGTGCCATCAGGACAGCTGTTCCCCAATGGCCACCCTTTGTCCTCAATCCTGAAGGAACAAGGTAAGCCACTGCAAGGCAAACCCTTGAATCCCAGTGTCAGCGAGGCAGTGGGTCAGTAGGTAGTTGTCGACCATGTCGAACACCACCAACAGGTCCAACAACAACACCGAACCACCCCAATCCAGACGCCTCCAAAGGTCATCTGTGAGGGCGACCAGTGCCATCTCCGTCCCATGGCCTGGTAGGAAGCCAGACTTGAAGGGATCTAATGTGGAGGTGTCATCCAAGAAACCCTCAACTGAATCGCTACCGCCCTCTCGATTAATTCGCCCAAATAGGGCAAATTGGACACTGGCTGGTAGCAAGCCAATTCAGCTGGGTCCAGAGATGGGTTTTTTAAGAGAGGGCATACCACTGCCTCCTTGAGTGCCCCATAGAACAGCCCCTCAGAGAGGGACTTGTTGATAATTTCCCTTAGGGTACCTTGTAGCCCTTCACGGCCGGCTTTAGCCACGATGAACACGGTTCAAGGCTGCAGGTGGTAGGGCGAACAGTTAAGAGTAATTAGTCAACCTTCTCTAGGCTAAGTGAACTGAAATAATCCAGAACTTGACAAGAAGATGTGCATGGAGCCTCGGGTTCACCTACTGTATCAACTGTGGTGGGAAGGTCACGGTGGAGTGACAAAACTTAATCTGCAAAATAGCTCGCAAAAGCCTCACAGCCAATATCCAATTCCTTACCGTTTGGTCTGCCTTGAGGCAGAGTAGTAATAGACCAAATCATTCTAAATAACTGAGCTGGGCGAGAGCTTGCAGACGCAATCGTGCCCACATAGTACTCTCTCTTGGTGGCTTTGAGGCCATCTCAAAGAATCTCATAAATGTCCTATAAGATGCTCTTGTGGCTTCCGTCGTGAGCATGCCGCCACTGTCTCTCTAGTTTTCTGAGCCCTCATTTCATCAGCCGCAGCTCCTGTGTATACCATGGAGCAAGTCTAGAGCAGGGGCACAGAGGACGTCAGGGAGTGATCTCGTCGATGGTTGCTGAGAGTCGGCTATGCCAGTCCTTGAAAAGCTCATCTAATGAGCCACCAAAGGGCATCGGATCCCACAGAGCCATCTGGAGCTGCATAGGGTTCATTTGGCTCTGCAGGCGAGCTAAAATATGCTCGCTGCCCATACTGGGTCAGGGTGGCACATTCACGTGGGCCCTCAGGGCATAGTGGACCAACCATGGAACTGCTGTAGCAGTAATTCGGTCCACTGTAACCCCCTCCATGAAGCTCAAATCGAGCATGTGCCCTGCTCAACGAGTGGGAGCCATCACATATTGGGAGACACCAGGTGCACCGCCTGAATGGCTGTTGCGTCATCAGTGTGGACACTGAAATCACCCAAGACTATCAATCTAGGGTGCTCCAGTGCCCAGCCTGATACTGCCTCCAACAGGGATGGCAGGCTACTTAACAGTGCATTGGGTGGACGGTACAACAACCAAATAGCCAAACTCTCCCCAGCTTCCCACACAAAGCCAGTGCACTCAATGCCCTTGAGCCTCAGCAGCAGGAGCACCCTGAAGCTGTAAGCCTCCCAAATGAACAAAGTCACTCCTCCCCCTCCCCGGGTTTGGTGAAGGACTGAGAACCCGGGAGGAGCCAGCTGAGAGACAGCTATGGTTTCCCCGTCTCGTACCCAGGTACCACCCTAAACATACCAAAAGATCCATTGTATATAGCCAGGCTCTATGCTACAGCCGTATCTGTTCCAGTCCTACAGACATTCCCACCTGAGGGATCTACAACAAACCTTTTTGGAACTAAAGTATCCACCTAATGAAGTCAAGAATGGTACCCAGAGAAAACCTGTTACAAGACAAGCCCCAAAAATACAATAACTGAACACCCCTTGTGGTCACATGTAACTTTCAACTCAAAACAGTTCAACGCATGATCAATGATTTACAACCTCTACTGGACAATTACATTTCACTTTCACAAATACTGGGAGGTAAATCTTTTCTTCCACACAGACAACCCCCCAATTTCAAACAACTCCTTACCCACAATAATACAACATCTAATTTGAACATGGACACTGGTACCAGAGCTTGCAATAAACTCAGATGCCAACTTTGCTGCCACATACACCCAGACAACACAGTCACTGGACCCAACAACATCAATTACACCAGCTCAGGTGTATTCACTTGCTCATCTTCTACCATTATATATGCTATTAAATGCCAACATTGTCCTTCAGTTCTCTACATAGGGTAAATAGGACAACCCTACACCAAAGGATAAATGGACACAAATCTGACACAAGGACTCACAAGACTGAGAAACCTGTAGGCTGATCTCAAAGTAACTGTTTTATTGCAAAGGAACTTCAGGAACAGAATGGAAAGGGAAATCGCTGAATTACAAGTTATTACAACACTCAGAATAAACACCCCTCCAGGATTTAACAAAGATATTGTTTTCTTATCCCATTACATATGCTAATTCATTCAATCCTCACATATGTATCCTCACCGAGAAGGGCTATACATCCCTATATTTTAATGGTTTTTTTAAAATAGTATATTATAATAGTGATAGTAATGCAATGCAATATTTTGTTAATCTCTGACATAACACTGCACCCCAGGAAAAGGGTTCTGTCACTTAACTCCATGTTTTAGTGAAGCAAAATGTTATTATTATTTTTTTTAAAAAAGCTTACTACTCTTACAAACTAGGAATATAATTGAATATGTAATGTAATTTGAAATGGTAGATTTAAATGTAATTCTCTGTTTTGGGGATAAGAAAAATACACAGCCGAGACGCTTTAAAGTTTGCCTCCAAGCTAGAAAGGAGATGGATGGGATGTAATGATTGAATTCTCACAATTTAGGGTACATCAATCTCCAGTTCTGACATATTTATTACCTATGTTGTTGTTTTCTCCCCAGTTGAACCCAAACAGATGATAACCAGAAACCAAGCTTATTTTTAACAGATAAAAAGAATGACTTCACTATTTCGCACGCTAATTTAACAAGCCGCCTTCTAAATATACAACTATGATCTGTAATTCCATTTCATTGTCTGATGAAGTGTGCATGTACACAAAAGCTCACACCTTGAATAAAACTTTGTCGGTCTTAAAGGTGCGACTCTAACTTTGTTCTATTGCTTCAGATCAACACGATTACCCACCTTGATCTAAGAATTCAATATTAGGCAATATTAGGCTACAGTTAATATTTTTCAGGTGATTATCCTAAGGAACTGAGAGAGAAAATACATGTTCTACTGATTTCAGGAGATATAAAGCCAAAAATGCATATAATAGTCCAGATTTTCAAAAATCACTTTATGAATTCACCTGATTGATTTAGAAAGGACTAAACTAAAATTCTTCATTTGTATAGCTCCTCTCATATGCTGGAAGGTATATTGCAATCTACGACCTGAAATGGAACAAATACATAATGCAAATGAAGAGAATACCTCTACAGCTGAGGTTCCATAATGACATCTGTGGAAAAGTTAAATGCTATTCAAAAATAAGATATGACACATATGGCATATCAAGCACTGTTCTATAGGCATGCTAAAGTTTGTGTGTCACTTTTCAGTGCCTTCAGGTTCCCCCCCCCCCTGAAATTTAAACTCTATAAGGGAAATATATGTAATGTTTCAGTTCAAGTATCTATTGTTATTGGGGCAATAACAAATTGCAGTTCAAGTATCTACTGTTACTGGGACAAAACTAATACAGGGCACTTTTTAAATTGTTTCTATTAAATACAAGTGAAAATGCAAAATCAGATCACCCTACTTAAGAGTACGAATACATTTTCCAAATAACCAACATTACTGCCTTTACAATGTTTAGATCAGCAAAGCACTGTGATTTGTACAAAGTACCTTCTTCCACTAAGTGAGAGCTACTAATTTGCTTCCCATTCCAAACATGAAATTCAGAAATGCCTGCTGTGTCCTGGTGCCTTGCAATGTCACTGCCATCCAGGAGTCTGTTTCTAAAAACTGCACCCCTCGGCATTTATTCACTTGTTCAATATTTCCATCATTTAGTAACTACTTTGTGAGCTCTAGGGCACTTCTCAAATACCTCAGTTCTGTCTGTCCTGTTTTCCATTATGTATTTTTACTTATCAGAGAACATATCCAAATTTCCATACACTGAACAAATACAAAAAAGTGGCTATTTCCTGCCTCCCAAAAGTCCATTTCATCCATAAAGCTGCTCCTTTCATAGAACTCACTCCACTCATGAAAGAGTGAGTGGGGGTTTGCTAGCAGCCCTCTGCTAGCGGTCCTCTGGTCATCGGGTTCCTGAAAGCTGGAAGATCGTCTTGAACAGCGTGGTACCCAACACCACACCGCATGCCACACTGTTCAAGAGGACCTTCCAACTTTCAGCACCAACTTTACAAATGGGAGGGGAAGATCTAATTCCATAAAGCCATTCCATTTGCAAAAGTTTGGATCCAACCTGCCATGAATGTAGAAATTAAAGATCAAGGGGACCAGTAAACATTCCTATTTTATCCCTATGCCATAGTTTGCTGCCTGCCTATATTAGTATTTGATAACCAGGCTCTGACTACCAAATCAAAGGCTTCAATAATCCAGGCCCACACATTTGTCTCTACTTTTTACAAATTTTAGGTAAAATGACCTTTTAAAATAAAAACACACAGTTCAATAATACCTTACCAATACCAATAATGCCTGCAGTTCAGTAATAATGTTTTGCTCTTCTGCCTAAATTTAGGAACTACCACTTTTATACTTCTAGTAATGTCAAATAAATCAATGGGCTGATTTAAAAAAACTTGCAGGAAGTTCTTCACTTATGTATTGGAACCAGAATACAGAGGTTCCAGTCCATTGAAGACATACTACATTTAAGTCAGAGGTCTCTAGCTGCTATAAGTTTTGGTTAAAAATCACAGTTGAAGCTATTAAAAAGAAAAAGAAAACACCAGGACCACATGGGCTACCTGCATTACCAAACATTTGAAGATCAAATTGCTCTTCCATTTAAGGACACCATTCAGAATATTATTGAACAGAAGAAAATACCAGAGTCTTGGACTGATCACCTTGATACACAAATCCAATACAGGTGAGAAAGAAATTAGAAATTATAGGCCAATATAACTATTGAATGTTGATTATAAGATATTTTGGCTAATAGACTGAAGAGGGTTCTCCTTCAAACAATACACCAAGATCAAACAGGATTTCTACCTAAAAGACAAATGAAGAACAATGTGAGAATCATCTTGAATGTATTGGAATATTTTGAAGCGCATCCAGAAAAGCAAATGGCATTATTCTTCTTGATGCAGAAAAGGCCTTTGATAATCTTAGCTGGGCATTTATATTAGAACAGTTATTAAACTGGCAGTGTGGAGAAGACTTCTGTACAATGGTGAAAGCAATTTATACAAAACAATATGCCAAAATTATGATAAATGGGGACCTCTCACAAAATATTGAAATACAAAAGGGAACTAGACAAGGCTGTCCATTATACCCATTATTATTTATTTTTGCCCTTGAAACATTGAATGATATAGTAAGAGAAAATACCCAGATAAAAGGTCTTAAAATTAAGGGTGAAGAGTATAAACTTCAAGCATTTGCTGATGATCTTGTATTTATTTTAGAGGAACCACAAAGGTCTATTATTCATCTTTTAAATTCTCTAAAAGATTATGGGCTTGAAAATCAATTTAAAGAAAACAAAAATATTAAGAAAAAACTGTACTAAAGAACAGATACAACAATTACAAGAAAAATCTGGTATTGAAGGCCAGAAGTAAGTAAAATATCTGGAAATAACACTTACTAACAGGTGCAGTTCACTGTTAAAAGATAATTACATGAAACTCTTGGACACAATTTAAAAAGATTTGGAAAAGTGGAAACATATACAGCTATCCTTTATGGGAAGAATAGCTACTGTTAAGATGAATGTTTTACCTAGACTTCTGTTTTTATTTCAAACAATTCCAATTTTAAAAGACCAACAATATTTCAAGCAAGAAAAATTGATACGACAATTTATTTGGCAAGACAAAAGACCCAGAATAAAATGAAAGTATTACAGGATAGAAAAGAAAAAGGAGGATTTGCAGTACCTGATTGGCATCTTTACTATAAAGCAGCAGCCCTGATGTGGATGAAAGAATAGATTACGCTGGAAAATTCGAGACTTTTAAAGCTAGAAGGTTATGATTTGAAACTAAGTTGACACGCTTTTGTATGGTATGAGAAAAGTAATATTCAAAAATATTTCAAACAGCATATAATAAGAGCAGCATTATTGAAGACTTGGGAAGAGGCCAAGAAACTGTTTTATACAAAAACATCGAAATGGGTCTCTCCATTAGAAGCTTTTATTAATCCCATTTTATTTACAATGGAGATATGAAGATCTCCTGGATAAGAAAAATAACTTAAACTCACAAGACACTCTCCAAAGACAGGGTATCTGCCTGAATTGGTGGGAAAGGATACAACTGGACTCTAGATATGCTAAGGATAAACAAATTGGTTTTCATGGAAAGCCTTCAGAACTGGATAAAATTTTACTGTGTATAGACGAAAAACTTATAAAGTCATTTTATGTACTGTTGTTAGATATGAAAATGCAAGACGAAATAGTTAAAACCTCAATGGTTAAGTGGGCACAAAACCTGGGACATAACACAGAACTAGACCAATGGGCTAAGGTGTGGAAAACTAATATTAAATATACAAAAGCTATTTCCTATAAAGAAAAAATATAAAAGATGTTTTATAGATGGCACATAACATCAGAAAATCTAGCTAAAATGTATCCTAACATGTCAAATGTATGTTGGAAGTGTAAGCAAAATGTTGGTTCTTTTTATCATATGTGGTGGTCTTATAAGATAACAAAAAAATACTGGATTTGGATACATGAGATATTGCAAAAATGTTAGAAACAACTATATCATTTGTACCAGAATTGTTTTTATTGAATATCATTCCAGAATGCTTTTAAAAAAATAGATGTTTATATGATTACACATGTTATAACCACAGCTAGGATTTTATATGCAAAGTATTGGGAGAAAGAAGAAGACCCATCAAAAGAAGAAATCATTTACAAATTATTTGAAGTGGCGGAAATGGACAAATTAACTTTACAACTTCAGGACAAAAAAGAATAAATTTTTGAGAAAAACTGGTCAAGACTATATAAATGGGTTGAGAAGTATCTGCAAAGAACTACAACTTAACTGCTAATTTACCCTTTTCAGATTTGAAAACTAGTACAGGTGCAGAAAGGTATGATTCTTATATGTAAAATGTAAACTGATATAATGAGTACATGCTCCATGTTTGTTACATGTTAGTCTTTCTTCTGTGTAGTTTTTGTTTTGTTTTTCTTTTCTTTTTGTCTTTTTTGGAAAATTAATAAAACTCCTTTAAAAAAAACAAAAAGAGTTTTGGTTAAAAATGCCACACGAGGGGGGCAGAGCAATGCCACAAAATGCCACAAGAGCAATGCCGGATTTTCCCGTTCACTCAATGAAACTGCTGAGCAGTCAGGTTAGAACAGGTAAAAGAAAGTACTTCTTCACCCAAAGAGTGATTAACATATAGAATTCACCGCCACAGGAGGTGGTGGCAGCTACAAGCATGGACGGCTTCAAGAGGGAATTAGATAAACATATGGATCAGAGGTCCATCAGTGGATATTAGCCACAAAGTATAGCTAGGAACTCTCAGTCTGAGGCAAGTGATGCACTGCATTCTTGGTCCTTGGGGGGGGGGCAACAGTGGGAGGGCTTCTAGTGTCCTGGCTCCACTGCTGGACCTCCTGACGACAGCTGGTATTTTTGGCCACTGTGTGACAGAGTGTTGGACAGAGTGTTGGCCTGATCCAACCTCGGCTTCTCTTATGTTCTTATGTTCTTAAACTGTGCATAGCAAAAAACACTCAGTAGGTAAGGCACTAATGATTTTCAACCACTGTAATATAAATAAAAAATGCAAACCATTTTTCCACAAAGCAGGATTTTTGGAAGGGTTTTCTGCATTTAACAGTTGAGATGCTAAGTTTTTCTTGAACTATAAGGATGAGGTAGCAGGAGGTAGATTGAAATGGGGTAGCGCACTTAATAAGAAATTCATCTCTTGGACACATTCAAAAGAGGGTAAGGCACTTTATTATAAGATAACAAATTCCCCAAAGGAAGAGGACTCCCCCTTAAATTTTTATACAGAACTTACCTCTCAACTCAAACCACTGCTAACTAGATCTGGAAATTACCAACCCAGTGGAAAGGTACCTAATCAAGGGTGGTTTGATAAGGAGTGTGTTAAGGCAAAGCAGAAACTTATCGAGAGTTTTAAAGTATTCAAAAAAAAATCCAAATTGTATTACAAAATCCAAAACTCAGACTAACAAAAAAGCATATAAAACATTGTTAAAGTCAAAAAAGAGAACCCATATGCTTTCCAGGTGGCAAACTCTTATTGAGGTTACTAAGAACAATGACAATAGAAGTAAAGGTATAGCAAGCACTATTCCTGCAGAGACCTGGGAGAAACATTTTGCAGCATTATATAAGGACCTTTGCCCTGCATTCTCCATTGAGACTCCTTTAGAAGGGACTCCCGCATGGGCCCCTGTTACAGTTGAAGAAGTCACGTCCCTGGATAAATCAATTAAAAAGGGGGAAGGCCCCGGGAAATGATTTCATCCCAGCTGAATTATTAAAAGCAAATACAGATTGGTGGGCACCAATTTTGGCTAATCTTTTTACCTATATAGATCAAACTGCCCGAATACCAAAAGACTGGGCTTTGGCAATCATTGTACCCATATATAAGAAAAACAATACAGCTGATAATTATAGACCAATTAGTCTCCTAAATATCATATGTAAATTGTACACTAAACATCTATGTATGAAACTGAGTAGCTGACTTGATCAAAAGAATTACTTGGAAATTGAGCAAGCAGGGGTTTCACCCAAGGTCGTTCAACACTGGACCATTGCCTCATTTTAGATTATTTCATCCAAAAGTATGTAAGAACAGCTAAAGGTTCTTTATTTGTTGCATTTGTAGACCTTAAGGCGGCTTTTGATACTGTTTCATGAGGGAGACTCTGGGCAAAACTAGAAAGTTCAACCATAGACAAAAGGCTGTTACGCTTGATAATTAAATTACACGAGAATACTCAATTACAAATCAGGTATAACTATGAGGGTAAGCTATCCAAACGCATTCCCTCACAAAAAGGAGTTAGACAAGGCTGCCTGCTCGCCCCTCTTCTATTAAATATATACGTAAATTCTTTAATTTAGTATTTACAAGGGATAGATGTACATGCCCCTAGATTTACGGGAAGGAAAAGTGTATGCCGATGACGCCATTCTTATTTCACAAACAAAAATTGGTTTAAAACGTGCTCTGGAGACATTTAGCAGTCAATGTGATAATGAATTGTTACTTATTAATTACTCAAAAACCAAAATAATACATTTTAATGGAGCATACAGTAAATGCAATTGGAAAATCAATGGTCAGAATATTGAGCAAGTAAAATCTTTTAAATACCTGGGGTTAACCTTCTGACATAATGGCAGTCCACCAGCCCACATTACATCTGCAATTAATATAGCAGAGAGAAGTGCCAATGCTATTATTAGATCCTGATATCAGGGAGACAATACTGCGATCCATTCATCCGGTCTCCCTCCTGGCGTGGATGCAAGAAGCCGAGAGCGCAGAGACACGGCTATACACTCTCCGGCTGGCAGGGGGGTGGGC
This sequence comes from Gekko japonicus, assembly GCF_001447785.1. Classification (NCBI taxonomy): domain Eukaryota; kingdom Metazoa; phylum Chordata; class Lepidosauria; order Squamata; family Gekkonidae; genus Gekko; species Gekko japonicus. Next base: position 2,693,270 of record NW_015168652.1, on the reverse strand, counting down.
GGCCACTCCAAAATTGTGCTATTAATGTTTTTGCTGCAATCAGTATTGAAGTGGTCAGTTCAGAAGTAAATAAATTGTTATCCCAATGGTTGAGCAGAATAGATTCCGGAGTATTCGGAATTGGTTGTCCAGTGATACTTTCCATAATAGGTATTAGTAAGTCCCAAAAAGCTTTTTACTCTTCAGACTAGAATGTTATACTTCTCTTCAACAAAACATGGTAATCTGTAAAACATTGTGCTTATCTGTAACTGTTGTTTGAGTGGTCTTCTGTGCAAGCACATATGAGACTGTATATGTGTGGGCCAGCCCCAGAGATGAAGGTTCCAAAGCTTTCTAGTGCTAACCAGCACATTACAGAGGCGGGGGGGAGAGTGCTCTTATCTCAGTCCTCTTTCGCCACTGTGGAGGATAAGTTCCACATCAGATAAGCCTCCAACAGGGAAAGGAGAGACACTTGCTTACTCTCTCTGTGTGTATGTGTGTGTGCGCACATGCACCTGTGCCTGAAAGTCATGGCGACCTCTGGCAACTCCTATCGGAGCATGGAAGATATTGAGAGAAGTGGCTTGATAGCCTGCCTCTGGCCTCACAGCCCTGGTATTCTCTGGAAGACTCCCATCCAAATACTTGCCAGGGCCAGCCCTGCTTAGTTTCCAAGATCTAATGAGATCAGGCTTGCCTGGGTTATCCAGGTTAGAGCAAAGCCCTCTCTTGACGGGCTTTTGACATGATGGCAAACATCACATGTCCCAATGTTATGGAACTCTCCCAAACATATGAAGCACAACTCATGGTCATCAGACTGGGCTATTTTAGTGCTGCGCTCTGATAATATTTTTAAAAGTGCCATTTCTCGACAAAGAAGAAACCATGAGGTATAAACTAGGAAAGTTTTAAAAAACTATCCTACATCCATGGCAGCAAAGGAAGGCCTGGTGGAGAAGCGCTCTCTTCACCTCCATCACATGCCAGTTGGGTGAGAAATGCTGGCAGCGCCAGAGGAAAGGAGGAGTGCTCTAAGCACCTTGGAAAACTCTAGAAAGCGTTGGAGCCTTCATCACACCTGCACAGCCCCATGTGAAAGTACACAGAAGCCGTGACGACCAACTATGTAGCAAATCCTTTAGAATTGTGAAGGTAAACTGCCCAAAATATACACACAAACACCCACTGAATACATGTTTAGTATTTGTTTTGCCAACTGTTATATGAAAAAAAAATCCTCTTTGGATTACTAACTACAAACATTAGCTGACAAAAATGCACAATCATGATTGAAGAGTTTACTTCACATAATCCCCTGCAGTTTGCTTGAGTAAAGATAAGCTTTAGACCTGTAGTAGTGCTCTGGCAGACAACTGTGGGTTGTTCTAAAAGCAGCAGATGCCTCACATTCTGATAGATTTTCCACATCTTTTGATTTTTTTATTGATCTAGGAACATGCAGCTACAACTAAATTCAAAAATTAAATATTCACCGGGGGAGAAGTTGAAAAGCTGAATCAAAATATAAGCTTTATTCCACTGAAAGAAGCCTAGAAGGATTCTACTGTATTGCTTCATTTCTAAAATTTAACAGCTCTGAATATGCACACTATGCAGATAGCAGATAAATGTCCTTGGAGAAATAGCAGAACATAAAAGTAAATACAGTTGTGGTAAAGTGCTCTGATAACTTACAGCACTTCTATGAAGAACGCTTTATACCAGTAGTTCTTAATCTTTAGCCTACTACCAGCTTCCAAGCACACAACGCCATCACAGAATGCTCCACCAGCCTCAAGTTTAAAAAATGACATTAAAAATGGCACTACAGACAATTCAATTGTATTTATATGGATATATTTATTGTTCCATGATTGCTATGCAGAGGAAGGCAATGGCAAACCACCTGTATTAGTTTCTTGCCTTGAAAACCCTATGGGGTCACCATAGGTCAGCTGCAACCTGATGGCACTTTACACACACACACAAGCATACAATAAACAGAAAACAGGGGACAAACAGGCTTTTCCAGCTAAGAACAGGTTGTCCTGCACAACAGCCGTGGCAGCACCAAAGGGTATCCTACCCAAAGGATATCCTACCCTTAAACCATCTCCTTTGCTTCTGGTTGGAAGGCACAGTATAGTCTCTAAAAACTAAGGGGTAACAGGATGAAAAAAAACATGGCACCAATAGTAAAACAAGATCTGCTGTGGTAGAATGGTCCTGACTGACCATTATTTGCATCCCTATATCTAAAAAATGAATGGCCCTAGGTGGATAAAACACACACAGTGGGGCCAACTAGGATACAGATTTCTGAAAACCGCAGGGAACCTTCAGATTTGCTGAGAAGTTTCTGGAGGGAAGTGGGCTTTAAAAATCCCAAAAGGAGAACAAGGAGAGCTGTTGAAAGAAAAGTGGGAGGACAAATGGCAATCAGCAAGGAGTTGGACCTGGGACAGAGAAGAACTGGAGCCAGCACAGGGAGTGGAGCCCAGGATTTCTCTTCCTCCACAAGTCCTTAGAGAACCCCATTTATTCTGATATAAATTCCTAATTTTGGCCAACCATTTCCAAAACATTTGCCTGAGTGGAGAAGGAGAATCTGTAAAAATTGCAAGATCTTGCTTCAGACCAGTGGTTCTCAACCTGTGGGTCGCGACCCCTTGGGGGTCAAACAACCCTTTCACAGGGGTCGCCTAAGACCATCGGAAAACACACATTTTCGATGATCTTATGATAACGAAAATAATTTTATGGTTGGGGGTCACCACAACATGAGGAACTGTATTAAAGGGTCGCGGCATTAGGAAGGTTGAGAACCACTGCTTTAGACTAATAGCATAGGAATGGAAAGGGTCTCCTCACTCTTCATCCCTCTAAGCTCCTACAGACTTCTATGAAAAATGAAGGGCGCTCACCCATTTGCTTCTGTGGCACACTAGTAAGAACATCTGATCTTCAAAAACATTCATTCTTCAGTGACAAACTAAATGAATCAGTGCAATATGGTTATATTGAGGTCATAATAGCTTAACCTCAATAGCATGAGTAATTAGAAAAAAACCTTTGCCAAAACCCACAATTCTCTTTTAACTGGATAACTGGACAAAACATGATAAAAATGTGCACCCTTCCTGTTTAGCCTATTACTATGAGCCAAGGAATGTACTTTCTACAAGAGGACTATTTGTGACAGAGCTCAACAGTATTTCAGTAAGTTACCAGAAAATACTGTTACTAATTATCATCACAACCAGTTTAATACTAAACATTAAAGAGGAACATTGTGCTGTAATGTGGGATGTCTAATTATAGCCAAAGAAGGTTTCTCCAATAAGTTCAACTAACCTTAGCCTCCTCTTACCAATCTCTTTAACAGCTCCATGCAGAGCTCCAAAATGGGGCAACTAACTCCCTCAGAGGCTGTTTTGGCTCAGAAAAATGGTGTAGAGGGGGAGGCAAGAGCCCCTCTCCCACACGCACATACTGCAGTCCCAAGCCAAATCAGGCCACTGCAGACTTGTGAAATGCTGATCCCCACAGCTACTGTGTTGCTGCAGAGAAAGTGAGTGGAGTCTAGGTGAGAAATCCACACCAGACTCATTTGAAATTGTAATGTAGGGGTGTCGAACTCATTTGCTATGAGGGCCAGATCTGACATAAATGACACCTTGTTTGGCCAGGCCATGTATGTCATAAAATGTGATACCAGCTAGCAGACATATAAACTTTATAAAGAACACAAACACAATTAAAGGGGTTTTGTTATAACTTAAAACATGCTTAAAACATTAGCACTCTTGTAATATTTTATTTATTTTAACAATCTCTGATAACACCTCTTCCTCTGAATTACTGCATCAAAATCTGGAGACAATGTTGCTGTAGCAATCTTGAGTATGCTGTTTAGGTGTTGTTCAGGTCTGTATATGTAAGTTGCAAACCTACTCTTGATTTATTGACATTCATTACAGAAATCTTATGGTCAATGCTCTGAGCCTAAAACCCAAGGGAAAACATGAAACGGATGGGCATTGTGAGCTTTTGTACATAAGTTGCTTCATGTGCTGGTTAAGAACATGTGAAGACACAAATTGAGAGCTGTGTGCTTGTCTACAAAACTATAGTCTTCCCCAGAGAAATAACTACAACTCCTATGAGGCAGTGCAAGAATAGAGAGACAGTACCAGTCTACTGTCAGGGAAGTCTAAGTTCAAATCCCCCAGCCTACAAAGGAAATGTGTTGGGTGAACTTGGTCTGGACATACACTCTCAGACTAATCCACTTCACTGGCTTATGTTATTCCTCATCTAAATAGCTCACATTGCTTTCCTGCTCACAAAGACTGGATCATGAAGGCATGAAAGCAACCTGACATGGAGAAGGGAGGAAGCAAAGGGAGTTTCTTGTGGGTCTCCACTTGTGCTCCCTAATCCTCATAACAATTAGAAGATATCTTGCTACTGAATAGGTAATAGAGGCACACTGGTCCAACAAAAGATGGAAAACAAGCCTCTCATCAGAATAGCCATGGAAATTATGCAAGAGGAGACTAATTAAAAAATCCCACACTGTAACACAGAAATCACAATAGAGCAAAATATGGGCTACTGATTCTGGCTTTCTACCTCTACATAAGTAGAGTCTTTCATGATCGGGGATATTTGCAAATCTCCCAAAGAGAACAGCTGACGGGAGGTCATTGAATTGCGCGAGCATAAAAATTCAACATAATTAAGGGGATGTCAGATGTGAAAAGTAGGCTGCTAGACCCCAAAATCAGGTGTGATACCAAATTTCAAAGGGAAGCATGACCTGCTTGCTAAGGAACTGAGAGTTTGTTTTTCAATGAACCCACAATCAAATAAAAAAAGGGGACACAATCTTTGATTAAAGGACTGGCAATATGTAAGCTATGTGTTCCCTAAAGGTCTCTTATTTGAGAACCTGCTAGACCAAGGCTGTAATTATTTGTACGGTAAACAGAAATCATTTTTCCTACATATTTAACTAGACAGACAAAACACAGATGGAGATGAACAAAGATTTAACAAAAATATTTAATAGGTCAAATGTTTTTGGTGATGGCTTCTATAGCATAAAACTGGCTCACAACTTCACCTCCAAAATTTACAAACTTTTCCCAACAACTTTGCAGTTCCCAGACAGGTTACCTCAATAGGTTCAAGGCTGCTCTTTTACCCCTTTCCACAGAGACCCTTTCCACAGACCCTGTATGTTTAAGTTAGGAATGCACGGCCCTTAACAGGATGCTTATTTGCCTCAATGAAATAAGCTTTCTTCCCTAAGCCAACCCCAAATTCTAACTAAAAACCAAAAAAAACCTGGCTAAGCTGATGCTCTTATCCAGAGGCACAAAACCTTTGTCTGAAGGGGGGAGGGGGAGTATTCATCCTTCTTAAGATGAGGTTGTCTCACCCATCCAGTGGAGTTCCACAGGCTCTGATTGGCTGACAATCACTTGATTTGAATGAGGTTTAAATCACAAGGATTGGTTCAGAGTCCTGGAGAAGTGGTGGGAACTTTGGGGAATGACTATCACACAAGTATCCAGCCAGAGCCAAAGGAGTATTTATGGGTAAAATCTCACAAGACTATAACCTTAAAAGAGTTCCCCTTTCAGACACCCAAAAAACCTTTTTTCTTAAATTCAAAATTGAAAAAGTCATTTGTTAGAGTTGGGATAAGCTGCTAGAAGCACCAAAGTGGTGTAGTGATTAGAACACCAGATTAGGATCTGGGAAACCCAGGCTCAAATCTGCACTCTTTCATGGAAGCTTGCTGGGTGACCTTGGCCAGAGACACACACCCTAATGTACCTCCTTATAGGGCTGCTGCAAGGATTAAGTGGGAGAGAGTAGAAGGATGAAAGCAACTTTGGGCCCACATTGGGGAGAAAACCATGATATAACTTAAGTAAATATAATATGAAATCCATTGTTCCACACAAATCATGCATATACTGGAATATTGCGAACAGCTGGTATGACGAACCCTACAAATTGCACTTGTTTGCTGTACAAACATACTCAGGGCTCATCACTCTAAACCTGACTCCTATTCAGTGCAGTCAATTCCAAATGCTGCATGCATACAAATTTCAATGGCCAGATTTACTAAAATAAACATAGCGGGGGGGCCAAATCCTTCCCTGATTACAGCCTCAATATTTATTGTAGACATCTTCCCTATATATTTTACCAATTATATACATATTTTGTACTGGACTTTTAAAAACAAAGTCAGATCTAGGATGTAAAACTCAGAAAGGTTTCAACAGTGAAAACATCTAATTTTCTGAAGGTCAACACTACATCTGTCTTTTCAGTATCCTATTTTAGCATCAAGGCACTGATAATTTCCACTGGTACTGACAATGGTAATGCACTTTACATGGGGCTACCTCTGAAGGATCTCCAGAAGCTGTAAGTAGTGAACGTGACAGTTCATTTATTAAGGATGGTCTAGTTGCAGGGAACTTAATAGACCTGTCACTAGATGTACTTCTGTGCTACTGAACATAATCCAAGGGTTGAGTAAAACAAAAAAACAGCCTCTACCTAGTGTCAGGCTTCCCAGTCAAAACACTCAACAACGTTCCTTCAGAAGTTTCAGTTTATTGAGAGATAGTACTTGAGACACAATGAACTCTTGTATCAGGAATGGCGGACAAAGGGTAGCACGTACAGTTATACCCCTTTCAAACCAGCCCCCCTGATGCAGTGAACCCAATAGGCAAGCACCTGTAAACGCGGGCAAAATACAGCAGTTACATTCCCAGCGGGAAAAGCGGACCCAGCAGAGATGAGCCTTCAAGGACACCAAACAGGTAACAGAGTGCAGCAGATGAGACGCCGGGGGGGGGGGGGGGGGGGAAACAAGGGGGGGGGGGGGGGGCACCCCCCACTTAC
>NW_015168652.1:2682017-2686329 GCF_001447785.1 Gekko japonicus | reverse complement strand
GCAGCCCCACCTGACATCCTGCCCCCCCCCCCCAGGGCCCCCCCCCACCTGGTTTCCCAGGAACCAGAGAATGGAACTCCCAGAGAAGGTGTGGGGCACTAACATCTGACGCTTCCACCCACTCCCGATGCAACAAAGAAATGCAAGAAACTACCCCTCCTCCTTGTCCTCCCTGTTACTGCCAGAGGACTGCTCATCCTCCCAAGGGGTTTCTTTGCCCCATTTTCTGGTGAAGGGCTGTTTTTTGGCTACTTTCGTGGGCCAGCATCTGGGGGTGGAAGCAGGAGAAGAAGATTCTGAGGTTGCTCTAACCTTAGGGAAGATTTCTGAGTGGCAGATATTAATTATATCCTCCCTCAGTGCTTGCTGTAATACAATTAACCATTCAGCAGAAATGGCCTTAGGGCCAGGTTTGCCTATGCTACCACTCTGATGAGAGACATCTGGTTGAGCTGGAAAGATCTCTTCTGATAAGGGAACATCCTCATGCATCTCCCGCCAGGAAGTTGGCATTGGTGAACTCATTAATGTAACTGGAAAGTGAGGAGTCTTGGTTTTTACCACCACTGGTGAGTCAACATGGCTGCCGCTTGAAGTCGAAGGACAGGAGCGGGTCATTGGGTGCAGTCTTATCATGGCAGGGCTATTTTGCAACTGCAGAGTCACAGGCAAGCTGAAGACATGCTGGCTTTGACTTGGTTGAGCTCAGCAGCAATTTCTGTGAGCAAAGTGTCTGTCTCTCCCTTGGACAAAAAAGTCATCCGCAGAGCCCTCTGCTGACAGTGAGAAAACGGTTCCCAGAATGATCTGAATGGCCAGTCCTGGTAGCTAGAATTCTTTTTTTGGGGGGGGGGGGGCAGAATCACTATGAGAGGTAAAGGTTTGAGGAAGAGAGGTTTGAAGAGAGACTTGAAGAATCAAAGGTAATAGAATGGGGAAGAGGAATGGGGAAGTAAAGAACTTTAGTGTCTATAGAGCTGCTCTCTCTTTGAGGCATGAACAGACTAAAAGAGAGGGGCAACTCCCACATCACAGGAGGAGGAAGAATTTTGACCCTGCCTTCCTAAATGGACGGTGGGAATCACCCATAAGATGTCTTCCACCTCAGAGAAACGGTGAGCTGAAGGCATTCTTTAGCTCTAGAGATGTCACCGGTGGGGGGACATGTTTTTCATTCTGAGGTCTTTACCAATTTTTCTGAGGGAAAAACTGGGATATCTCAGGAAACACTTAAAAACCTCCTATAAATAGTATTTTTAAATGAGTAAAATGTTTCATAATAAAAGGTTTTTCGCACTAAAACCACTTTTAAAAAGTCTGAGGACTTTCTCAATTTTTTAAATTGGAAAATTGGGGAGTAAAAAAACCCCATACTGTAAACACATACAACATTTACTATTTTTTTGGTTAAATGTAAATAGTTTTGGCAACAATTACTCATTATAGTAAGTTTAATGAAAATCCTATATATATATAAAAGCCCAGCGTATTGGCACTTTCCAGCTCTCTCACTGGCTATGCTGTGACCGCCACTCAAGAGTATTCGCATGCCATTGGCTGGGGGCTGGGTCCACTCCTCTCTCCCACCCACTGCCAACCTAGCCACTCTTCCCTGACTGAATAAACTGCCAAAACAGCTCTCTCTCCTGACAAAAATGCTTCTCCTGCTTGGCTCCTCTGTGGCTGGCTTGCTACTGAGGTGAGCCATCGGTAGTCAAACCATTCTCTTCTCCTGCTGTGGGTTGCTAGGCAACCAAGCTTGGTTCTGTCAGTAAAAAGGTAAAGGTAGGAGGGCCCTTTCCAGGCCTAGACTTTGTCAGGAATTCATTGGGGCCAATCTTGACTAAGGTTGCCAGCTCTAGGTCGGGAAATTCCTGGATGTTTTGTGGTGGAGTCTATGGAAGCCAGAGTTTGGGGAGGAGAGAGGCCTTAGCTGAATAGAATACCATAAAGTCCACCCTCCAAAACAGGTATTTTCTCGTGGGGAACCATTGCTGCCAATTTCCAGGTGAGGGCTGGAGATCATTCAGAATTAAAACTGCTCACCAGATGGCAGATATCAGTTCCCATTGAGAAAATGGTGGACTCTGTGTCATTATACCCTGCTGAAGTGCCCCCCATGACAGCCAGTGTGACGTAGCAGTTAGCGCTTCAGAGCAGGGTCTGCCAGACCCAGGTTCTTCCTGTGGAAGCTTACTGCATGATTTCAGACCACTCACAGACTTTCAGCCTAACGTACTTCACAGGGTTGTTGTGCAGTTCAAAAAGGGGACAGGAGAATTATGTGAGCTGCTTTGGTCCTTACTGCAGAGAAAGACTGTACTTTTCCTAGGTAGAGACTGCAGGAAGGGGGGAGGAGACAGAAAGCTAAAGTCAGAGGGGCAGGTAACAGTATGTTAATGGTTGGCTAGAAGGAGATAGGGATGCCGACTCCAGGTTGGGAAATTCCTGGAGATTTGAGGGGTGGCGCCTGGAGAGGGTGGGGACCTCAAACGGGTACAATGCCAGAGAGTCCACCCTCCAAACCACACATTTCCTCCTAGGGAACCATTGTTGCCAATCTCCAGGTGAGGGCTGGAAATCGCTCAGAATTAAACTGCTCACCAGATGGCAGAGATCAGTTCCCTGGAGAAAACCGTGGACTCTGTGTCATTATACCCTGCTTAGGTCACCACAGTAAATTAACACTGAGTGCCCAAGGTCAGGACACCCACCCAGAGCCTCTTTCTAAAGCCCATTCTATTTATTAAAGCCCTGAAAAGGGAAAATAGCCCTAAAATGGGGAAATCATGAATAATGGGTTGCTGTTGTTCAGTCGCACAGTCGAGTCTGACTCTTTGCGACCCCATGGACCACATCACGCCAAACCCTACTGTCTTCCGTTGTGATCCCAAGTTTGCTTAATTTCATGTTTGTTGCATTGATTACACTGTCTAACCACCTCATCCGTTGCCGTCCCCTTCTTCTTTTGCCTTCAATCTTTCCCAGAATCAGTGAGTGCTCCCTTCTCATTTGGTCGCCAAAGTATTTGAGCTTCAGCTTCAGTATCTGGCCTTCCAGGGAACAGTCAGGATTGATTTCTTTTAGGACTGACTGATTTGATCTCCCGGCAGTCCAAGGGACTCTCAAGAGCCTTCTCCAGCACCATATCTATTCTTCGGCACTCGGCCTTCCTTATAGTCCAACTCTCACAGCCATACATTACTACTGGGAATACCATTGCTTTGAGCATACGAACTTTTGTTGGCAGGGTGATGTCTCTGCTTTTTATTATGCTGTCTAGGTTTGCCATAGCTTTCCTCCCAAGGAGCAGGAGTCTTTTAATTCATGGCTGCAATCACCGTCTGCAGTGATCTTGGATCCCAGGAATGAGAAGTCTGTCACTGCTTTCACAATTTCCCCTTCTATTTGCCGAGGAGTGATGGGACCGGATGCCATGATCTTCTTTTTTTGATGTTGAGTTTCAAGCCAACTTTTGCGCTTTCCTCTTTGACCCTCAGCAAGAGGCTCTTTAGGTCCTCTTCACTTTCTGCCATTAGAGTAGTATCATCTGCATATTTGAGGTTGCTCATGCTTTTTCCAGCAATCTTAATTCCAGCTCATGATTCACCCAGGCCAGCATTTCACATGATGTACTTTGCATATAAATTAAATAAGCAAGGGGACAATATACATCCTTGTCATACTCCTTTTCCGACGCTAAACCAATCAGTTGTTCCATATCCAGTTTCTAACTGTCGCTTCTTGACCCTTATACAGGTTTCTCAAGAGACATGTGAGGTGGTCTGGTACTCCCATCTCTTTAAGGACTTGCCATAGTTTGTTGTGATCCACACAAAGGCTTTAGCGTAGTCAATGAAGCAGAAGTAGATGTTTTTCCGGTACTCTCTCGCTTTCTCCATAGTCCAGCGAATGTTGGCAATTTGATCTCTAGTTCCTCTACCTCTTCGAAACCCAGCTTGTACTTCTGGCAGTTCTCTATCAACATACTGCTGAAGCCTAGCTTGTAGGATCTTGAGCGTGACCTTGCTAGTGAGTGAAATGAGTGCATTTGTGCGATAGTTTAAACAATTCTTGGCATTACCCTTCTTTGGGATTGGAATGTAAACTGACCTTTTCCAATCCTGTGACCACTGTTACGTTTTCCAAATTTGCTGGCACATTGATTGCAGCACTTTAACAGCATCATCTTTTAAGACCTTGAATAGTTCAGCCGGGATACCATCACCTCCACTAGCTTTGTTGTTAGTAATGCTTTCTAAGGCCCATTTGACTTTGCATTCCAGGATGTCTGGCTCGAGGTCAGTGATTA
>NW_015168652.1:2662117-2681938 GCF_001447785.1 Gekko japonicus | reverse complement strand
CTGCTTCTGTTAGGTCCCTACCACTTTTGACCTTTGTCATGGCCAGTTTTGCATGGAACGTTTCCTTGATTTCTCCAATCTTCTTGAAGAAATCTGTTGTTGTTCAGTCGCACAGTCGAGTCCGACTCTTCGCGACCCCATGAACCAGATCACGCCAGGCCTTCTGGTCTTCCGCCGTCCTCTGAAGTTTGCTCAACTTCATGTTCGTTGCGTCTATGACACTGTCTAACCATCTCATCCTTTGCCGTCCCCGTCTTCTTTGACCTTCCCATTCTCTCTAGTCCTTCCCATTCTATTGGTTTCCTCTATTACTTTGCATTGTTCATTCAAGAAAGCCTCCTTATCTCTCCTTGCTGTTCTCTGGAAATCTGCATTCAGTTAAGTAAATCTTTCCTTTTCACTTTTGCCTTTCGCTTTCCTTCTTTCCTCTGCTATCTGTAAAGCCTCATCAGACAGCCACTTTGCTTTCTTGCATTTCTTTTTCTTTGGGATGGTGGTGATTGCTGCTTCCTGTATGATGTCACGAACCTTCGTCCATAGTTCTTCAGGCATTCTACCAAATATAGTCCCTTAAAACTATTCTTCACCTCCACTGTATATTCATCAGGGATGTGATCTAGGTCAAACCTAAATGGCCTAGTGGTTTCCCCAATTTTCTTCAGTTTAAGTCTGAATTTTGCAATGAGTAGCTCATGATCTGAGCCACAGTCAGCTCCAGGTCTTGTTTTTACTGACTGTATAGAATTTCTCCATCTTTGACTGCAAATGATCTAGTCAATCTGATTTCGGTGTTGCCCATCTGGTGATGTCCCTGTGTAGAATCACAGGGGGCATTTGGCTGCCCAAGCAGAAGAATTCAAAAAACATTTTTTTAAATGTAAGATGCATGTGGGGTTTCCAAAATGACCCTGGGACCAGTCAGAGAAGCTTCAGTCTCATTATCTTTTTTCCAGGCCAAAAAATAGATTTTTTAAAAAGCAAAATTAAAATAAAATAAAATTGCAAAAAATGAAATAAAACTGCAAAATGGAAGAGAGAGAGTTGGAGATCTCCCCCCCCCATATAGACAAGGAAGCCAGTAGATGAGGAAGAGGACTTGGCTCCCCCTTTTAAATGCTGCTCAAGCTGCGAGTGGCGAGCCCACCCACAGCAGAGGAACAGGACTCAGCTTGGCAGCGGTGGCCTTACTGTGCCTGCACTAGCTGAGCCAGCCCGGGTCACATGATGGCGGGTCACATGGCTGGGATGATGCAGTTAGGCCACAGCCAAGTTCTCTTCCTCTGCTGCGGACAGGCTCACAGCTTGCTGCTCTCTCTCTCTTTCCCCCAGCTCTCCCGCCCCACAGGACTTCCCAATGTCCCACCACCCAAAATTTTCTGGCTACACCCGTTATAATTTCAGATTTATATTTGCAATGAATAGCCTGAACACACACATTCCACATTTTATTACAGGCTTGCAAATAACCACTCACCTGGTTGCTTGTGTAAGTTATCCTCAGGCAACCAGGAACCCCTTCTTCAAAACATCAATCACCAGCACACATCCTCCATTCAATATTGACCATGTTTTATGACTATGCATGAGTCTCTTGCCGTGTTTTACAAATACTGCAACTACCATTGTATTGTTATTCCCACTATAAGTTCCTTACTGTGCTCTTTTCCGTTACAGCCAACTTTACATTCCTGTACCAATTAAGAAGAAGAGATTGGATTTATACCCCGTCCTTCACTACCCAAAGGTGTCTCAGAGCGGTTTAAAAACTCCTTTCCCTTCCCCTCCCCACAACAGACACCCTGTGAGGTAGGTGGGGCTGAGAGAGCTCTGGCAGAAACTGCTCTTTTTCAAGAACAGCTCTTATCAGAGCTACAGCTTGCCCAAGGCCATCCAGCCAGGTGCAAGTGGAGGAGTGGGGAATCAAACCCGGTTCTCCCAGATTAGAGTCCACGCACTTAACCACTACACCAAACTGGCTCAGTACACCAAACTGGCTTAAAGGAGACCTAGAAGTTCTCAAGAGGCAGCATGATCTCTGAGATTACTAGATACGGGATTACCCTGCCTTTCTGTTTACCTTCCCTCCATAGACATGCCCTGATGTGGAATTTGTGTGATCCATGATTCCTTCATGGGTTTGAAGGAGATGCAGTAGTTCTGCAAAAGGAAACAGCATGAAAGCCACTTTATTCCAAAGCTCTATGATCTGTGGGTTGTTAAAAAGACTCAGCCCAGAACCACTACTGTAACTGTCCACATTTAACTGACAAGCCTTGTGGTGAATAAAGCAGAATGTAAAAAAATGATGGTTTGGGCCAAAGAGGGGGTTTTGTTTGGGGGGGGGGCCTAAAACCTTTTTAGGAAATAAAGGGAGAAGTGAACTCTAATTCACTAATCCCAGAACATGTTTTACACAGTGTTATGCCTACATCGATGTGGACTTGTTTTGTTATACTATTAGTCCACTGAAGATATTGGCCATGCTCGTAAATCTCTCTTGATACCAGCCTTCCAGAACTTTAATTACAGGTCATTTCCTTTACTGCCATTACCCACACCACAAGGAATTTATTTAATCCTTTGAAAAGAAATATGGTATCAAATTTTCTAGCATTTTGCCTTGGTTTGCCTGTTACACAACTATTCTGAAATAATTACTGCTAGTTTATTCTGGCAACTTTTCATACTAAAAATAAAGAAATATCATTGGAAAGATAGTCCCCCATGGGAGACAGCTACAGCACAGATATTAGGTACGGGAAAACAGACAACTACCTGAGGGACCGCCTTCTCCCATATATACCCCAGAGAGCACTACGGTCCAGCACCCGGCCCAGCACCGGTTGACTATTCCGGGCCCCAAGGAGGCAAGGCTCATCAGTACCAAGACCAGAGCCTTTTCTGTGGCGGCTCCTCACTGGTGGAACGAGCTCCCGGAGGAGATCAGGGCCCTGCGGGACCTTCTACAGTTCCGCAGGGCCTGCAAGACGGAGCTCTTCCACCAGGCCTTTCAATAGGAGCCGCCACTACTGTTACCACCAACGATCCTAGCGAATGCTCGGATCTTAGATCTGGTCCTGACGTATCGCTAGGCCTTCCGGCGCGAGGATGATGAGCGGTGGAATAATACAAAACGAGATCTGGAAGCACGCCATCTAATGTGTAATACTGTTTGCACTTTATCTTTAACTGTAAATTATGTTTTAAAGTAATTATTATGAGATTTTAGAGAGTTTTTAAGCTTTTTGTATGTCACCAGGTACTCTGTACCGTTTTGTTAGCCGCCCTGAGCCTGCTTGCGGGTTGGGTGGGGTATAAATATAATTAATAAATTAATAAATAAACTATTTTGTGTTACTGAACCTTCTTTGAAACAAGAAAACAGGGTTGCTTACCTGTAACTGTTATTCATCGAGTATCTTCTGTGCTGGCACACATGGGGACTTGTGTATCTGCAGGCCTAAACAGCAGGTATAAAGCTCTAAGCCTCCAGGGGGCACTATGCACTTATCTTGGACTAGCAGTAAAGCCCGTTGTGAAAGCAATACAACGAGATCTAGAAAGAGGCTCTGGGGGAGTGCTCTGGCTTTGGGCAAACAGTGTCAATTTGCTGTGGTGACCTCAGCAGGGTATAATGACAGAGTCCACTGTTTTCTCCAGAGGAACTGATCTCTGCTACCTGAAGAGCAGTTGTAATTGTGAGTGATCTGTAGCCCTCACCTGGAGATTGGCAGCAATTGTTACCCAGGACAAAGTGGCTGGTTTGGAGGGTGTAGTCTATGGCATTCTACCTGAGGTCCCACCCCTCTGCAAACCCCACCCTCTCCAGGCTCCACCCCTCAAATCCCCAGGAATTTGTCAGCATGTAGTTGGCAACCCTTCCCAGCTAACCATCAACCTACCATTATCTGCCCCTTCGACTTCAGTTGACTTCTGCCCTCCCTTCTGCAGAGCAGTTGTAATTCTGAGTGCTCTCCAGCCCTCACCTGGAGATTGGCAACAATGGTTCCCTATGTGGGACTGACTGGTTTGGAGGGTGGAGTCTATGGCAGTGTACCTGTCTGAGGTCCCACCCCTCCTCAAACCTCACCCTCTTCAGGCTCCATCCCTCAAATCTCCAGGAATTTCCCATCTGGAGTTGGCAACCCTATCAGGACTGGCCCCAATGTGTTTTCTCCCAAAGGCCAAAGTAGGTGACAGGACCAAGCTTAGTTGCCTACCAACAGGCATTGAGGGGAATGTAGGGTTGCCAGCTCTAAGGAGGGAAATACCTGGAGTTTTGGGGGGTGGATTCTGTAGAGGGCAGCATTGGGCGGGGGGGGGGCGGAAGGACTCAGCAGGTGTAATGTCATAGGGTCTACCCTCCAAAGCAGCCATTTTCTCCAGGGGAAACTGATCTCTGTCATCTGGAAATCAATTGTAGCAGTGGAAGATCTCCAGGTCCCACCTGGAGTTTGGCAACCCTAGGGGAAAGTGTGCTGCACAGCAGGGGGTTGAAGAGAATGGTTTGATGGGTGCTGGGCCAAGATTGGCAACAATAGTTCCCCAGGAGCAAATAGCTGGGTTGGAGGGTGGAGTCTATGGCACTGTAACCTGTCTGAGGTCCCCATCTCCCCAGGCAGCTTTTAAAACATGATCCTGGGACCTACACACCACCAGACATTCCAACTGCCTTGCGGGGGGAGGGGGAGTATGAGGTGTGGAATGGAGTGAAGTCCAATCAGCTTCCATATGCAAAAGACCTTGAAGGTTCCATATGCAACTAACATTCCAACTGCCTTGCGGGGAGGGGGGTGAGTTTGAGGTGTGGAATGCAGTGAAGTCCAATATGCAAAAGACCTTGAAACACTGGGCGGGACTGCACAAAGCAGCCAGTCAACCCAGCCAGCGTCTTCTGACTGACAGTTCAAGCGTCCATACACTAAAGGAGTGCATTTTAGAACTTTGGCACCCACTACTCAATTATATATAAGGAGAGATGTTCCCTACCCCCAAGAAGCAGCATTTCAGGCGGCATTCAGGGCTCCAATGGAAGAGGTAAGGCGGTAAAATTCTACTGAGCAGGCAAAAATCTCTTCCACCAGGAGAGATGTTTCCCACTCTGTACTCTTATACTGTCCAGTAAGAATAACGGTACTTTACTGAAAAAGGAGAGCGACAGAACTGTATAAAATTAGTCTTCCCCATGCAAATAAGATTCTAAGAGACAGTTACAGTTGCAGATTAAAGAGTTGTTCAAAAGAGCGTTGATACAAAACAGCACTGATACAGTCAAAAGTCAAAGACGAAGGTCAGTGGGTAAATATAACTGGCTGCATCCTATGGCTCCATTCTAATGGTGATATTGTCTGCCAGCAAAAACAAAAACACCTCCACTATTCATGGAATGTACCACTGTTAGGAGAACAGATCCACAGAATCTACCCCAGCAGACCATAAGTACAGAAATTTAAGTGCAAATATGGTTTGCAATCAGAGAATTAAAGAACACTGAAAACAAATTCAGTAAAGGAGAATTTTGCTTGCAATAGAAGGAATGAAAACTAGATATTATCCAGTGAAATTAGTGTTCGACACAAATTTGTTAACATGAAAATAACAGAATATGGGTTTTTTTAAAGCTGTTATTGTTGTTCAGTCGCACAGTCGAGTCAGACTCTTCGCGACCCCATGGACCAGATCCCGCCAGGCCCTCCTGTCTTCCGCCGTCCTATGAAGTTTGCTCAATTTCATGTTCATTGCATCGATGACACTGTCTAACCATCTCATCCTTTGCCGTCCCCGTCTTCTTTGACCTTCAATCTTTCCCAGCATCAGGGTCTTCTCCAGTGAGTGCTCCCTTCTCATTTGGTGGCCAAAGTATTTGAGTTTCAGCCTCAGTATCTGGCCTTCCAGGGAACAGTCAGGGTTGATTTCTTTTAGGATTGACTGATTTGATCTTCTTGCAGTCCAAGGGACTCTCAAGAGTCTTCTCCAGCACCATAGTTCAAAAGCATTTATTCTTCGGCACTCGGCCTTCTTTATAGTCCAGCAAAATACTTTAACTGTTTAGCTAGAAGTACCCATACATCTGAAAGTAACTAAACTTTGAAATATGAAAAATATATGTACCATATATAGTTCTATTTATTTGCAGTCAGTTGTTCATGGTAGAGCAAAGAAGTACAGCTGAATATATATCAGTCAAATCAATCATCAGAGTCCCTAATATGCTGTGTGACAAAGGCTTTTGGACTGGTGAATGAGCCATTGCTAAAGGGGCACTAAAACTGAGGAAAATCCAGTCAGTCCAGAGCAAGTGCTATTTTGAACCAGCACAGGAACTCTCCAAGTCTTCAACCAGACTGGAATTGTAAGCACTCAAAGAGGAATTGAATGACATTATTGCAGAGCAAACTGGGTAATGAGGTGGACACACAGCAGTGTGGCATAAGCATGCCTACTGATCATATGCACCATATTGTTTAGGAAATGCATTGTTTCCCACATATCCTCCAGCCATCATACTCCCTTATTCGCTGATGAAAGACATAAAGAGGTACAGCTCATATGACAAGGGACATTTCCAGCTAGCATAAACTGGTTAGTTGAATGTTACCAAACAGAAGGACTGGTGATTCTTTTGACACAGACCTGCCGCAAAAAGAAAGTTAAGTGTATATAAACAGATTTGCTCGGTTGATATTTACAAAACGTAGTGGTTGGATTGTAGATGCATCATGGGACTGTAGGCTCACAGAGGATGCTGTTTCCTTAAGAACGCTTTATCCTGGAGGAGGTGTTACTTGCAACCACAACATCCACAATACATTAAGTGTGTGCTGCTTTAGCACTTTCAGGTTCCAGCTGTAGTGCATTCATTATCTCTATCTTGATGTTATCTAGAACAGTTATGACAAGTGGTTAACTTTGGGGACCAGATATTTTCTTCATCCACAGCAGCCACTGCAGCAGCTATCCTAGGAACGGGGTTTGTTGGCATGGATAAAACTCCATATTACACACTATATGCCATCTACACATGGAATGTTCTATGCCCCAGCATAATATACATATGATAGTCTGAAGAGACAAGATGAAGGAATGTATTCTACTCAGTTGAAGTTTGTATTTTCTGAGTAACTGACAAATTGCTCTGCTTCCTTGTGTAAAGCACAGATACTGACATTTATAAGAATCCCTAGCAAAATCTTCAATCCGTATCACCTGTACAGTTTAGTCCAACATGCAGAAGAGACTTTATAGAACAGACACTGCAGCAGTGATAGATTGCTGGATTATGAAGCACTCTTGTTCTTTATTTTGTTCATATACTTCACAATTCTTTTCCAAGCATTACAACGTCATAAAACAGGAGTCTACGGACTTCAGAAACTAAGGACCATTCCCCCAAAGCCCTTTGTTCTGATACTGGGTACACTTTATATATACACCACCAATATGGGACTGGCCCACAATGGACTATGCCATTTAATATCTGGATCATAGGAATGGCCATAAGATCAGAAGATTGCCGGAATGGAAATTCACACCATCTAGGTTAATACTGTGAGCACCTTAAATACTATTATTGTAATGTTGAGAATATTTTATACTATTTTAATGTTATGGTTTATGCTAATTTGGGACATTCTGCCATCTTCTGTAAGCGCCCAGAGCCTGTTTCCTGCTTCTACTGTTCTTTCTTCTTGATGTCACCTTTTATTAAAGAACCTTATCCAGCCCAAAGAAGCAGTACCATATCAAGACAGCACTTCACTGTAGTCACTGAATCTCCACATTTCTTAAAGTCAAAATCTGGGAGAACTGTTTTCTTTTAATAAAGTTTGGTGGATTGTACTTGATGATTCTGCAACAAGCTAACCTAATTCTTGGTGGCACTTGTAAAACTTCAACATGTTTTCTTCCAGTAAATTCAAAATACTACCTGTTTTGCAGTGATGATTTTTTTTAAAAAAAATTATTTTCAATACAATACAAAAATAAACATTTGCATAAAATGGAACAGATATTTGGTACTAAGCTGGACAAGAATCAGGACAAACTGAAGCATCATGAAGGGACCTAGCAGAGGCTTCAAAAATACAAAAAGTCTTGATAATAGCGATTATTGGGGAGAAAATCCCTGTTAGACAAGTATGCAAATTGCAGTGATGATTTCATCACTTTCTAGTCTACTTTCTATAATGATTCTTGCCATTCTAAATAAACCCCCCCCCATAAAAGATTCCACAATGATCAATGATTAGATCAATGTGTAGCTGTACTTCTCTGCTCTACCATGAACTGCTGTCTCTACAAATAAACAGAACCATCATTAGTGCCTGGTACATAACATCCTAAATATATTTTTCATACTTTAAAGTTTAGTTACTTTTGGACACTTGGGTGCTTTTAGACAGAAACTGGTTTTTCAAAATGCTGGCTCCCCCCATTTGATTTTTGAGGACGTGACATACAACAAAAATGAACATGCCCTGCTATTTTCACCTTTTTATTGTATATGTTTGGCTTGGACTTAAAATTTTGTTAACTGCATGTGGAAGAGGACGTCTGCATATTAATTTACAAGCAGGTAAAATAATCACTACAAATAAACCCCAGAGCCTGGCAGACTGCCTACCATTTTGTTGCCTTCAACTCCAACAAGACCAGAAATGCAATGATATTGAAAACATTCCTTTAAGAAGAAGAAAGCAATGAACTCAGATTTTACCTGAACAAGTCAAAAGATAACAGTGAACAGTCTGTAAAACAAATCACTCTCAGTTCAGGATTTTAATATACACTGAATCGAGCAATACTAGAAATTCTTCCACAGACAGCCGCAAGGAATACTTTTGCCATAGACTGATTCTGACACCCATTGTGGTGCATTGCTTAGACTAGTATCTGGAAGACCCAGGCTCAAATCCCCATTCTGCCATGGACGTTTGCTGGGTAACTCTCAACCTAACCTACCTCACAGGGTAGTTGTGATGATAAAAGGAGAGGAGAACTATGTATGCTGCATTGGGTTAAGAGAGAAAAGTGGGATATAAATGAAGCAAATACATTCCTTTTGATCTTTCAAACAGCCTGTGGAACCTGAAGAACATTCTGAAAATCTGAAGCATAAACTAATGGTCTCAATTTTACTCCCAGCATTCTACAATTAAGGATACATCAATCTCCAATTTTGATATATTTATTTCCTTCCTATATTTATACTCCCAGAATTGAACCCAAACAAATGGTTACCAAGCAAACTAAGGTTATTAGTCCTGTCTGATCCTTGAATCTGTTAAACATCTCCATTTTGCTGTATGATAATTTACTGCTCACCCTCTAACTATACGTATGGACTGGTAATTTCCAATTTTGTTCCTGCCTCTGTCTTGATTCTTATTGGTCCTTACTGGCAACTAACTCCCCACCCTCTCTCTTTCTATATGTAATGGTTGAGGAAATTCTGTTTCACTGTATCTGAAGAAGTGTGCTTGCACACAGATAAACTGTTGGTCTTAAAGGTGCCACTGGACTCAAACTTTGTTCTGCTACTTCAGACCGACATGGCTATCCACTTGAATCTAACTATGCCCATTACACTAGTAGCTGTCTAGGAAGATGGGAGATAAACAGCACAAAGTGACTTCTTAATCTAGGCTGTAAGAGAAAGCAATATGGAAGCAGCAGCATTCCACAACCAGTCCAATTGTCACCAAAGGAATTTCATTCTGGAGGATAAAAGTTCAAATGCAAGATTTCCTAGTGGCAAACAAATATTCTTACTGAGCCAAACTGAAAGGCTGAATGGATGTGTAAAAAAATCATGCTACCATCTATTTTATTTTTATTTATTTCATTAGATTTTTACCCCACCCTCCCAGCAAGGCCGGCTCAGCATCTAGCAATGCTACAGTATGGTGTTCGCAGCATATGTTCATGTATACATAGGTCCTTTTTAGACAGCCTTTCTAAACCGGATGGCATTCGTTACTGGCCCCATTCCAAGTACAGCGATATAGGGACAGGCATTTCACATAGCGAGTTCCCTTCCATTAACGGGCCGTCCAAGAAGCGCTACAGCCATTTCACACAGTGCCACTTTTTTCCTGCCTTTCCATGAGCGAGCAAACAAGTGGAGACCTGTCCCGACTGGGTCTCTGGCCAGGGACCCTCTCGCTGCCATTCGCACAGCCAAAAAGGGCGGGGAAAACAACATCACTTCAGGAAACGCTAGGGGGCATTTCACACATCACCCAAAGTGATTTCAAACCAGCAGGAAGACTTGAAAACAGAAGAAAGGCAGCTACAGCTACAACAGCTTAGGCACTGTTCCCGAACGGGCGACTACTGGGATTGTATGAAA
Source organism: Gekko japonicus (assembly GCF_001447785.1). NCBI lineage: Eukaryota > Metazoa > Chordata > Lepidosauria > Squamata > Gekkonidae > Gekko > Gekko japonicus. Next base: position 2,671,587 of record NW_015168652.1, on the reverse strand, counting down.
AGGTAAAAAAAATCCGTTAGCAGCTGGTTACTAAAACGGGTCAGTCTGAAATGACAGAAAAATTCCACTTCATGGCAAATTTGACCTTGATCAAAAGCTTCTGAAACTGGTAAGCCAGATGCCCCCAACCTTTTTTGGGCCTGTTCTTTACACAGACAAACAGGATAAACCCTATGCCAGAGGATAAATGGACACAAATCTGATATCAGGAGAACACTTCAACCTCCCAGGACATTCAGTGGGTGACCTCAAAGTAGCTGTTTTATTACAGAGGAACTTCAGGAACAGAATGGAAAAGGAAATTGCTGAATTACAAGTTATTACGACACTTGGAACAAAAACCTCCCCAGGACTCAACAGGGATATTGGTTTCTTATCTCATTACATATGCTAACTCATTCAGTTCTCACATATGTATTCTCAATAAGGAGAACTATAAATTCTCTGTATTTTAGTGCATTTCTTTTTTCAGAATAGTATATTAGAATACTGAATGTAATGCAAGAAATATTGGGCTGTTTTGCTGACATGACACCACCTCAAAAAGTGCTGTTAAGTGATCTCCGAACCAGTTTCCTTCCCACAATTAGAAAAGCCAGCTTTAGACATTTATCTATTTTGACTTATTTATTGCTTTACAACTGTTGACCTTATAACCTTAGCTTGTTATTTAGTTCTGACTTTGCATATCTTAAACATCATCATGTTACATGTTAATTTGCTGTTAAGTCCCTTACCTACCATTCCAATGTATTTGAAAAAGTGTGCCTTGCACACGAAAGCTCATACCTTGAATAAACCTTTGTTGGTCTTAAAGGTGCCACTGGACTTTAAATTAGTTCTACCAACACAGCTGACCACCCGGTAAGCTAGGCAGTAAGTGATGTGAAAGACCTCTAACTCAGGGGTACTGAACTCATTTGTAACGAGGGCCAGATCTGACATAAATATTACTTTGTGGGGTCGGGCCATGTGTGCCATAAAATATAATGTGGTACCAGAGATATAAACTTCATAAAGGATACAGGCAAATCCAATTAACAATACTATTTTTACTCAAAATACAAACAAAAGCAATGGATTCCTAGCAGCGAGAGCAATTGATTTACTGGGGAACCCATAAAAGCCCCAATAAATGTATTTAATCATGCAAGACTAGGTTTTTTCCAAGAAATACCATAAAAGGGGGTGTATCTTATATTTCCATATAAATTAGCTATTTTATATGGATGGATGGATGGATGGATGGATGGATGGCACTTTTAGGACATGAGTCATTGTCCTTGCAAGTAAATAAGTTTTTCAGCAATTCCCCCCCCCTACAATCTGTCTCTTGCTCTTGTTTCCCCCTCTTCCCCATCCTACCTCTGGGGACCTTAAGGAGGCACACCAGACTCCCTCCGTCCACCACCCCTGTGAGGTGGGCCAGACTGAGCGGCTGGCCCTGGGTGACCCAGATGACAAGGTCCTGGCTCAGGGGAATGGCTCTCCCAGATCCCACCACCACCAGTTCTCATCCCTCCACTGCTTCCCAAAGCAGTGGGGCTGAGGGAATGCCTGTTTCTGAAACCTCCAGGGGGTGCTTTTTGTCCTCCCACAACCTCTTTTCCCTCACAGATTGAGAGCAGGTGGCGGGGAGAAGGGAGGTCACCATCCTCCACCTGCCCCAACACTCACTCTTCCTCCTGCCTGTGGCTGTTCAAAATTGCGGTGACATCAGCACCCCCTTCACACCTTTGCTCTTCCACTCACTTCTAAGGCCAGGAGGTATTTATTTATTTGATTTATATATCGCTCTCCCACGAGTGGGCTCAGGGTAGTTTACATCAATCTTACTATAATACAATTAAAACAACTTTAACAATTGAAAACAGAATAGAATCATAAAATACCATGTAAACAGATTAGATCAGATGTCAATTAGATCAGATGTCAATTAAGGTACAACAGTGGGTACCCCGATATCTATTTGGATCCAGGCCACTGATGGGAGATTGGCCAGGAGAGAGGAGGGGCGTCCACTGCCTCAACCAAAAACCCAGTGGAAGAGCTCTGTCTTGCTGGTCCTGCAGAACTAAGTCCCGCAGGGCCCTGATCTCACACGGGAGCTCATTCCACCAGGCTGGGGCCAGGGCTGAAAACAAGAACGTCCTGGTCGAGGCTAGCTGGATGTCCCTGGGGCTGGGGACTGCTAAAAGATGTTGATTTGTGGACCTCAATGCCCTACGGGGCTCATATGGGGAGAGGTGGTCTCGAAGGTATGCTGGCCCCTAACTGTATAGGGCTTTAAAGGTAAGCGCCAGTAATGTTACCAAACAGAAGGACTGGTGATTCTTTTGACACAGACCTGCCGCAAAAAGAAAGTTAAGTGTATATAAACAGATTTGCTCGGTTGATATTTACAAAACGTAGTGGTTGGATTGTAGATGCATCATGGGACTGTAGGCTCACAGAGGATGCTGTTTCCTTAAGAACGCTTTATCCTGGAGGAGGTGTTACTTGCAACCACAACATCCACAATACATTAAGTGTGTGCTGCTTTAGCACTTTCAGGTTCCAGCTGTAGTGCATTCATTATCTCTATCTTGATGTTATCTAGAACAGTTATGACAAGTGGTTAACTTTGGGGACCAGATATTTTCTTCATCCACAGCAGCCACTGCAGCAGCTATCCTAGGAACGGGGTTTGTTGGCATGGATAAAACTCCATATTACACACTATATGCCATCTACACATGGAATGTTCTATGCCCCAGCATAATATACATATGATAGTCTGAAGAGACAAGATGAAGGAATGTATTCTACTCAGTTGAAGTTTGTATTTTCTGAGTAACTGACAAATTGCTCTGCTTCCTTGTGTAAAGCACAGATACTGACATTTATAAGAATCCCTAGCAAAATCTTCAATCCGTATCACCTGTACAGTTTAGTCCAACATGCAGAAGAGACTTTATAGAACAGACACTGCAGCAGTGATAGATTGCTGGATTATGAAGCACTCTTGTTCTTTATTTTGTTCATATACTTCACAATTCTTTTCCAAGCATTACAACGTCATAAAACAGGAGTCTACGGACTTCAGAAACTAAGGACCATTCCCCCAAAGCCCTTTGTTCTGATACTGGGTACACTTTATATATACACCACCAATATGGGACTGGCCCACAATGGACTATGCCATTTAATATCTGGATCATAGGAATGGCCATAAGATCAGAAGATTGCCGGAATGGAAATTCACACCATCTAGGTTAATACTGTGAGCACCTTAAATACTATTATTGTAATGTTGAGAATATTTTATACTATTTTAATGTTATGGTTTATGCTAATTTGGGACATTCTGCCATCTTCTGTAAGCGCCCAGAGCCTGTTTCCTGCTTCTACTGTTCTTTCTTCTTGATGTCACCTTTTATTAAAGAACCTTATCCAGCCCAAAGAAGCAGTACCATATCAAGACAGCACTTCACTGTAGTCACTGAATCTCCACATTTCTTAAAGTCAAAATCTGGGAGAACTGTTTTCTTTTAATAAAGTTTGGTGGATTGTACTTGATGATTCTGCAACAAGCTAACCTAATTCTTGGTGGCACTTGTAAAACTTCAACATGTTTTCTTCCAGTAAATTCAAAATACTACCTGTTTTGCAGTGATGATTTTTTTTAAAAAAAATTATTTTCAATACAATACAAAAATAAACATTTGCATAAAATGGAACAGATATTTGGTACTAAGCTGGACAAGAATCAGGACAAACTGAAGCATCATGAAGGGACCTAGCAGAGGCTTCAAAAATACAAAAAGTCTTGATAATAGCGATTATTGGGGAGAAAATCCCTGTTAGACAAGTATGCAAATTGCAGTGATGATTTCATCACTTTCTAGTCTACTTTCTATAATGATTCTTGCCATTCTAAATAAACCCCCCCCCATAAAAGATTCCACAATGATCAATGATTAGATCAATGTGTAGCTGTACTTCTCTGCTCTACCATGAACTGCTGTCTCTACAAATAAACAGAACCATCATTAGTGCCTGGTACATAACATCCTAAATATATTTTTCATACTTTAAAGTTTAGTTACTTTTGGACACTTGGGTGCTTTTAGACAGAAACTGGTTTTTCAAAATGCTGGCTCCCCCCATTTGATTTTTGAGGACGTGACATACAACAAAAATGAACATGCCCTGCTATTTTCACCTTTTTATTGTATATGTTTGGCTTGGACTTAAAATTTTGTTAACTGCATGTGGAAGAGGACGTCTGCATATTAATTTACAAGCAGGTAAAATAATCACTACAAATAAACCCCAGAGCCTGGCAGACTGCCTACCATTTTGTTGCCTTCAACTCCAACAAGACCAGAAATGCAATGATATTGAAAACATTCCTTTAAGAAGAAGAAAGCAATGAACTCAGATTTTACCTGAACAAGTCAAAAGATAACAGTGAACAGTCTGTAAAACAAATCACTCTCAGTTCAGGATTTTAATATACACTGAATCGAGCAATACTAGAAATTCTTCCACAGACAGCCGCAAGGAATACTTTTGCCATAGACTGATTCTGACACCCATTGTGGTGCATTGCTTAGACTAGTATCTGGAAGACCCAGGCTCAAATCCCCATTCTGCCATGGACGTTTGCTGGGTAACTCTCAACCTAACCTACCTCACAGGGTAGTTGTGATGATAAAAGGAGAGGAGAACTATGTATGCTGCATTGGGTTAAGAGAGAAAAGTGGGATATAAATGAAGCAAATACATTCCTTTTGATCTTTCAAACAGCCTGTGGAACCTGAAGAACATTCTGAAAATCTGAAGCATAAACTAATGGTCTCAATTTTACTCCCAGCATTCTACAATTAAGGATACATCAATCTCCAATTTTGATATATTTATTTCCTTCCTATATTTATACTCCCAGAATTGAACCCAAACAAATGGTTACCAAGCAAACTAAGGTTATTAGTCCTGTCTGATCCTTGAATCTGTTAAACATCTCCATTTTGCTGTATGATAATTTACTGCTCACCCTCTAACTATACGTATGGACTGGTAATTTCCAATTTTGTTCCTGCCTCTGTCTTGATTCTTATTGGTCCTTACTGGCAACTAACTCCCCACCCTCTCTCTTTCTATATGTAATGGTTGAGGAAATTCTGTTTCACTGTATCTGAAGAAGTGTGCTTGCACACAGATAAACTGTTGGTCTTAAAGGTGCCACTGGACTCAAACTTTGTTCTGCTACTTCAGACCGACATGGCTATCCACTTGAATCTAACTATGCCCATTACACTAGTAGCTGTCTAGGAAGATGGGAGATAAACAGCACAAAGTGACTTCTTAATCTAGGCTGTAAGAGAAAGCAATATGGAAGCAGCAGCATTCCACAACCAGTCCAATTGTCACCAAAGGAATTTCATTCTGGAGGATAAAAGTTCAAATGCAAGATTTCCTAGTGGCAAACAAATATTCTTACTGAGCCAAACTGAAAGGCTGAATGGATGTGTAAAAAAATCATGCTACCATCTATTTTATTTTTATTTATTTCATTAGATTTTTACCCCACCCTCCCAGCAAGGCCGGCTCAGCATCTAGCAATGCTACAGTATGGTGTTCGCAGCATATGTTCATGTATACATAGGTCCTTTTTAGACAGCCTTTCTAAACCGGATGGCATTCGTTACTGGCCCCATTCCAAGTACAGCGATATAGGGACAGGCATTTCACATAGCGAGTTCCCTTCCATTAACGGGCCGTCCAAGAAGCGCTACAGCCATTTCACACAGTGCCACTTTTTTCCTGCCTTTCCATGAGCGAGCAAACAAGTGGAGACCTGTCCCGACTGGGTCTCTGGCCAGGGACCCTCTCGCTGCCATTCGCACAGCCAAAAAGGGCGGGGAAAACAACATCACTTCAGGAAACGCTAGGGGGCATTTCACACATCACCCAAAGTGATTTCAAACCAGCAGGAAGACTTGAAAACAGAAGAAAGGCAGCTACAGCTACAACAGCTTAGGCACTGTTCCCGAACGGGCGACTACTGGGATTGTATGAAAAGGTAAAAAAAATCCGTTAGCAGCTGGTTACTAAAACGGGTCAGTCTGAAATGACAGAAAAATTCCACTTCATGGCAAATTTGACCTTGATCAAAAGCTTCTGAAACTGGTAAGCCAGATGCCCCCAACCTTTTTTGGGCCTGTTCTTTACACAGACAAACAGGATAAACCCTATGCCAGAGGATAAATGGACACAAATCTGATATCAGGAGAACACTTCAACCTCCCAGGACATTCAGTGGGTGACCTCAAAGTAGCTGTTTTATTACAGAGGAACTTCAGGAACAGAATGGAAAAGGAAATTGCTGAATTACAAGTTATTACGACACTTGGAACAAAAACCTCCCCAGGACTCAACAGGGATATTGGTTTCTTATCTCATTACATATGCTAACTCATTCAGTTCTCACATATGTATTCTCAATAAGGAGAACTATAAATTCTCTGTATTTTAGTGCATTTCTTTTTTCAGAATAGTATATTAGAATACTGAATGTAATGCAAGAAATATTGGGCTGTTTTGCTGACATGACACCACCTCAAAAAGTGCTGTTAAGTGATCTCCGAACCAGTTTCCTTCCCACAATTAGAAAAGCCAGCTTTAGACATTTATCTATTTTGACTTATTTATTGCTTTACAACTGTTGACCTTATAACCTTAGCTTGTTATTTAGTTCTGACTTTGCATATCTTAAACATCATCATGTTACATGTTAATTTGCTGTTAAGTCCCTTACCTACCATTCCAATGTATTTGAAAAAGTGTGCCTTGCACACGAAAGCTCATACCTTGAATAAACCTTTGTTGGTCTTAAAGGTGCCACTGGACTTTAAATTAGTTCTACCAACACAGCTGACCACCCGGTAAGCTAGGCAGTAAGTGATGTGAAAGACCTCTAACTCAGGGGTACTGAACTCATTTGTAACGAGGGCCAGATCTGACATAAATATTACTTTGTGGGGTCGGGCCATGTGTGCCATAAAATATAATGTGGTACCAGAGATATAAACTTCATAAAGGATACAGGCAAATCCAATTAACAATACTATTTTTACTCAAAATACAAACAAAAGCAATGGATTCCTAGCAGCGAGAGCAATTGATTTACTGGGGAACCCATAAAAGCCCCAATAAATGTATTTAATCATGCAAGACTAGGTTTTTTCCAAGAAATACCATAAAAGGGGGTGTATCTTATATTTCCATATAAATTAGCTATTTTATATGGATGGATGGATGGATGGATGGATGGATGGCACTTTTAGGACATGAGTCATTGTCCTTGCAAGTAAATAAGTTTTTCCAAGTAAATGACCTTTCCCCCCCCCCAACACCTCCTCCCATACACCTAGCCTCAGCAGCCAAGCACGGCTACAATCTGTCTCTTGCTCTTGTTTCCCCCTCTTCCCCATCCTACCTCTGGGGACCTTAAGGAGGCACACCAGACTCCCTCCGTCCACCACCCCTGTGAGGTGGGCCAGACTGAGCGGCTGGCCCTGGGTGACCCAGATGACAAGGTCCTGGCTCAGGGGAATGGCTCTCCCAGATCCCACCACCACCAGTTCTCATCCCTCCACTGCTTCCCAAAGCAGTGGGGCTGAGGGAATGCCTGTTTCTGAAACCTCCAGGGGGTGCTTTTTGTCCTCCCACAACCTCTTTTCCCTCACAGATTGAGAGCAGGTGGCGGGGAGAAGGGAGGTCACCATCCTCCACCTGCCCCAACACTCACTCTTCCTCCTGCCTGTGGCTGTTCAAAATTGCGGTGACATCAGCACCCCCTTCACACCTTTGCTCTTCCACTCACTTCTAAGGCCAGGAGGTATTTATTTATTTGATTTATATATCGCTCTCCCACGAGTGGGCTCAGGGTAGTTTACATCAATCTTACTATAATACAATTAAAACAACTTTAACAATTGAAAACAGAATAGAATCATAAAATACCATGTAAACAGATTAGATCAGATGTCAATTAGATCAGATGTCAATTAAGGTACAACAGTGGGTACCCCGATATCTATTTGGATCCAGGCCACTGATGGGAGATTGGCCAGGAGAGAGGAGGGGCGTCCACTGCCTCAACCAAAAACCCAGTGGAAGAGCTCTGTCTTGCTGGTCCTGCAGAACTGTAGTAGATTCCACAGGCCCTGATCTCATACGGCAGCTCATTCCACCAGGTAGGGGCCAGGGCCAAGAAAGTCCTGGTCGAGGCTAGCTGGATGTCCCTGGGGCTGGGGACTGCTAAAAGATGTTGATTTGTGGACCTCAATGCCCTACGGGGCTCATATGGGGAGAGGTGGTCTCGAAGGTATGCTGGCCCCTAACTGTATAGGGCTTTAAAGGTAAGCGCCAGTACCTTGAAATGGATCCAGAAGGCCACTGATGGGAGATTGGCCAGGAGAGAGGAGGGGCGTCCACTGCCTCAACCAAAAACCCAGTGGAAGAGCTCTGTCTTGCTGGTCCTGCAGAACTGTAGTAGATTCCACAGGCCCTGATCTCATACGGCAGCTCATTCCACCAGGTAGGGGCCAGGGCCAAGAAAGTCCTGGTCGAGGCTAGCTGGATGTCCCTGGGGCTGGGGACTGCTAAAAGATGTTGATTTGTGGACCTCAATGCCCTACGGGGCTCATATGGGGAGAGGTGGTCTCGAAGGTATGCTGGCCCCTAACTGTATAGGGCTTTAAAGGTAAGCGCCAGTACCTTGAAATGGATCCAGAATTCAAAAGGCAGCCAGTGCAGTTCATGCAGCACTGGGTGGATATGAACCCGCACAGGCGTTGCCATCAACACCCATGTGGCCGTGTTCTGCACTAGCTGTAACTTCCGGAACAGAGTCAAGGGCAGCCCCACGTAGAGAAAGTTACAACAGTCCAGTCTCAAAGTGACCATTGCATGGGTCACTGTAGCTAGATCCCAGGAGGTAAGATATGAGGCCAACTGCCTGATCTGTCTCAGAAAAAGGCAGACCTGGCAGTGGCAGTGACCTGGGCCTCCATAGAGAGGGAGGCATCCAGGAATACCCCCAGACTCTTCACCCTCGACGCCAGCACCAAAGCAGCCCTATCCCAGGTTGGGAGCCTGATTCCCTGACTCAGTCCCCCATGACTCAGGTGTAGGACCTCCATCTTAGATGGATTTAACTTCAGTCAGCTCTGTTGTAGCCATCCAGCCACAACTTGTAACACCTCGTCCAGATCTCCTGGGGTCGTGTCTGAGTGGCCATCCATCAGTAGATAGAGCTGGGTGTCATCTGCATTCTGGTGACAACCCAGCCCATACCTTCGAATAATCTGGGCGAGGGGGAACATATAGATATTAAACAAAATGGGGGAGAGACTTGCTCCCTGCAGCACACCACATTCCAGTGGGTGCTGCTAGGACATCTCCCCCCCCCCCCGTCCCTG
>NW_015168652.1:2653167-2661839 GCF_001447785.1 Gekko japonicus | reverse complement strand
CCCGTCCCTGACCCTGAAGAAAAGAGGTCAGCCACTGCAAGGCAAGCCCCCATATCCCGGTGTCAGTGAGGTGGTGGGTTAACACCTCATGGTCAACCATATCGAGCGCCGCTGATAAATCAAGAAGAATCAGCAGTGCTGATCAGCCTCGATCCAGATGTCTCTGGAGATCATCCACCAGGGCAACAAGCACCATTTCTGTCCTATGGGCAGGGCGAAAGCTGGACTGGAAGGGGTCTTTCCCCTCACAGCGGCATGTACAAGACAGCCCAGTTCTCTCCCAAGCCATGTGCTGGCCCTCCTCCTCCTCTCTTCCCCACTGGCCCTGTCCCTTTGTCAGCTGCCTCTCCATGTGTCCACTCTTGCCAACCCCCTCACAGTTGCCATTTGAAAAAACATGAAGCTCATTGGTGCAGTGGTGGCAGGGACAGCTGCTCGGCTCCAAACCCCCCCACCATGTAGTGGCTTCTCCAATTCTTACTACGCTGTGCGGTCAAAGGAGGTGGGAGGGGGAAAACCATGCCTCCTCTTTCCCTGCCTGTACTTTCATTCCCCATACACACTATTTTACCTCAGCCTCTTAATCACACTCCCTAGCCATCTCCTTACTATTTCTTTACAGCTTCGACCACACACCTCATGTGTGCCTGCTCTCCTGCTTGCCCTTCCCCAGACGCCTCCTGTCTTTCTTCCCTCACACCAGTTGCTTGCAGGTCAGGTAAGAGACCTGGACGGGCTCCAGGGCTTTATGTTGGACACTCCTGCACTGAAACCTTGGAGAGCTGCTGCCAGTCTCAGCAGACAATACTGAACTTGATGGACCAATAGTCAGATTCAATATAAAGAAGCTTCATGTGTTGTTCATGACAATTTTATATAAGGATAGAGCTCTCTAAAATTTGCAGGGAGCCTATCCTACCATTGCAGATAGCAAAATAAGACTCTCATGTATAGACTATGAAAGATATATGAAAGAATACCAACACTGGATTCTTGAAGTTTGCTAACATGCCAGCTTGTGGTAGTCTAATTCACAATTTCAACAGTAACAGTACCACAGCCCTGGAAATGTATACACCACATTCACCTTCAGAATCAGCAATATGATACATACCTGAAGAAGATGTTACATCCTGCAACAGGAACCCAGTAGAGGAAGGTGAAACCACCAGTGAAGTTGCTGGACCTCAAGAACCTCCCATGATATTCATATTACCATGGATCAGCCAATCTTCTGCCAATGCACATCAAATTTTGAGCAAAATGCACAGCACACAGTGAGCTTATAGACTTACTAGGGAGCAAAGCCCGTTGTGGACGGAGACAACGAGCACCTAGAAAGGTAGGGTGGGAGAGTGGAGGAAGGAAGGAAGGAAGGAAGGAAGGAACTCAAGTACTGAATTACTTATGCTTGGGAAGTGCATGAGGGAGGGAGAGAGGGAGGGGCAGGGGCGCCTGCAAAAGATTCTCTCGTCAGTTGGGGGGGAGAAGGAATCGCCGCCGCTGGGCTCCAACTGGGTAGGTGGGTGGGTGGGGGGAGGGAAATCGGGCCACGACGAGGGTCGCATCGCCGCCGCCACCGTGCCGTTCGCATGCAGCGTTCGCCTCCCGCCTCCCAGCCAATGGCATAGCAGCAGCCTTGAGTGGCAGCTGGCCGGCCAATGGCTGATGGAGCACGTTTTGTCTTACACTGCGTCTTACTCAATTATATATAAGGGAGAGATATGATTTCCTTTAGCAACTCACTACTAATTACTCCCATGTTTCTCCAAAATTAGGAAGTTTCTCTATGTAGAATGATATAGCACATATCAAGGATATTCTACTTCACACTGCATTACATCACAAGATGGATTCTAGAAAAATTTAGATGAGTTCTGATTATATAGCAGCATGGCTTACAATCATCAAAATGAGTTGTACTGGTGTTGATGTCTCATTCAAAGGTGGGTCCTATTGAAACTAATAATTGCCTTCAACACTGGTTGAGTGAAGAACTTCAAGAAAAACAGACTTTAAGGGTTTCATAAATCAAGAACACCCTTTTGTATATGGCCATTTATCTTTAATCAAACAGCTATTTATCTTTAATCATATGCTGCCATCAGATAGCAAAGGTAGGAGTTAGGCCTCCACAGTATGCCCTTGACTCGAATCTGCTGATCCAAGTATGTGTCAACAAAAGTTGCCTAGAACAGTAATCAAAGCAACCATACAGATTTGCCTGCTGTACTATATTGGTATTCACTTGACTGTATAATTTTTCCATTTTTAATGTCTGGCTATCTGAAAGTGCAGTCAAATAACTTTACTGCCTAAGCAAAATGGTTATATTACCATGTATAAGACCCTCAGTAGCACTACTTCTTTTATACAAGAATATTTTATCTGAGAGCTTTCAGGAAATCTCTCTTAAGGATAAAAAGTGGTAATAATTTTATACTTAGCTAAAAGTAAACAATAGAATTCTTATGGTGTCTAAGTTTTACCAATTGAACTCTTGCATTTATATTAAACAGTGCTGGATTTTCTAATAGCAAGAAGTTGTTTCCAAATTCTGTTTAATTAAAATTTCACACAATTTGAGAACAGCCTTATATATAATAACTGAACCTCAGTTGCATTCATCATCCTGCTTGGTCTCCCATCATCTCTGGGCATGAACTACTTGTTCCTTGGATTTATGACTAGGGGGGGAAATGCCTCCAGGTATAAATTACCTCAAGAAAAGAAAAATATTTACCTACTTTATATGCATTTTTAATATACACTGCACTATAAACCTTAAAAAAACTTCCAGCACCTTATTCATCCACTGGCATTCACTGGGAAATTGCCAGTGGCATTTCACAGTGAACATCCCTTACAGATTAAAAAAGTAAGCATTCAACTGCAACTCAATGCTCAGAAAGCCCAGTGTATTTACCTGTCTTAAACAATGCCTACAAGAAAGTTTGAGAATATGCTTTCAAATGGCATATGTTGTACAAACAAAGCAGAGACCCTTCAGAAATATTTACCATTGTGCCAGCATGATATCAAGTGGTTGCCACTGTATGCAGAAAGAACAAAAGCACATCTTGACAAGGAACTACAACAGGAATCATTTACCTACTTTGCCACGACAAGAGAGTGGCAACTGCCTGGTTATGAGTGATTCCTAACTCCATCCAGTGTATGAATTAACAACAATACTCTGCGAATCCAACAAGTTAGAACTGTTAACTCACACTAGTACTTTAACTTCAGTTACATTAAATACTCTCAGAGGGCAGCCCTATTGGTCTGCAGTAGAACCGCTAGACTAGATTAACTAGGTAAGGTCCAGTAGCACCTTAGAGACCACCAAGATTTCTGCGGTATAAGCTTTGGAGAATCAAAGCTTATCGGATGGAGGGAGCTTTGACTCTCAAAAGCTCATACCTCGAAAATCTTGGTGGTCTCCGATGCTCCCTCTAAGCTGTGGAGTCTTGTGGGCAAAAATTCTATTTTGTGAGCTACTGGCATTAAAGTTGTGAGCAAGCAGTTTGGCTACTGCATAAATTAGTTGGCTCTGGAGCCATCCTTCCTGAGCTAAGACAAAAATCTGTGAGCTGGATGCTAAAAAACTGTGAGCTAGCTCACACTAACTCAGCTTAGAGGGAACACTGGTGGTCTCTAAGGTGCTACTGGACTTGAATCTAGTTGTTATACTAATAATTACTGTACAGTAACATTTCATGGCTTGCCGCATGTCACTGTAGATTTGTTACTGGTGCATACAAGATAATGAGTCAAGAATTAAATCTACAAGAAGGGGATAACTCACAAGACAGGGTACAAGTTATCTTTCTACTCAAAGCACAGTAGAACGAACACTATACCACAAAGAGAGAGTTCCAGGCACTTCAGTACACCAGAGAACCAAAAGAATACCAGTACCAGTAAATAACTCACTCCACACGTCTAGCAGGACATTTGACTTTTTAGAGTGCCCAAACACAACACCATCAGTTGCTTTTAAAACTCAAAGGAGTACTTGTACTTTGGTCAACCAAAAATACCACTTTATCTATTCAAGGATGTGGGGAAAATATTTCAGTAACCCCCCTCCCTCAAATCCAGAATAGAATCCTTTCTATTATTAGGCTCCACCATCCTGGCGAGAACTAGTATTATGGGAAAGAGCAGTTCTCTTTTCCCTCCAATATGCCTCAGGCTTAGTTGTAGCGGTATATGACAGTTGTGTAAAGATTACTATCACTCAAAATTTATATAACTCCAACGATGCACAGGATAAAGTACAGAATCACGAAAACAGCCTTTTTCTCCCATTGCACACTCACAATTTACATTAGATGGACAAGAGATTTCTATCAAAGTGAGGACAGAAAATCCAAGCTAAGGTTCAACGTAAGATTAATTATAGGAGTATGTTTTCAGTGAAGACTTAGAAATAGGATATGGATGTCAACCAGGGAGGCAGAGGAAACAACATTGTAGAAGGTACAGCATTGTCACATAAGGCTTTCAGCAGCTGTTATTTAAATCAGGTTTGAAAATCTACATTGGCTAGGATGCCTATTCCCATTAAAGACGTCTCGTTTGCATGAACGGAAATCAAACTGACATGTGAACATGTCCACTAAAACCAGATTGTAATTTTCAGTAACAGGCAGCAAAACAGGTAAGCTTGCACCAAACAGGTGACTTAAAGGGGAGCGTGGGAAGTTAAGGGAAATATCAAAAGCTTACGTGAGCCCTTAAGGGTTACTGACTACAGAAGGAAAGTAGAGGGGAGGGTGTAGTGCAGCATTTCCACAGGCACAAGGACTTCTGCCCAAGGAATGCAACTTTTTGCCTTGCCCTTTCCCACCCCCCAATTTCTTGCTGCTGTGAGTGAGGAGACCTCAGAAACAGGATATCGGAGAGCATTTCAACTGCCCTGGGATGGGAGACAAGAAAGTAATGCTCTGTTGGCAGAGGTCCTTACACCCACAGAAATGAAGCATGAATTCATCCAGGGCACCAGCATGGTATGATTCCATCATGCAAAGACTGGCATAATAAAAATGTTATATTTTATATTTATCTGTCAAATAGCTGTAAGCTGCTTTCAGAGACAATCTCTTTGTTTTTGAAATGCAGGTTAAAATACAGTAAAGAGTTGGGACTAGAAGCTTCAATAAGACATTAAGCTAAGTAGAGATCAAGGCCAGACGCAGGCAAATGACGCAGCTGGCCTGAAGCACCAGAATTCCAGGGACACCTGCCTCATTCCACTGCCTGAATTTTAGGATGAGTTACACCAAGGCTGCTTAATGGCACGCTGAATGGTTCATTTACCCCTGCCCTCAAGAGCTTCCCAGGCTCTTATCAGCTGGCCCAAGACACTGTCAGAATTGTAAAGGAGAGGAAGGGAGACGTCATTAGCCATTTAACTGAGAGAACAGTATCCCAATCAACTCTTGAGCAATGTGCATAATTGGTGTATAAGGCAAGTGATAAAGAGAGTGGCAAAATCAGAGGGCAGCAAAAATTCAGCTTATGATAGTTCTGCAGGTAACGTAAAGGTAACAGAGAGACTTGCAGGGGGACAATGCCAACTGCAGACAGAAAGAAATTTAGCAAAGTGACCACCGTGGGGAGCTAAAGCAAGCAGAAGGGTAGAAAAATCTAAACAGGAACATGAACAAGAGTTTCAGCAAGATATGCAAAGAGAAAAGGGTTGATCCTGGAGATGGCGAAAAGGAAACACGAGCAAAATTCTGCAGCTGCATGGAAGTGAGGGAGGAAAACACACAAAGTAGAAGACAGTCTGAGGCACGGAAGCCTTAGCACAGGAAAGATGACAGCTTCTCCAAGCAGAAATAGGGAACATATCCGGATACAAGTGTTATTGACTTAAGAATTCTACCTTCACCATAATGTTCAACTTCCAATGACTTCAACAACCAGGAAGACAGTTTGGAAGGGGAGGGGGAAGCATATGCAAGGATGTAAAATATTGGTGCAAAAAAGCAGCTTCGGAATTTAACAGTGTAAAAGCCGTATGTGTGTGGGAGTGTCCATGAGATTACAGAAGAGAGAAACAGGAAGCCAAGAACTATCCCTGTGGGGAACTTATGGAGATGATGAAACAGGACACAGAAAGAGGGATCAAGAGACAGAAAATCAGATAGAACAGGTCTTATAATTAACAAGTTTTTCAATGAGAAATGTTTGATAAGTGGTGTCAAAGGCAACAAACAGATCAAAGAAAATGAGTAAAAATGAGTACTTGAAGCCAGAAGTTCACAAGAAACTTACAACTGCTCCAAAATGCACATTACCTCCATATATCAAGATAAAGCAACAGTCTCCTCCCCTTTACCATCATCATACTTCAAACCACAAAAGGTTTGCTGTGTTGAGACAGGTATGTCAGAAATATGTTATTTTACATAAAATGGCCAGTCACCTAGAGGTTATTAGTCTTTTGTAACCATAAATCTCCAATCCTTCATAAGATACACAGTGCTAAATACTTCAAGAACTACAGAAGTGGAACACATATTACATACTCAATATGAGTGCTCTCTCACACACATGCACTTTTTATGCTTGATTCTCTGTTCCTATGACTCCAGAAAACAACCCACCCTGAGCTTACTAATAGAAAAACAGTATATTTACCTGGTAAATAAACAAAAGTGTAACAGAACTCAAATTGAGACTTGAAGAACTTTTCTGATGTTTAAGTTATAGTGTTTACTGCTAGTGTAAACCCAAAATCCCTCTGTATTTCAATTAGCAGATTCTGTAGCATCTTAATAGAACAGTGTTAGAATGTATAAATTAGCTGTAATTCCCAATCTCATCTATGTACTTCAGAAGATGGAACAAGTGTTTGCACATTTGGCAAGTGTCAGCAGTACAGAGATAATTAAGCCCATTAGCTGAATCTGATCTCCAGAACTCTTAGCTTGAAGCAGCAACCTTGGCGGATGTGTTATCAAGATGACCACTTGGAGGTAGGTGAAACTTTTAAGCTTTCACCAACACTTCTTTTCCCCAGTTCAAATGCTTTTATATTTACCTCAGAAACTATAAACTCCTTTCAGCCAGAGAGCCATTCCTGTTTCCCATGCCACCCCATCCAGGATGAGGAGACTGTTTCCTGACGTATACTTCCTCTTCCATGCCCCAGACCTGAAACAACTTTCAACACCCCCTTGGTCTTATGCAATATCCTGCAGCCATCTCCCTATATTTCAGGGAACCCCCAATATTACATTTGCTTTAGAGTTTGTGATTCCAGCCTACTGTCAACTCACAAGATCTTTAAAGCCGTGGCCTGGTTAGCCCAGGCTAATCAGATCTCAGAAGATCTCAGAAGCTAAGCAGGGTCAGCCCTAGTTAGTATTTGGATGAGAGACCACCAAGGAAGTCAGACCAGGGTCCCAATGCAAAGGCAGGCAACGGCAACCACCTCTGAACATTTCTTGCCTTGAAAACCCCATGGGGTCACCATCAGTCAGCTGTGACTTGATGTGGGAGGGGAGCAAGCCGCTAAGACAATACAAAACATCATGGCCAGATTTCTAGCTGCTTAACCCCAAATCCCCTATCTGCTACAAAAAAACCCTGGTGTTTCCATATGAAGAGCATTAAAACTATTACCGGTCTGTCTGATCATGGGCAAAAATGAAGGATTGGAAAAGCTGTTCTTCACAAAGAGGGAACTACCATGAGCCATTTGGACAAACATGGTTACAGACCATTTCTATGCACATGCAGATCATTTACAGCTGCTTTTTTGTAAAACAAAAGTATGAGAGAGCACAGCTGGAGATTTGGGATAGGGAAAAAGAGACATTGGACGCACTGACCCCCACCCCACAGAAATACAAGTGGAGATTTTAAAGTAGGAGGGGAATGAGCAGAAAAGGGAGAGAGAAGCCAGCATTCAAGTGGCCTTTCTGCAGACAGGAAGATAAATCAGTCAGATCACTAGCAGGCTAAAGTGGTGTGTGGAAGGAAACAACAGCCCACCCTCAGGCTCTCCTCTGTTCTTTTGACTTCCTGGGGATGGGAGTGTCCAAGGTTTATTTTATGGTTTCTGGATAAGAAATGAGAATCATACACATTAAAAAGGCCCAACAATAGCATATTATACATCGAATGGACCGCAGCTAACCCCCCCCAATAAAAAAAATCAGAGATAGACATCCCGAACCAGAAGCGAAAAAAGGATGCAGCCCTTCCTTTAACCCCCCCCCCCTCCTCTCCCACACCCTCACATGGGAAGGAGAAAAGACACGCCAAAATAGGATACAGGATGGAACGAGCGAGGTGCGCCTGACAAGGGACGACTCTCGCGCACCCTTCCCCCCCCTTGCTCGGAAAAGGGCGCGATCCTGCCACACTGAGCAAGATTTCATTATGTTACCTTTATCTACACGCAGACGACCACCCGCCCCCGCCCTTACCATGAAGTCGGTGGCGAAGTTGTCCTCCCCATTTTGGTCCGTGCTCTTCATAGCCTGGACGCGCTGGATAAATTTCCTCAGGATTCCCTCCTGCTCCATCCTTCCTCCCTAGTCCCCTCCGAGGAGCGGGCGAGACCCAGCTTAAGGAACCGCCCAGCCGACCGGCTTTCTGGCTGCGGCTTCTCCTCCTGCCCCCGCCCTGGCCCTCTTCCCCAGGCACCC
>NW_015168652.1:2623403-2653148 GCF_001447785.1 Gekko japonicus | reverse complement strand
ACTCTCCTCCAGCCCCCCCTCCTCCCCTCCCTAACGCAACCAACGCCGAACACTAGAAAGGCGACGAGGCGCCCGCCCCTCTGTTCCGCGCAGACGCAAGAACATCCGCTCCTTCCCCTCTCCCTCCCTCTCACATGTGGATTTGCCACGCCTATGCATGCAGCCCCGCCATTAGGTCCTCATATCGTAGCTTCGTTATGATTGGCTTCTCGGCCTGTCAATCTGTTTTCCCAGCCCTCGCTCCGGAGAAACTTCCTTTTTCTCCCTTCCCCCCCTCCATGTATATTCCCTAGTGGATTGGACCTTCCCTTAAGGCTGTAGCCTAGGACTTTCGGTTCAATTCTGTTGTGAGAGGGGGAGGAGAAGGAGAGACTAATCGACGGAGCGTGGCTGGATTGAACTCAAGTAGGGAGATTGGTAGCGACTCCGGTTTGAGTGGACAGGAGCCGCTTTGCAGGCTGGATGCGTCCTCTTCCCACCTATGTCGAATCTTTGCCAAATTTTTGAGAAATATAGAGAATTTAAACCATGTTTACCAAAAGGCAAGTCTTACTGGCTTTTATGGACCTTATTTCCAAGCGGGCATGTTTGGGATGAAACCCATCCCCTCCTGGAATATTATCCCTTCACTTACAGTGTACAAACACGTCCTCACAGCCTCTTCTTTAGTGATTTATAAGACTTGCCATAGTTAGGTTAATTGCCATAGTTAGGTTAATGGTTTTTAAGTTTTGCACGCCACTGTGCCTAAATCTGGATGGTTTCCCCCTGAAGTTTACAGAACATTCATACAATAAAAAATGATACTTACAATGTGTTTAGGGTTGCTTTCAGGGGTCAGGTGGGGCCAAGAGATCTCCTTAAATTAGAATTGATTTCCAGACTACAGAGATCACTTCCCCTGGAAGAATTGACAGCTTTGGAGGGTGCACTCTGTTGAGCTCCTTCCCAGGGCTGGCTCTTCCACTAGGCCAATTAGGGCTATGGCCTAGGGCACAGAGCTCCCAGAGGCACAGCAAGGCCCCTGCCGCTGTCGATGCCGCCCCCAGCATAACTTTCTGGGTGCCTGCTCCATAGTGCGCCCCTTCCCACTGGCTCGCTTCGCCTTGCGCCCCCAGAGGGAGAGAGGGACAGCGAAGCCGTCGCTGCCCGAGCCGGCAGGGCTACTTGTAGCTCAAAGGCACCCCTAACCCTGTGGCGCCCAGCCGGAACCCTGCAGCTGCCTCCCTGATGACCAGAAGACACACATCCCCGCTGCCGCCACCGCTTCTCTTCCCCTCCGGCCGCGATCCCTGCCCAGGCCTCTTGGGGAGTCCACCGCTCCATACTGCAGAAGAGAGGGCAGAGCGGCCGTGCCTTGCCAGCCCGGGGCGGGCCTCTCCGTCCAGGGCGGCGCCAGCAGTCCGGAGGGGAGACAAGCTGGTCGCGTAGCTCCAACCAGGGGCCGGCTGTAGTCCATAGGGGAGGCGGGCTGGGTGCATGGCTCTGACCGGGGGCTGGCTGGGTTGCCCGGGGGGGGGGAGATGCGGATAGATTTATTGGGGGGAGGGGGGAGGCTGGCAGCGCGTTCTGGATGAGGAGGGACATCTGGAGCAGACCCGGGAAGGCTGGCTCCTCCATCCCAGGCCACCACCCCACAGAGCACCTGAGCTGAGCCCCAAAGGCCCCCAGTTTCCAGGCAATACTACGAAGGAGGCCGACAACCAGGGCCTTGCAGCTGGCGAACTGCCTGCCCGAGGAACCCACCAGGGAGCACGCCCAGGCCGGTCAACCCGCCAAGGCTCTGGCTCGCTCCAGGCCCCGCAGTGTTGCCTCGCCTCCTTTGGCCCACGGCTGGCCAGCTGGCTGGCTTCGCAGAGGACGCCCAGGGAGTCGGAACCCTCGGGAGGGTTTGCCGCAGGCTTCTGGGTCTCTGGGTCTTTCAAGCTGCCTCTGGGTCTTTCAAGCTGCCTTCTGGGTCTTTCAAGCTGCCTTCGGATCTAAGGCGGCACAGGGGGGGGTCACCTTTCAGAACTTTTGTTATTTTTCCCTCTCCTCTTGGAAGAATACCTAAAAAATAGTATTTTCTATTAATATTTTCTTTGCTGGGAAAGAGAGAGAGAGAGAGGTAGCGAGAGCAAGCAAGAAACAAAGAAAGAGAAAATCTCTCTTTTCTGCCGAGGGGTGCGTGTGACAGGGGGGACCCTTTTCACTCCAGGATTTCTCTCCACACTGCCTCTCATCTCCCCCATCAGGATCAGAGTGATTCATGGAGGAAAGTCTTCCTTCTCTCCAGGCCCCGCCTGGAGGTTGGCAACCCTGTAATTGGTGAGTGCATGGTGGGGCAGAAGGTAGCCTCGCCTAGTGTACAAAAAAAACTTGAGCCGGCCCTGCTTCTTCCCTTCCCCCAAACTACCATTCCCAGCAGGCTACACCTTCTAATTTCCAGAAATTTTCCCAAACTGGAGTGGGCACCCTTACCAGGGGTCGATTGGGAGGGGGAGAACAGCCTGGGAAAAGTCCCCTTGAATCCCCCCTCCCAGGAGAAAGACCCGTCCCCATTAGCCCTGCACCACACACAGCTTGGCCAGGCTCCCTTAATGCCTTAATGGCCAGTCAGCCCTGGATGCTTTTATAACATAAAAGAAAGTCTGTATTGTATGGTGGTTAGAATTTTAAACGAAGACCTCAGGGACCCGAGTTCCTGTCCTCACTCAGCCATGAAGCTCTCTGGGTAACCTTGGGTCAGTCACTCTTTCTAACCTGTGACTATAAAATGGAAATTACTTTTATGCTGCCCTGAGCTCCTTGGAGGAAAGGTGGGATTAAAATAGTATGTTTGTAATCAATAAGACCAGAATTAGGCAGCTTTAAGCAATTCTAGAGTCCAGTTCTCCAGGGATACAAGTTACAGTTGCATGAAGCACACGCAACACATTTTGTGTCTACTGGCTTGCATTGTACAGTTTATAAGGTGAACACATACATTTATTTCATCCTGGATATATGGGAAGCCAAGGCCAGCTACAGCAAAATACATCTTATTTATACACTTTATGCCATTATATGATGCAAGAGAATACATGGGATGTTTACCATGCACCTATGAAAAACTGTAATATGAAGACCCAAAGGTCTCTCCAAAGCTGCAGCCCTCCATACATGTAGTTGGGAGTAAAGTATGGTTTGCATATGCTTCTTAATCAAGTGCTGATTTGAACGTGCAAATAGACCCTCGCACAAATAACGCCACAGGCAGCACTTTCATACTTCCTCACATCAACTTAAGTGGAGTGCTTTGGAACTGAGACAATTCATTCATTCTGTTGACCATCATCATTCTAGTGGGAAGGAAATCCAGCATTGTACAGGCATGTGTGAACAAGACCTTACTCTCACTGGAGAGTCTTACCTCCAAATAAAAATGTATAGGGTCAAACTCCACACATCTTTTGAAAGTTTAAAATCTGATAGGTATGGGTAATATAGCAACTTGATTATCACACCATAATAATGTTTCCTCTGGCCTCAATTTTCCCCGAGGAAAGTGGTGGAATTCTCAACATGATGGCTGTGTGTATTTTGTGTATATGCACCAGAAAGCACTTAACAGGCCACAAAAGTTGGCTTCCCTCTCAACCCAACCATATACTAGTTTTTTCGAAGTTACTAGATCTCATGATTGCAAAGCACAATTTCAACATGGCTCAAGAGTCCGAAAAATGTCATCGGGCTGGTTTTCCAGGGATCAGGTGACAGAGTTTATATTTCAGCACAGATTCTTGAGTAATCGCCCACAGCATCCAGTCTGTCCCCTGAAGGCTCTGGCTCACCCTATTATTGATATCTATTGCAAAATATTCAGATGCACGGACAGCTGATCTCTCATGGGCTAAAGAACCCTGCCAAATCTGATAACAAAAAATCAATGTAATTAGAGAGCCTGCTTCGGCGGGGAGGCAGGGTATAAATTAAATACATAAATAAATTGTCAGTCATTCTCCTAGTCACTCATTTGTCTCTAGCAAAGAAGAGGATGAAAAGAGAATCCTGCAGAGAAAACCATGTAAAGATTTGAACATGTGAAGCTGCCTTATACTGAGCAAGACCATTGGTCTATCAAGATCAATCTTGTCTCCTCTGACTGGTAGCAGCTATCCAGGGTCTCCAGTGGAGGACCTTCAACATCACCTATGATCTGATCCTTTTAAGTAGACATGCCAAGGACTGAAACCACCAATGTTCCCTCTAAGCTCCAGAGTTGTGAACAAAAATTCTACCTTGTGAGTGAAAAAAGCTAGTAGCACTAAAATTGTGAGCGAGTCTGCATTTGACTATCACGTAAATTAGTTTTTTAGAAGATTATTTCCATAACCTTGTAAAAATCTCAGAATGAATTCTTTTAAACTATATTTTAAGTTTAAATATAGTCGGGGACAGAGGGTGGTGCTAGGTGAGAGGGTCTTCCCGTGACACCCACTAGAATGTGGAGTGCTTCAGGGGGCAATCCTCTCACCGATATTGTTTAACATCTACATGTGCCCCTCGCCCAGCTGGCCTGGGGGATTGGGCTGGGCTGCCACTCCGCCCCTGAGAGCTTGGATAGAGCATTAGGGGCAGAGCCAGCGCTTCCATTTGGTGGGGTTAGGCCATTGCCTTAGGGCGCCGTCGAAGGAGGGCGCCGCACTGGCCTGCTGCTCTGCTCCAGCACCCCTCCCTTACCAAAACCCATTTGCCGCAGGCAGCACTCCCACGGCCAGGCTGCCGTAGAGTGCTACACAAAATGGCTGGAAATGGGAGTGGGCGGGACGGATGCCCTCAGGCTCAGGCGCAGCCGCACAGCTGGCAAATCCCAGGACTGCCTGTTGTTAGCTGAGAGGGCGCGAAAGCAGGGGACGGGGTGGGAAGGAGGAGCTTCTTTTGTCAAGGGAGCTGACTTGGCTGGACTCCGAGATGGCAGGTGGGCCTGGTTGATTGTAGAGTTCTCCAGAGAGTCCAGACGCACTGCTGAGTCTGACCCAGCAGCCCCCGACGCTGCACTCTGGAGCAGAGGGCCTCTCTTGCTGTGTCTGTGTGTGGGAAGGTAAGGTTGGGCTGTGTGTCCCCATGCTGTGTGCTTTTCGGTGCGGGGGGGGTGTTGGCGGGTGGCTGCCTGGGCACCCTCACCACCACCGGGTCTGGGAAGTTTGCCTGGAGTCTCCAGGCAAATGGAGTTGGGACTGGCAAGGGAGGTTTTGGCCACATGCAGCCAGCCAGGTGGGCAGGCGGCAGTTTGCGCGTGTGCACTTCGGGGCTGGAGGAGAGGATGCAGGCTGGCTGCAACACACCGCAGCAGGAGAGAGGCTTTGGCCATGTGGTCACCGGCAGCGTTTTGCTTTCTGGCGCTGCGCATCCGGGCTGGGGGGGAGGATGCGGGCAGGGTGGGTCACATCAGAAGGGTATGTGGGGGGTCGAGTCTTCTCCCATCGCCTTCAGAGCCAAACTGGGTCTCATTTTGCAGTGGGAGCGTTGAGCTCCGTGTCCCCTGTCTGGAGTGGGAGCAAGGAGAAGCCCCGCTCCATTCCCCTCCCACTCGCCCTCTGACTGAATGGAGGGAGAGGAGGAGAGAAGGTGATGAAGGGATTGGCAAGATTGGCTATCAGAGGCAGGAGGAAGGGGGGGAGTGGGGCCAGGGCCGGCGGGGAGCTCCTTTCCACGAGCGTTGTCCATTCTGGCTTAGGAAATGCCTGGAGAACCAGGGGGCGGGGGTCCCTCCCAACTCTGCCCCGCTCCCCAGCTCCGCCCCACTCACCTTTCCTGGTGATGACGGGCCCTCCCTCGAGGGCCTCGAAATTGTAGCGGCAGAAAGTGTCCACCCAGGCTAGGGAAGGAAGGGCCTTAAGTGGGGCAGAATGCCCTCGAGAGAGAGAGAGAGTCCACCCTCCAAGCAGCCATTTTGTCCGGGGTGTGTGTGACCTATGTCGTCTGGAGATCCAGACACAGAGGAAGGCCAGCAGGTGGAAGAAAAGGGAGCTTAAACAGGTGACATATATCTGTCATGCAAAATAGCCTTCATTTTAGTTGCTTGCAGCTTGCTTGACCAAACTTTTAGTCAAAGAGGATTCTGGGTCTGTGCTAGGCCTGGAATGTGCTAACAAAGTATGTGGTATAAATCTGAAAGGCACCTCTAAGTCTCTGTGAGGCTCCAAGTCTCCTTTAAGACCTGGATGACACTGATAAGGGGAGAATTACAACCTTCACTCCCCTGGCTCCACCAGCTGTGGACACTTAGCCGTGTTGGCCTTGGCGGCCATTAATTAATTAATAACATTCCCAAGTGATCGCACCTGCATTGGGAGGGCATTGGGCTATCTGCTGAATTTTAAGTTTCAATTTCCCAGTGCTCCCAAACAACTATTATGGGATATCCTTGGTTACCTTAGTTACTAGCAACTATGACATCATTGTTGCAGGGTTGTGAATGGCTAACAGGCCTGAGCCACTCGTGACCCCCTTTTTCTATAAGAACCTATGTTCTTGGTAACTAAGTCAGTGGATTCTTTGGAGTCTGTGGGCAAGCCAGCCTAAGACTCCGAGCAACCCGCCATAATGCCTTGATGCTTGGAATTATCCTCCTGATGGAAGATGCTGTGTGGACTTATACTTTGTGTCTTTGGACTTTGTTGCACCTTTGAACCTATTATGGGTAAACCTGCTTGTACATGCTTGTAAGCATTAGCTATGCTGGAAAAGCTTAGAGTTTATTGTTTTGTTCCTTCACTACCTTAAAGTCTCATGTTTTATGACTTTGCACAATTTTATTTAAATAAAGAAACTTATATTTTTACCTTTGTCTGGGTTACTTAGCCTTAAAAGTTTCAAAGCCTAAATCCTCGTGCCCTAGACTGCTGGTCTTCCTACTACCAAATCTTGTCTTTTGCTCAAACTCTGTAGTGGAGGCTGCAGAGCTTGTTCTGTGAATGGTGTTCCTGTATTAAGCCTGGAGACTTCCGTTACTTTGCTCTTGGCTGGTTGGGAACCCATAAGTAACGTGGTGGCAGACTACTGGTTTTGTGTTTTGTTCCTTGTAAGCCGAGCCTGAGGTTCTGGAGAGGACCCTGGGGTCGTGACAATATCCCAATCTCATCCTTATCTCCTGGTCTCAGAAACATTGCATAATTATAGGCTGTTTTAGGCTCTTGATATGGGTGTTGGTGGGATATCCCTCCCCAACAGTGCAAATAGTTAAAATTCTGAATTGGATTTTATCCCTGCCCCCAGCTCGGTCTGGAGATGTACAAACTCCTATTTCTATCACATAGAAAGCAAGCAAGGAACAAGAATGAATATATTGATTGGCATTGCCCGTGTAAACCTGAGCTAGTTCTGGCAGCGCTGAGTACTAGCTTTATAAGGAAGGAAGGGGGGAGGGAAGAGAAGCAGTAGCAACATAGGAGGGAGGGATTATTAAATAGGAGTTTGGAAATTATTTAATTCGTGGGTCAATGGATCATTCACACTGTGATTGGAAAAGCTGCCCCCGGAAAAGGAATCTTCCCATTCAGTGCAGCTTTTAAAGTTGATTACATAATTTCATAAACAGTATATGTTTATAGTGTATAGGCCCCCCTTTCCAGTCTGTTCCACAAGATTAGAAAGTTACAAGTGGGGACCTTCAAGAAACCTGCTTGTCCTAAGATATGAATCTTTGTTCAGGAAAGACCTGTGCCACGTTATTGGGGTTACCCCACTGCATGAACTACAGAAGCCTATGAGCATCACTGCTGGACTGGCCATTTTTCCTTCCCTCTCTTCTGTTAGCCAAACTGCTTTATGTACAGCAGATGGCAACTAAATTTAACATGAGTTCTTGCCAAAGTTTACGGAGGTCCGAATCCACCCCAGGTAGGTCCCAGTGAAAGAGACAAGACTGGTATTTTCCAAAACAATTTGTCTTTTACTGAATAATATCAAAATCACATACACACAAAACAGAATCACACTCTCACACAATCAAGTTCCTTTAGAGTTACAGAAATAGCAAAAATAGTTTCTCTTTTACTTAGGAGGTAGGTTGGCATACGTTCATACTTATCTTTCCCGAAGCCTTGTCTGATGCGATGAAGAACCGAGGGGTAAGAAAATAAGACCTAGGGATGTTGCTAATTCACACCTGCTAGAACCCGCCAGCAAGGCGTGGACCTCTTTGGCTGCGCACACCAAGAGATCAGAAATAGAAAATAGGGTTGTTTGATAGAAAGCTGGGCTTTAGGGGATGAAAGAAGACAGGAGGTGTTGAAGGGGAATGCGGCTAGCAAAGACCTAACATATGGTCCTCGCTTTTTATAGATGAATCTCCAGGTGGGTGGTAACCTAAACCCACCTACCTACAAGTCCATCCCATAACCTCCCTCTATGGTGCACGAAGAAAGGGGCAGGTACTTTAGGGGTGTGGACAATATTTGAAACTCTAACTCATGGAAAGCCATCTGGTCAGGTGTGAAGTCCTGGCATCCTGTATCTCCCTTGATGTGCAGATAGATCTTGACTTTCCCAGGCAAACAAGGCACCATCCAACAGGAAATGGCAATTCAGATGCAGATCAGATCCATAAACTGCGTGACATCGAGTCCTTCAGCAATGGTGGGGTTACTTCTCCTTAGTTGTTGTTTCTGCTAACAATGGCTAAAATGTGCTTCTCTTTCCCATAAGGCTCTTGAGCTGAATGTGTGTACACCTCATTTACATAAAATGCAGGCAAGTGTCCTCTATGTGAAATCTCTCAAAATAGGTCATGCAAGCAGCTTTCTCCATGCCTATGGGTATACATGTGTGTGCACAGTTCATAGTGCACAGTTCATATAGTGTGTGTGTCAGCAGATATAAATCCATAAACAGCAAAATCAGTCTCTTTCTCAACACTGGCAAAAGGGAACACAGGTGCCAGTAGACTTGGACGTCCATTTGCAGAATTCTCGAAGGCTTTTCCTGGTCAATATACAATGCTTTTCCCAGTGCAGTGTGCTGTGTTCTCTTTGGACCCTTTCTTAGTGTGTTCTGCATATGGTGATGAATGGATATCAGGGGCTGTGGCCACACTTGTGTGTAATGGTTACCTGACTCTATCTACCTATCAGGGCTTATCTTCTGCTGCGTATAGGGCCGTGGGGGGGGGGGCGCCAGAAGCTAGCCTCGCCTAGCGTTCAAAAAACCCTGGCCGTTTTTTTCCAGTGGCCCTCCCTCGGTAGGTCTTTGTGACAAAAGTCCCAGTGCTGGGGCTCGCCAGTGGGGTATGCCAGGCCCCGGGGCCATCCTGAGTGGCATGGTCGGCCAGGCTTGGCCGCGTTTGGTTCCTTCTGGGGCCTGGGGACTGCGCTCCACCCCCCCCGCCCTGTCGGAGTAGATGTCAATGGAGCACAGGGGCCTTCCTTTGATGCAGTGGCCCCTTCAGTGGCCTGGAAATTTTCCCACACCTCAAGCACTTCTGCTAAACTCTGGCTGCCAGCAGGTGATCCACTGCCAGGTGCACAGGGGCATTATCTGTAGCAGCTTCTCCAATACTACTTGTTCCATCATGCACTTCACGTCAACTGACCTCAGCTGCAGCCATCGGGTGGCGGCATCTTTTAATGCAGTGATTATGGCCCTTGGCCGATCCCTGGGATGCCAAGCTATACTTCAAAACTTCTGTCGAGAGGCCTCAGGTGTGATAGCAAACCTATCCAGGATGGCAGCCTTGGTATAGTTGGCCGCTTCTTCTTTAGAGAGGGCCTTCAAGGCCTCTTGGGCATCACCTGTGAGGTAGGATCCTAGGATAAATGGCCACTGGCCTCAAGGCCAACAAGGCGGCCTCTGCCACCCACTGGAATGCTTCTAGGTAAGCTTCAATATCATCATCGGCCCCAACTTCATCAGTGGTATCCAGGATCCTCAGCTGGTCCATCCCCTGTCCGGGTTCAGGCCCCTGTCCCCACCAGCCCCGATGGTGCCACCCACCAAGGACTGTCTTGTATCGAGGCCACCTGGGCCACCTGCTGCTGCTGGGTTACATCATGCAGTAATCGGGTGTTATGCTTTGCCAACCACTGGCGGAACTGGGTCAGGTCCATTGTCATGCATCCCAGGCCTGTAGAGGGTCTTGACTACTGTAGAAGTAGAGTCTTGACTACTCTCGGAGCTGGAGGACTTGTCTGAGGAAGTGCCCCCTATAATCTCCAGAGTGGGAGAGGCCGATGTACACCGAAGGTGGGTCAGTCTTCACCCGAGTGGAGTTGGCACATGAGGTAGAAGCTTCTTCAGTGCGAGACGTGTGCCCACATCCTCCACCACTTTGTAGCCCCCCTGGGCCACCCTGGGAGGCCCACCCTCCACTGTGCAGAAAAGGGGACAGGGTTGCACTTGAAGCCTCAGAAAAGGGACCCAGGGGGTTACTGCACATCCACAGGGATTCTCCTAGCTTATTCTGCTGCACACAGGTTCTCTCTCACCTTTTTCTTCCACGCAGCAGTCAGCCTTTCTTCCTCCCCAGCTCCAGCGTTTTCTCCCCCTTTTATTCCCTTTATCACCTTCTCCATCCTTCATTTCCCTCCTCCCTCTCGCTCAGTGGACTACTGTCCTGTCATTCCTCCTCCTCCCTCTTCCCATTGGTTGGGACCCACTGTCTTCTTCCTGGGCTGGCCCCACCCCTCCTCTCTTGTGTTCCGGGTGTGCTCAGCCCCAACAGGGCAGGAGCCCCATTCCGTCATTTGTGGCATCTTCCATGCCATCCTGGAGGCTGTCATCGCCTGGCCAGGTAAGTCCTCCTTAGGCCCCTGAAAAGATGACACAAGCACTTCTAAAAAGGTTTGTTTTCATCTCTAGACTAGCTTTATAAAACCTTCAGCTAGGGAGAAGCAGGATCACCAAGTTTTAAACCAGTCCAGTACTAAAACAGGAAAAAGCTGAGGAAAGGATAGCTTTGAAAATAAAAGTAGATATTTGGTGGGAGGATTCTTAAAAAGGTGTCAGGCTCTGTCAGGTTCAGGTGTCAGTGCAGTTAGTTACTTAGGTGCCTAAACAGCCCACTACCTACAGTCAGATTAGTCAGAGACATTGGCCCAGGGTGACATGAGTGGCAGGAAAGAAACACAGAGGGGCCCTGGGGGCAAGGCAAAGGAGAAGACCAGAGGGGCAGAGGGGAGGGGGAGGACTGTGGACCCCCTACCTCTGCACAGGGCCACAGCAGAACATCCTGGCAGCACTCTGACCTCTGGCCAGAGTGGTGCCATGAAGAAGCCTGAGAAGGATGCTCCTGGGGTGGCCCCAGCAAAGGTGCATGCAGGTGCTGGCATTGGGCAGGGGTCTGCTGCTCAGGCAGTCCCTCCTCAACCCGTTGCTGCTAAGGCTCAGTGGTAGGAGGAGGGGCAGCAAGAGCTGTCTTTGGGGTTGAACTTTGGGGACAGTTCTCTGTTATCAGAGCTCACTCCACAGACTAAGAGGGCTATGGAGGCACTGGAGGAGGAGCTGGCTGGCCGGCCAGCCCACTGCTTCGGTTCCTCTGGGCTCCAGCAGGCCTTCTGATGAGGGACAAGAGGGGATGCTGGAGGGGGCAGAGGAGGAAGATATGGAGGAGACACACCCCAGGGTGCCACGATCTCAACCCCCTCCTCCCAGTCAGCGATCTCCTCGTGCCCTCTCCAAGACACGGTGTGTCTGCCCTGAGCTCCTCACAGGAGGAGGCTCAAGTGGTGACTGAAGCTGCTGGTCAGCATGGTTCCACTTCCTACTTCACCTCCGATGTCTGGAAATACTTCCAGCTGTTGGAGGACCCACGGTATGCACAGCGCCAGCCGTGTAGGGCCCAGATCAGCCATGAGAAGGACCCGTGTCATCTCATGCCTGCTGGGATGCGGTACCACCTGAAGAAGCACCACCAGGCAGAGCTTCTTCAGGGAAATAGACTTGCTGCCACTGGGGTGCCCAAGCAGCCATAACCAGCAACCAGCCAGGTGAGTCCTGCAGCGACCACCTTCAGCGGTCTCCCACAGAGTGCTACGGCAAGGGAGGGACGCTAGGCGCCTCTCACTGAAATGATTGGTGAGGGTGGCAGTAGCATGCCGGGGGGGGGGGAGCATGGTAGGAAGATGGTCACTCGCTACATTGCTGAGATGATCATTGAGGGGTACCCCTTCACAGTCGTCAAGAGTCCTGCGTTGCAACGGTTGCTCACATATCTCGCACCCTGGTACACGGCTCCTTTTCGCATCACAATGAGTAGTGCTGTGTCGCTTTGCAGGGCTGCCAGGGACTTCATGAAGTAACAGCTCTCCTTTGCTGCAGGGAAGGCTGTTCACTTCACATCGGATATCTAGACCTCCGAACAGGGGCATGAAGTGTATCTCTCACTGACTGCCCACTGGTGGCAACCCAGTGAAATCGTGGGTGGTGGGCGGGCAATAGCTTATAGGCAGGGACACGGTCCACAGGTCAGCTACCGCCAGGCTCTGCTGCATGCTGAACCACTTGATGTGATGTACATGGGGGCCAACATCGGAGCCACCACTTCTCATGCAGCGATAAGGACACATTGGCTGAGTGAGAAACAGAAACTGATGGGTGTGCTGGAGCACCACCTATTCAGTGACATCAGCACCTGCTGGAATTCCACCTGTGCCATGCTGGAGTGCTTGATGGACCTTTCTTCCTCCCAGTCCCACTCTCTGAGCCAAGTTTTAATCCCGTGGTGGCAGCAAGGCTGCCACCTGCACTGCCACCAAGCACTCACTGGCTTTCAAAAGCATGGCTGCCACGGCATGTGCTATGAGCCTGGGCTGGAGAGGATGGGCAAAACCACCCCCCACCTGCTGCTTGCAATTTGGGAGCCCATCCTGCCTGCCACCACAACAAGAAAGACCAATGAGACCTTACCTTCCCAGCAAGGGACCCCCACGCAGCACAACCCCTGTCGGATTTCATCATCCTTGGCAGCAGCTACTCCTCAGCCTGAAGCCTTATGGATGGATGGGAGGGACAACACCAACAAATTCACACACAGCACCGCCAGGCCAAATGTGGCCTGGTGGGAGCTGGTGCACCCTTTAGGCAGCTACTAAACAGGAGGGTGAGGTTGGAGCTGTGCAAGCCCGCCCAGCACTCTCTCCTAAGATCCAGTGCCCACCATCCAGTCAGCAACCTGTGTGCTGGGGCTGGACTGGAAATCTTCCCAGCATGCTTGCACACCTCTAAGGGAACTAGCAAATGCATGGCTCCCTGGAGGTCTCCGGCTGTGGTACAGGCATTCTAGCCTTCATCTCTATGATGGAGCAGAAGGGAGCCCTGACTGCCCTGACCTCAGAAACCAAGGTCATTCGGGAAGAGAACCGACTCACCCAGGACAAGTGGGCGATCATTTCCCAAACTGTGGAGGTTCTTGTACCCTTCAAGAGCCACACAGACATGCTCTTGTCTGACACAACGAGTCTGGCTCTGGTCGTTCCCGTGCTCCACATGGCACATGAGGGACTGGCCTTGGTGTTGGAGCCGGGCATAGCATGTGCAGACCTTGTTTCAGAGGTGCACGCGCTGGTGAGGAGGCTGAAAGAAGGCCTTGAGGAACACTTTCAGCCTTTCTCCCAGCAGAAGGAGAAAGCATGTGTGGCGAGCATGTGTGACCCGCGCATCAAGGGCAGGATCGCCGAGCGGGTCAACGAATTTGAGCTCTGGAGAGACACGCTCTTTCACCCAGGCCACCCTCCCCCAAACACCTCCGTAACCCCAGTAGCTATGCGGCACTGGGTACCATCCATCACCCCCCAAAAATTGCATGCTGCAAAAACAGTTTTCACTCATGCTAGTAGAATACAATTCAAAAACCAGAAAAACCCACAGGACAGGAGTGCCACAGAAATTGAGAATTGTCTTTGCAGGGGTGGGTGGGCACTGGGCAATACTCTCTCTAAGCTGTGCAGTCCGGTGAGTAAAAATTGTACTTTGTGAGCTACTGGCATTAAAGTTGTTGTGAGCAGGCAGGTGATTTGGCTACTGCATAAATTGGTTTGCTCTGGAACCATACTTCCTGAGCTAAGACAAAAATGTGTGAGCCAGAGGCTAAAAAACTGTGAGCTAGCTCAGACTAACTCAGCTAAGCTTAGAGGGAACACTGGTGGTGGGTGAGGGAGGGCCCATGATGAGAGGAGCAGCCGCACCTAGGCTAAGGTTCCTCAAATGGGACAATGACAGCTGGTGCATTGCTGCAGAGAGAGGAAGATCAGGGTGGACAAACAGCGACACCCCTCCCTCTCTCTTTCTGAGGCCTTCCTTCTCTGGCTTGACTCTTGCTTATGGACTGACTGGGTAGTAGTCCCACAAAATACCACTACCCAGATTTTGAGTCTTTTTTGGGGGGTGCTACTCTAGCTTGCCTCCCTGTGGTGCACCCTGGGTCACACTAAAGATCTAGAACAGTGATGGCGAACCTTTTAGAGACCGAGTGTCCAAACTGCGACCCAAAACCCACTTATTTATCGCAAAGTGCCAACATGGCAATTTAACCTGAATACTGAGGTTTTACTTTATAAAAAACAGCTCATACATTAACTTAAGATGATCCAAACAAAGTAAGGAAAGCAATCCCAAATGCTTTCATTTACTTAAAATTATTTGGCAGAGAATTCGACACTTTAGTGATGGTCTGGGTCTGGCTGGGGCGATGGCACGCATGCCCACAGAGAGGGCTCTGAGTGCCACCTCTGGCACCCATGCCATAGGTTCACCACCACTGATCTAGAACATTCCTCTGGTAGGCAACCCCAGGATCCCCTATCCACACTGCCCCGTGGACCATTGACAAGACAAGCCGTCCTTGTTGGAACTACCTGACAAGGGGTAAAGGGGATATTCAGTCTTGTAGAGCTGGCATGTCCCACAATAGCAGTGGGTTCAGCTGCTTGGAAGGGAGGAAGTAGTTGGGGAGGATCCAACCCGGGTAGGTAGGCTTGGAGGGCCAAAAAGGTACACAGAGCTATGTTTTAACGGACTAATACTAGTCTCCTTATTGTGAGAACTACAATGCGGATAGGAAAGATGAGATAGGATAAAGGAGTACTAGCTGAGGGTGGAGGCAGGTGTGGGAGTGGTGAAAGGAAGGAAATTTCCCCCCCTGAGATCTCCATTCTACAAATCAAAGGGATAGTGAGGTACAAGAGAGAATACACAGGAAAGTTAGTGTGGGAATGACAATCCAGCTATCTGTCTCTTGCTGCGGAGTCTGGAGGAGGTTGAACCAGGGAAAGCACCTTCTTGACTTCGAGCATATGCCATATGCTATGTATCCTCCCAAGCAGTCCATTCTGCGGTCCATCTGATCTTACAGGTGAGGTGACAAGCTAGGGGGGTGTCAGGCAGGAGAGAGGTTAGATAAGGTTGTGTGGAACCCACTTCCATCTATCCTTTTTTCCCAGTTTCCCCAGGTCTGAGGGGGGGGGGGAGCCTGTCTTGAAGCTTTTGAATGCAGTAATGCTGTACAGATAGGCAGGCAAGCAGTGCCAGGCACAGGATTCTGTCACCATGCTGGCACTACTGCATTCAGTGCACTGGTTCTGCTGCCCTGTCAGATGGGCCCCCATTGACAGAGATTCTCTGATGTTATATAAGAACATAAGAGAAGCCAATGTTGGATCAGGCCGATGTCCCATCCAGTCCAACACTCTGTCACACAATGGCCAAAAATACCAGGTGCCATCAGGAGGTCCACCAGCAGGGCCAGGGCACAAGTAGCCCTCCCACTGTTGCCCCTCCCCCAAAGCACCAGAGCATCACTTGCCCCAGACACCAAGAGTTCCTTTCTATAACTAGTAGCCAGTCACTGATGGACCACTGCCCTGCTCCAGCTTCCATACGTTAGTCCAATTCCCTCTTGAAGTTGTTCATGCTCGTAGCACTAGCACCACCACCACCTCCTGTGGCAGTGAATTCCACATTTTAATCGCTCTTAGGGTGAAGAAAGACTTCCTTTGAT
This sequence comes from Gekko japonicus, assembly GCF_001447785.1. NCBI lineage: Eukaryota > Metazoa > Chordata > Lepidosauria > Squamata > Gekkonidae > Gekko > Gekko japonicus. The sequence continues at coordinate 2,637,196 of NW_015168652.1, read as the reverse complement.
CTGCTTTAACCGGACTGCTCAGCAATTTCATTGAGTGCTCACGAGATCTTGTATTGTGAGAAAATACTTCTTTCTTTACCTGCTCTATCCCATGCATAATCTTGTAAACCTCTATTATGTCACCCCTCAGTCGTTTCTCCAGCCTAAAGAGCCCCAAGCACCTTTTACCTTTCTTCATAGGGAAACTGTTCCAATCCTCTTATCACTGTAGTTGTCCTTTTCTGCACTTTTTCGAATGCTATAATAAATACCCTTTCTGAGGTGTGTGCGGTGAGCGGCCAGTATTTCAATGAGGTTGCACCATTGATTTATACAGGGCAGGGTCTGTATAAATGTTGGTCCTGTGGGTCTTTTTGGGTTTCTGTGTGGTACTGTGGCACAGTTGCAGTGCCACAGTGCCACTTGTTCTGGAGTTGTTCTCCTGGCAAACAAGAACCCCCCCCCCAACAGTTCACTTTTGCTGAGATTCTCTAGGAGAGTCTGACTGCTGGGTGCCTGCTTGCCTGCCTTGCTGAGTGCTGCTGGCAGGGTTTCCCCATTGGAAACAATGGAGGGAATGGGGGCAACCTTTTTGGGTGCCCATAGAATTGGACCCACTGGTCCAATTTCTTGGGGACTTGGGGGTTTGTGTTGGGAGAGGCTCCTGAAGCTGTCCTGAAAATTTGGAGCATCTCCCTCAAACCTTCTTCCCCCCCCCAACAGCCACTTACAGCACCATGGGAAAAACTTAACTCCCCCCCCATAGAGAACAATGGAGGGTATGGGGACAACCTGTTTGGGGGCCCATGGAATTGGACCCCCTGGTCCAATAATCTTGAAATGTGCTGGGTATTTTGGGGAGAGGAGACCACAGTTGTGTGTGTTTTTCTATGGCTGTAGGAATTAGATTGGTGTGAGTGAGAGAGTAGGGAACATGAAGGACCAAACAGATTGCCCTGGGTTGTTCCTGAAACAATCATTGTTTGCCCTTACAACTGTGCTGAAACTGTTGTGGATACATTAGCTTCAGTGCAACTACAATCTACCTTTGATTAGGCACCACTTCTGTTGAAAATACTGCATGGTTAAGACTGTTTACCTTGCAGAATTTATTGTGCTGGCTGTGTATTCCTGCAACACATCTCTGCTCAGTCCCCACTGCCATGATAAAGCATGGTTAGTGGGCTGAAACTGTGGGTTTTGCAGGTCACTGCTTGCCTTTCGATCTCAGGATTGTGATGCCTTAACCACATTTGCAGACCATTTGACGGAGACAAATAAAGTGAAGTGCACTTTGAGAAAGGCTGCTGCTAAGTACCTATGTGGTTTCAAATGCTATTTCATCCCTTATCCTGCCTAGACTTGATCCTGAGCATCATCCCTTATCCTGCCTCGACTTGATCCTGAGCATCAAAAGTAAGTCCTGTTTCATTACTGATCTTATCCCATTTAGAATACAGAAAGAATTACAGAGTTTCTGCTGGAACTGCATTCTCTCCCAGTGATGTGAAGCTATACTGGTTTCTGCTTGTGCCTCTCAGCAGATAATTTTCATGATGGATAAGTAGTTGCAACTGTTAAGAGTCTAGTATAGGAGTCATAGGACTGATGCCCCTTCATAGAACAGGTGGACAATGAGCCATCTAATTATATTCTTCATGTATATAAGAAATTGCATTCACAGAACAAATGGTTGTGGATTAAATATGTGGTATAAGTATTAATATGGAATTACCAGTGGAAGTGTTTGGAAATTTCATAAAAGTTAGAACATGTTTTTCTTTAAATAAATAGTATAGAAACCCTAGCTCATAAAAACAACTTGCTTTATAGACATAGAATATATCATGTTGCTATTTTGTTTGTCTCATCCGCTGTATAAACTTAAATTTCTATGTAAAATAATAAAGGCCTATAATGACCATGAGGTATTAGTGACCTGTTTTCCAGTTTCATATTTGATAATTAAAACTGTGTGCTTAGTTGTTCACATGCATACTGTGGTCACAAGAAAAACTGCAGTGTGCTTTTGTTTTGTTCTTCCTTCAAGCAACAGGAAGATCCAGGCAATTTTCTTCTGTGTAAAGAATACTGCAAAGCTGTGGTATTTTTATCTTTTTAAATAAAAAAAATAAATTAAAAAATTGCAATCTGTGTTGAGGGAAGCAGATAACCTGACAGACAACCCTAAGCAGTGTACATTTCCCCCAAGTCAACAATGGCGGAGAAGGAGTACATCGAGGGCCGCCGTGAAGAGAGAAGAAAGGGGCGTGCGCAGATGCCGAGCTCCGGCTCAGCGGAGCCGGAAAGGACGTGGCCGGGCCGGAAAGTAGGCGGAGCTGCACGCCTATGGAGGAGATCGCCACCACTGAACGCCGGAGACGCCAGAGAACGCCAGAGAAAGAACAACCCGCTGGACCAGGAGACCCGACCATGCCGAGCCAACAGAGAAACAGCAATAGCCACCACAGAGGGGGTGCCGGTAGGTTGTCCCACCCCCCCTTCATACATTGTGGCCCAGCTAGGAACACAGGTGATTAGCACCAGAAACCCTGTCAGCCGCTCTGAGACCCTAGCCATGGGACAAGAGCGGGATATCAAGTCTAATGTAAATAATAAAAATATATATATCCTGTGCATTCTTGCAAAGGTTACTTCTTGTCAGTTCTAAAATTAAATGTGCAATCCTATCCATAATTATTTGAAAATAAGTCCTATGGATTTCAGGGTTTACAGCTGGAGAACCCTGTTTTGGTACACAGATAGGTTTGCCAGCCCCCCAGTGCGAGCAGGGGATCTTCCAATTTGAGATCCCCACCTCTGCTTTGCAAGAATCAGCCAGTGGGGGACAAAATGGTGGCCACATTGTGCTGCTCTAACAACATATGGAAGCCATAGAGATGAAGGCTAGAATGCCTGTACCACAGCCGGAGCATTTGCTAGTTCCCTTAGAGGTGTGCAAGCATGCTGGGAAGATTTCCAGTCCAGCCCCAGCACACAGGTTGCTGACTGGATGGTGGGCACTGGATCTTAGGAGAGAGTGCTGGGCGGGCTTGCACAGCTCCAACCTCACCCTCCTGTTTAGTAGCTGCCTAAAGGGTGCACCAGCTCCCACCAGGCCACATTTGGCCTGGCGGTGCTGTGTGTGAATTTGTTGGTGTTGTCCCTCCCATCCATCCATAAGGCTTCAGGCTGAGGAGTAGCTGCTGCCAAGGATGATGAAATCCGACAGGGGTTGTGCTGCGTGGGGGTCCCTTGCTGGGAAGGTAAGGTCTCATTGGTCTTTCTTGTTGTGGTGGCAGGCAGGATGGGCTCCCAAATTGCAAGCAGCAGGTGGGGGGTGGTTTTGCCCATCCTCTCCAGCCCAGGCTCATAGCACATGCCGTGGCAGCCATGCTTTTGAAAGCCAGTGAGTGCTTGGTGGCAGTGCAGGTGGCAGCCTTGCTGCCACCACGGGATTAAAACTTGGCTCAGAGAGTGGGACTGGGAGGAAGAAAGGTCTGACCTGTGGGCCATGCTCTCTGAGTGGGTGGGGGTTGCCCATCCGTCCCCCCCCCCGTGTGTAGCACATCATGCTGTGGTGCTGCTGCCATGGCAGCTGCATTTTTTGGAGCTGTCGGGTGCTTAAGCATGGGAGAGTGTGTGGGCACGTGAGCTCTTGCTGCAATGGCATAGAAGCATTTGGAGCAAAACCTCTATGGAAACCATAGAGTTTCCTCATGAATGCTAGAGCATTGCCACGCAACGGCCCCAGTGTGATGACGCCACTACCGGTGATGTCATTGCATCAGTGGTGTGACATCCCCATGGGATGCTGCTGTTCAGGGGTGGGGTTTTGGGGGAGCCCCTGGCCCAACTGGGGGGATGGCAACCCTACACAGGGTAGTGGGTGCAGCCACAAATGGCTGTTGCATAGTTTTAAAAAGGTCTGAATGTTGAATGGGGGAAAGCTTAGTGGTGATTGGCCATTTGGATTCCCACCATGAAGTGGGTGGTGTTGGGGTCTATTTAAACTTTAAATACATGGCTTGCCATGAGGAGCCTCCATTTTGATCTGTGCTGAAAGTCTTGGTTCTCTCTAAGGGTTTCAAGTGTACTGTATTTCTTCTTCTTCTTTTTTAAACAGTATTTTAATTTTAGTTTTCTTATGCATTACATCATGCATATATCACTTTTACATTCAACAGTATCTTAGGAGAGTCATCATAATCTATCATTGTACTTTATTTTCTTTAGTCCATTTGTAAAACTTTACCCATCTAGCATTAAATATTTCCATGTCTTTATTTTCCAGTATCGTAGTTAGTTTATCTACTTCAACTACTTCTTGTATTTTAGTACCGTAATCAGGTCTCTTTGGGATGGTATCCTTTCTAGTTTCCAGTTCTTGGCAAACAAAATACGAGCTGCTGTAATAATGAATGCAATTACATACTTTTCTTCCCTTTTCAACTTCTCTGGTATTAAATTTAACAGAAAGATTTCTGGTTTAAAAGGTAATAATATCTCAAACATACCTATCAACATCCTATGAATCTTCTGCCAGTATTGTTGGGCTTTTGGGCACCTCCACCACATGTGATAAAAGGTGCCCACATTGTGCTTACATTTCCAACAATTTTTAGGTGCATTCTTATAACATTTGGCGATTTTATCCAGAGACCAGTGTCACCGGTGGAACATTTTAAACACATTTTCCTTATAAGATATCGCTCTCAATTTTTTCGCAGTTAACCATATTTTAGACCAATCCTCTATCGTATATCCTAGATCTTGCATCCAAACAATCATTGTATTCTTGACCTCTTCATCTAATTCATAATTAGTCAAGAACAGGTTGTATAGCTTTTGAATTAATTTATCACTCGATGATAACCATAATTTGTCTAAATCGTTTTTTTCACAATAGAAACCTCTTTTTTCATCTTTCATAAAACATTTTTTTAATTGCATATTTCCCCACCACCACAACTTTATACCTTGTTTTTCAAGCATTTCTTGAGATTTTAATTTACTTGTTTCATCTAACAATGTTTCATATGTTAGCAAGTCTGTATTTTTCCTTAGGGTGGGTTTTATAAAGGCTTCTAAGGGTGAGAGCCATCTTGGTGTTTTAGGATAAAATAAATCTCTAATTTCCTGCCAGATTTTATTTAATGCTCCTCTAACAGTATGCTGATTGAATTTTTTATGTATTTTATCTTTATCATAACCCATGTACGCGTGCCATCCCATGTCCAGATCGAAACCTTCAAGCGTCAGCAGTCTTTTATTAGTTAGTAAAGTCCATTCTTTAATCCATGTCATTGCCGCAGCCGAATAAGTGTACTGTAGTTCTTTAGTGTTGATTTTCCTAGAGCAATAGACATGGCAGACACAAGATTGCTCCGACTGTTCAGAGTGCACACTCACTTGGTTTCCTTGTGAATGTGATCCTCCTCTGCCTCCAGTCTTCCATGACTGTTTGTTCAGCCTATTTGCGCCGTCTTTGGAAGAGAAAACAGCTCCGCTGTGCCTTGCACTCCTCCTCTGTCGCCAAGCATGTTTGTGGGCTTTCCACCCAGCTGAGGAACTCGCACCGGCAGCAACAGAGATGGCATGCTCTTGATGGCATGTGTTTTGGGCCTACCCCAGAAACTTTGACTGGTGGGGGAAACATTTTTCAAGACAAATGTGGACAAACATGACCTAATCAGAGAATAAGTATAAAGAAAACAGTCGTGAGAGTCTGACCCACAAATCAAGCAGTCAACAAGACTTGCAAAGAAAATGCTTTCTATGTATTACAGTCTGAAGCACTATAACACAATAAATACATTCCAACAAATCATAAGAAAATCCTAGTGTAAAGGTACATCATCGACGTCGTCTCCGGATTATATAACAACATTTCAAAATTGAATCTTCCTCAGGAAATATTAGAGTAGTACAAAAGTTCTCTTGTTCATAAAGTGCTTTACAACGTCATGAAAGATATACATTCAGATAGGACACTGATCTCACTAAATGTTCAGGCTCAAATATGCTGCTAAGCTTCTAATGGATCCCAGGGGAAACATTTTTGGAATGTGAAGTGACAAGAAGTAGATGTATAATTTCTGAATGACCCACAAGACGTTCATGGAAATTTTCTCTGTCCTGAGAGGAAAGCTAGATCAACAGAGAACATAAGAGAAGCCATGTTGTATCAGGCCAATGGCCCATTCAGTCCAACACTCTGTGTCACACAGTGGCCCAAACCCAGGTGCCATCAGGAGGTCCACCAGTGGGGCCAGAACTCCAGAAGCCCTCCCATTGTTGCCCCCCAAGCTCCAGGAATACAGAGCATCACTGCCCCAGACATAAGAACGTAAGAGAAGCCAGGTTGGATCAGGCTAGTGGCTCATCCAGTCCAACACTCTGTGTCACCCAGTGGCCCAAACCCAGGTGCCATCAGGAGGTCCACCAGCAGGGCCAGAACTTTGGAAGCCCTCTCACTGTTGCCCCCCAAGAACCAAGGTGTGTGTGCCAATGTCTGGTGAGAAGTGAGTTGCAGTTGCCATTTGGTATTTGTCCAACATTAACATCTACCGTGCAGTGTGAGAGCAATTTGGTCTGGTACTATCCATGGTGGGGGAAATCATCCTTGAGGTGTTCTTTTTGCTGGAGGTGGAATTGTACAAGAAGACTGTCTGCCTGGGCAATGAGATTGGAAAGGTAAGCTTTGATTTTTTTCTCTCCCCCCCCCATTATGCTTATTATGTTGCAAAGCAATTGTAACAATGAAATAACAGCTGCTGGTGAAGACAAACGTGATTGCACTGATTTTGGTATAGATATTAATGCCTATCATGAAAGGTTAAAGTGATCCGTAATGGAACTTGAGATCGTGATTGAAGGTTCTTCACAGTTTCTTTTCTTTCTTTCCAGATAATGGATGGGTTTGCATGCCTTGGATTCCCACACTGCATTGGTGCCACTGATGGAACACACCTCACCTTTCGTGCCCCAGAAAAAAATTAATCAGTACGGTAACAGATTTTTTTTGTTTTGTTCCATCCTTCTACAGGGGGCAGTTGACCACACCATCAGATTCATCAACACAGAGTGGGAGGACTCATGACACCTTCACGTTTACAAGTTCAAACTTGTGTTCTGCAATGGACGCTGCAGTTTTTGTTCCTGGCAACCAAACAATTACTCTGGAAGGGGTGAGTGGTACTGCCCTGATGATAACTGATGGTGCCTACCCCATGCAGCACTGGTTGATGATGCCATACAACAGCGCCAGGAACACGAAGGGGAGAAACTTTGACCAAAAACTGTGTATGGCATGCAATGTTGTGGTGCAAACATTTGGATGGTTGACGGCTTGTTGGGACTGTCTTTCTGCACACCTTATAGCAGGGGTATTGAACTCATTTGTTATGAGAGCCGGATCTGACATAAATGGGACCTTGTTAGGCCGGGCCATGTGTGTCATAAAATGTAATGCCAGGTAGCGGAGATCTAAACTTTATAAAGGACACAAACAGAAAGGGTTGTTTTTTTTAACTTAAAATAAAAACATGCTTAAAACATTAGCACTCTTGCAATATTTTGTTTATTTAACAGTGTCTGATAACTACTGACACCTCTTTCTCTGAATTGTTGCAATCCTGAGTATGCTGTTCAGGTGTGTATCTGTAAGCTGCAAACCTACGGTGATGCAGCAGCAGCAGAACTGGAAGAAGAAGAAGACAGCCAGTTGCACTGTGGGCCTGATAGAAGCCCTCCGGGGGCCTGATCCAGCCTCTGGGCCGTGTGTTTGACACCCCTGCCTTATAGTATTTATTGAAAATGTAACCCTGGTGGTGACTGCTTGTGTGATTCTTCACAACATATGTGACGAAAAGGGACATTATGTTCTCTTGGAACGTACTGATCAAGACACCCTGCTGGTGCCAGAGGAAGAAGAGGACATAGTTCAAGCCAGCAAGAGGTTCTGGAGGTTTTCAAACAGAGGCAATATGGCCATCTGAAAGCAATGCTGATTCTGTGAACTTAGGCAGATCACTAGAAGGGTTGGAAGGAAGGATTCCACCAGTGCTTAGCTCTTGTGGCCTTTCATACATGCCCAGGGAAATGCTGATCTTTACTCTGGGGTCAGGAAGAAATTGTTCTCCAGGCCAGTTTAGCCAGGGATCCTGGAGGGGTTCCCCCCCCTCTTCTGGGCATAGAACAGGGGTCACTGGGGGTGGGGGGGTATTTGTGAATTTCCTGCATTGTGCAGGGGTTTGGACTACATGACTGTGGAGGTCCCTTTGAACTCTATGATTCTAAGAGGGCAAGTGGATGTGCACTGTCCTTGCGAACTTCATGTATATGTACCAATGCAGGTGGGCACAGAGAGACATGTCATATCCTGGATATTAATACACTTTTATGTCCTTGAAATTCTGTTTCCTCAATTGAAAGCCACTATGCCACCATTATCAGTTTCCCTGGCATTTAATAAAGCATGCTTGTCATGGTTTTTAAAGTTTGTTTTAAGTGGTCAAACAAAAAATTGTACTTAAAAAGTTTTCTGTGATGTGGACTCCATATTTTCCATGAAGATGGTAGGTTCTCTGGAAGGTTAAATGTTCACTCAAGGGGTTAAAATATTCTTCGGGGTCTTGGTAAGACAAATAGAAGGGAGTGGATGGGGACCCCATTGGACATTTTAAATTTGTATACCTCAGAAGTAATCTAAAATGCTTTCCCCAACCAGGGCCGTACCCAGAATTTTTTTTATCAGAGTGCATATTTTTTGTTGATGGGTCACCTTAGCACAGTGGAGAGATAAGCTTTCATATATATGGTGGATAGTGAAATAGGCCTTAAGTATTGTTATCTTTATTTAACGGTTCTTTGCAGTCCCTTGTTGACAATGGTGACTATTGTTAACAATGTGACACCTTGTTGACAATGGTGATACCTTGCCAGAAGCAGAGCTGGCCCAGCTGAGCTCTTAGATGGAGCAAGAGATAGAGTTACTGTATGAGATAAATCTGTTAGTGATGATGTGAAAAATTATAAATAAAACTTGGGAGAGAAAAAAAAGAGAATCCCTTGGACTGCAAGGAGATCAAATCAGTCAATCCTGAAGGAAATCAACCCTGACTGTTCCCTGGAAGGCCAGATACTGAAGCTGAAGCTCAAATACTTTGGCCACCAAATGAGAAGGGAGCACTCACTGGAAAAGACCCTGATGCTGGGAAATATTGAAGGTAAAAGAAGAAGGGGATGGCAAAGTATGGGATGGTTAGACAGTGTTGTTGAGGCAACAAACATGAAATTAAGCAAACTCCAGAGCACGACGAAAGACAGGAGGGCCTGGCGTGATGTGGTCCATGGAGTCACGAAGAGTCGGACTTGACTGTGCAACTGAACAACAACACCCTCAACACATCTCCTTATGGAAAAATTTCAGTGGTTATTGCTCTCTCTTTAGCACTCCCTCCAGCACTGGTGTCTTCCTCAAATCATCCCCCCTGTAAATATTTCATTTCTCTACCCCCCTCCCCTCCTCCTTCCAGCAAAGGAGAGAGGCTGCAGAAACCATCTTCACAGAAAGAGCAAATGGAAGACAGTGGAAGGAACTGGATGGGAGGGGGCATTTCCTCTCCCTCCCCCGCTCAGTTCAGCAGCTACTTGCCTTCCAAGAAACACCCCTCTTCCCTTTCTCTATCCAAATCCCCTTTGAACTCATCCGGTCCCTCCCAGCCTCTCATGAATCTCCCAACAATTCTGGGCAGGAACATGTTCCCACCATAACAGCATCTTCATTCTCTTTTGTGAAGTGTGTGTGGGGGGAGGAATAGTTGCCCCCTTTCTCAGGAGCAGGCTGCATCTTGCCACCCCAACCCTTTCACTACCCCCACACACTGGCACCCCTCTATACAGAGAGCCTAAGGAAGGAAAGGCTGCCCTGCCTGGCTGGATCATCTCAGCTGCTACAGCAATTCTACCCTCCCTCTTTTTCTAATCCAAAGAGAGCTCCTGCAACTGCTTCTTTCTATCTCCTCTCCCCCCAGGTGCAAATGCCCATACAGCCGCTCAAGTAAGCCCCCCAGGGGAGTAGAGACTCACCCCACAACAGGAGAGAGAACTGGAGACTTTTCAGTCCATGACTGGCTGGGGGTGGGGAATCCTGAGAGAAGAAGCTATGCCCTGCACACATGCAGGAAAGCCAAGTGGACTCACCAAGCAGAAGACAGCACACGAGTGGCAACCAGGGAGCCACCATGCCGCTGGATCCAGAAAAGTGGCCAAGCTGGGAGTATTTGGAAAACAGTCAGCATGCTTTAAATTGAGCCACTGGTCACAGCAAGCTTTAAATGGAGCTGGAGCTCCCCAAAACTTCCCGTGCTCCAGCCCCAGTCCCCAAGTTGGATTACATAGGCAGTGGCTGGTCGCATGACGACCAATGAGGGCAGGAAGGCTTCCTCCTTACCCTTCCTGCTCCAGGTGATAGGTGGAGGTGCCTGGCAAATGGGTGGGGGTGCTGGGACCTCATAGGTCCCACTGTGTTTATGGGCCTGTCCCCAACATTTTAGCGTTATTTTGCTAAAATGCTGCCCAGATGCCATGAGACATTCTGGCAGCAGGATGAGGTGGACACACTGCTAGAGATTGTCCTGTGGAAAACCACCTGGAAAACTACTGGGTGTACGAGGTGGTTGCCAGGCAACAAGCTGGACGTGTCTTTTGCTCCGAACAAGTCCCACCGCCCCCAACATACACCAAAGAAGTGGTTTGCCACCCAGGTTTAAAAATCGGTAAAACTTACAATTCACACACAAAAGTGTTTGGCAACGCTTTATTTTCCCATTAGCTGCCCAAACATACATGTCAAGGAAAAGGTGCTGTTGCAATTGTGCTGTCAAATAACACCAGCATGACCCACAGCCACAAGTTGACCTCAGAATTGGCCTTCCATCAAGCAATGGTGCAGTAGTAGATGCGCTGTTATACCAAAACCTAAGTGACTGCCTATTGCTTCTAGTTAATTAGTATCTTGGCGTAGTATCATATCAACAACTCTTAATATGCTTCCCCCATTTTCCTCCTCAAATAAAAACAGCTGCCAGCCATCCACCAACAGCAGCACCACCAGCAGAGGCGGAGGAGGAACATCCTGAGAAGGCTGAGAAGGAGATGCTTCAGCAGGTCCCAGGTCCCCCACCTCAAGTATTGGAAAAGGAATATATATAGCATTAATAAAAGGCAGTAGGGAAGGCAAGTTCGAAGGCCCCCCCCCCAAGTTCCTGCCCAGGATCCAGAGGGGGTTGATCTTTGGAGGCTCTTCTTGCCTCTGTCACCATTTTGCAAAGGCAATGCATCATGACTTGTAAGTGTACAGGTAACACAAGAGATATATCCAACCACTCAATTGAATTCCTGATTTATTAATAAATACTAACAATTTTCTCTTCTTTCCTCCACAGTTCAAAGCATGAATACTCGCCTAAGCACCATAGAGAGGAGACAGAGGTGGATGGAGAGGAGGGTGTCAGGGCTCACCAACAAGCTGGCGGAACTGTGGGCTGTAGTTGAGTGCTGCCTCAAGAACTAACTTGGGGGGGAGTTCTTTGGTTGGAAATGTTGGATACTAGTGGTTGTTTGTTTTGGGGGTGGTATTTATGTGATTATATTGTAAACTAGCAGTAAAGCCCGTTGTGGAAATAAATACAACGAGATCTAGAAAGAGGCTCTGGGGGAGTGCTCTGGCTTTGGGCAGAAAGTGTCAATTTGCTGTGGTGACCTCAGCAGGGTATAATGACAGAGTCCACTGTTTTCTCCAGAGGAACTGATCTCTGCTCCCTGAACAACAGTTGTAATTTTGAGTGATCTGTAGCCCTCACTTGGAGATTGGCAACAATTGTTACCCAGGACGAAATGGCTGGTTTGGAGGGTGGAGTCGATGGCATTCTACCTGTCTGAGGTCCCACCCCTCCGCAAACCCCACCCTCTCCAGGCTCCACCCCTCAAATCCCCAGGAATTTGCCAGCCTGGAGTTGGCAACCCCATCTCCTTCGCAGCTAACCATCAACCTAGCATTATCTGCCCCTTTGACTTCAGCTGACTTCCGCCCTCCCTTCTGCAGTGCAATTGTAATTTTGAGTGGTCTCCAGCCCTCACCTGGAGATTGGCAACAATGGTTCCCCATGAGGGACTGAGTGGTTTGGAGGGTGGAGTCTATGGCATTGTACCTGTCTGAGGTCCTGCCCCTCCTCAAACCTCACCCTCTTCAGGCTCCATCCCTCAAATCTCCAGGAATTTCCCATCTGGAGTTGGCAACCCTATCAGGACTGGCCCCAATGTGTTTTCTCCCAAAGGCCAAAGTAGGTGACAGGACCAAGCTTAGTTGCCTACCAACAGGCATTGATGGGAATGTAGGGTTGCCAGCTCTAAGGAGGGAAATACCTGGAGTTTTGGGGGGTGGATTCTGTAGTGGGCAGCATTGGGCGGGGTGGGGGGGCGGAAGGACTCAGCAGGTATAATGTCATAGGGTCTACCCTCCAAAGCAGCCATTTTCTCCAGGGGAAACTGATCTCTGTCATCTGGAAATCAATTGTAGCAGTGGGAGATCTCCAGGTCCCACCTGGAGTTTGGCAACCCTAGGGGAAAGTGTGCTGCACAGCAGGGGGTTGAAGAGAATGGTTTGATGGGTGCTGGGCCAAGATTGGCAACAATAGTTCCCCAGGAGCAAATAGCTGGGTTGGAGGGTGGAGTCTATGGCACTGTAACCTGTCTGAGGTCCCCATCTCCCCAGGCAGCTTTTAAAACATGATCCTGGGACCTACACACCACCAGACATTCCAACTGCCTGGGGGGGGAGTATGAGGTGTGGAATGGAGTGAAGTCCAATCAGCTTCCATATGCAAAAGACCTTGAAGGTTCCATATGCAACTGACATTCCAACTGCCTTGCGGGGAGGGGGGTGAGTTTGAGGTGTGGAATGGACTGAAGTCCAATCAGCTTCCATATGCAAAAGACCAGGTTGTCGCAGCAGTTGTGGTGTGGGCGGGACCCGGGTTTTGCCTTCTGATTGGTGGCGATATATGCTGAGGAGCAGTGCCATCAGCCATACACTAAGGGAGTGCATTTTAGAATTAGAACTTTGGCACCCACTATTCAATTATATATAAGGAGAGATAGTTCCTTGGTTGGGGTGTGGTTGAGGTGGAGAAAATGGTTTAAAATTGGGGAGGGTCACTGTTTATTTTGTTGATAATTAAAATAAAAACACTTTGAAATCTTTACTGGATCCTTAAAGTCAATTTATTGCATTGTTAGAACTGAAAAGAACCTCAGTTTGGCTAGGATTCAAACTAAGCCCGTTTCTGACCAACACAGAAATGTTTCTTGCCCCCACCTTTGCTCCTCATGTCAAGTGGACCAGAGGTTGCATGGATGCTGGATAGATGCTGTTCACTTTGTGTGTTGGAATTTGCTGAAGAGGTGGAGTTGTCAGCAAAACACAGAGCAGCAGTGCTCCGTTTATGTTTGAAGATCCAAATTGCAGCCGGGATGCTTGAGACTGTGAGGAAGAACAGGGGAGGCTTCTTTCTTGGGGCACAAGGGTGTTGTTAGCCAAATTGCCTTATTTTAGTAATAAACATGGGGGATTATAGGTATTAAATGGCAATAGGCATAAAAATAAAGGACCATAACTAATGCTCCCTCTAAGCTGTGCAGTCTTGTTTTTTTTTTTAAGTTTTTTTAAAATTTATTATTGAAGCTTATATACATTATCTTACATTAAATCATTATACAATCATTTTACCCCCCTCCCTCCCCCCTCCCTC
>NW_015168652.1:2521586-2619458 GCF_001447785.1 Gekko japonicus | reverse complement strand
GCTCAAATTGCTGCATGTTCTTCCTTGCTTGCAGCGTCTCCTGTGAAAAATCTTGTCTCACAATGACCTTCCGTTCTTTGAACTGAAGTTCAGTCTTCCGTCGCAGAGATTTATAGATCTCATCTCTTATCTTTTCTCTTGAAAAAGCCACAATAACATCCCTGGGAGCTCCAGCCCCTCTCCTTGGTGTAAATAACCGGTGTGCTCTTTCAATTTCATCTTGCTTAATCTGAATCCCTTGCTCCTTAAGCCAGTTCAGCATAACTCCTTCCAAGTCCTTATTCTGTATATCTTCTGAAATTCCAGCAAATTTTAAATTCCTTCTACGTTGTCTATCATTCATCTGGGCTATCCTCTTTGTCAAAGTCTCAATCTTCTCTTCGTTTGCCTGCGCTTTCCCTTTCGCCTGCTCTGCAGTTTTTTTCACCAGTTCCAGGGTCGTCATCATCCTTCTCATTTCTGTTTTTAAGTCCTGCATATCAGCTCTTACATTAGCCTCTGAATGCTGTATCATCTCTCCAAGCTCTTTAATTGACTTCGCCATTTTTTTCTTTGCAGCTAAGGAGAAGCTTTCAAACTATGCAGCCGTCTTACTCACCCAAGATTAGAGGCAACTCCTCCAACCTAATTAGCCTCTGGGAGGATATTTTCGTTCTCAGTTTACTTTCAGTTTGTCTTTTTTTAGGCTTTTAATTAACAAACTCCAGGAGCGACACGAGTGAGCGTCTATTCGGTTTGACGCATGCGTGGATCTCCCAGCTGTGCAGTCTTGTGAGCAAAAATTCTACTTTGTGAGCTACTGGCATTAAAGTTGTGAGCGAGCGATTTGGCTACTGCATAAATTAGTTTGCTCTGGAGCCATCCTTCCTGAGCTAAGACAAAAATGTGTGAGCCGGAGGCTAAAAAACTGTGAGTTAGCTCACACTAATTCAGCTTAGAGGAAACACTGATAACCCGTGTACACCAGAGTTGGGATTCCCAGAGCCTGTGAATAGACAAGGAGACAAGGTTACTAGAATAATTGATTTCTTTATTAAATATTCTCAGGCATACAAATAATAATCAAATATTCACATACAACACAGAACTAAGAATACAGTGTTGAAAGGATAGTGACATTTGCAGGAGCAGGATTATCATTGGTGGGTAATACGTTACCTGTCCAACAAGACGAGTAGATCATGCAGCAAAAAATAGACAAATGGGGGTGGGGGTGAACTGTGAGCTGACCAGCGACACACATGAACTGGTTCCAAACCAGCTGAGAATGGAACCAACAAGGTAGGATGGGGCACAGAGAAGATAGCGAACTAGATTGTGACTTGAGGCGATGGCCATGTGGTCACTGATTCCCAGGAAGTATTAGGGAAAAAACTATACTCTGGATGGGTAAGGGATTGACAGTTGGGCAACTGAAAATTGATGATTGGCAGGTAGTGACACCTCTGGGGGAAGGGGTGAGACAAAGGAGAGGGTGAAGGGATCCAATCACATTGCAGGTCTGGTGTTTCATATTAACAAGCCAATGCTTGGTCAAGGTGTTATCTGGATGAGTGGCAGGAAGGCTTAATCGCTGCTATTGTCTTTAGCTGGGCAACAGTCTTTGTTTCAGAAAGGTTTAGGAGAAGGGGGAGGAATGTGCTATGTGGTTAAGAAGAGATGTCTTCATGGCTGCTGTGCAGGAACACTGTGCATGGAGTCCAGGGCTTCTGGTCTGCATCACGGTCCCTGTGCTGATGCAGAGGTGTAGGGGCGAAAGGTTTCTGTAGTCCTGGGTTCACATCTGGCTAGGCATACTTCTTGGACACAATGCTTCCTTTGGCCACAGTGTACAGTCCATAGTCCAGCATTGGGCAATTCTTTTAGGACCACAGTTCTGTCCATTACCCTGGCACATGTTCTTCACAGTTCAGCAAAGCAGCGATATTGGAGAGTCTTTAATAATGCCATCTGAGGTGGCTGCATGGCAACAGTGTCTTGCATATCCTGAAGCAAATCATCAAGATTCTTCAGGGCATCCACAGTAGCCATCATAATAGTCATGTTCTGCTGCATGGTTTCCTGAAAAACCTTTCTGTCGTACTCTCCATCCTCAATCATCTCTTTATGTCTGTACTCCTCCATTTGCAAGGAATAATTTCAAATAATTTTAAATGAACATTGGGTCAATCATATCCATTTGGCTAAAAAAAATAAGAACTGAACCAAAAGTTGATACACATTTCATTTAATGGCACCCTTGATTGGTAGGGTTGGCTGACAACTGCTATTACTGTGCGGCAACCGAAGTGTCTTTGTAAGATGTCTAACAGGGCTAAGTGTTATTTGTTAGCTTTAATGGGGGGCAGAGTAGGATTTCTTGATAACCTGAGAAGGATGACACCACCCTCATGACAATGAAAGGATCCCTCACTGCCATTGTGGTCAACTACTGCTACTGTTTTAATATTTGTGGTAATTCACAATTTTGCAAGCTGCAGCCAAAGATGAGTGATATTGTGTATGCCAATGCAAGGTTAACTGCTAAAGGGGAAAACAATACCTTCTTTCACACTAAGTTGCCAATGTTGTTTGACCTGGCCACACTTTAATGCATCCTGACAGGTGCTGCAAAAGCAGCCTAACAGGCTGTCTGAAATGCCAATGTAAGCACCCATACTGCATCAGTGGCATAGCTTGCTGAAAGCCATTTTGGGAACAAAGATGTCTACATGCAGACAATTCTGATACAAACAAAGCAAAGGTTTACCTGGCTGGTCTGCTGTTGGAGTAGCTAGTGCAACATCAGGAACATCCTGGGAGCCATCTTGAAGAAAGAAATGTTGCTTGTGGTGCCTCTGCCACAGGGAAAAACAAGACAGTAACTTTACTAGAACTGCCCTGACAGAATTTGTAAAGTAAAGCAACACGAAGGGGATGTACAGACAATAATTTGGGCACAATTCCTTTAATATATTGGCATTGACCAAAATAAAACAACGTTCACCCCTTCTTGGCAACCCTTGGAATTAGAGACTTGTGGTGGACTCTTACTGCCTCAGAATTTTTCGATCACTAGCTGCGTGTTGACCAAATGATTAAACTTACCATCCTCCACCTGCATGGAGATTCGTGTCTTGTCACCTCTGTCTAAAATGAGGAAGGGGGGGAAGTTGACATGCACAATTAAGATGAACTGGATTATGTAATCACAGAAATGCTAAATCAGCAAGTATTGGGTGCTGACATAATAGAGAAATGGACTACTCATATATAAAGGCGCAGTTGCATCAACAACACACGACACATACAACATTTGCACTATAATACACATCTCCCGTTCCCAGCCAAACATGCATTGAAACCCTCCCCCCAACACCTGGCTTACTCGCCAGAACCACAGGCGTGGAACAGCAAATGTGCTCTGGATTAATGGTCAACAGGTCATGTAAGAATAGTTCCTCTGACCCAGCTGCTGGTTCCATTGGCATACTGGGTGCAGCTGGAGCAAACCTTATTTTCAGGCTTCTGGCTATATGTTTGGGACATGCGCTAGCATTTTCATGCAATATGAGATCCAGTTTCTTGAAATATGGGCAGTTGTGGGAGCATTTCCAGAATGGCTGTTACAAGCAGCTACCCATTTGTACTCCTCTCTCATGGCCTTTGTCTTCATCTGGCACTCCATCACTGATCTTTATGCCCCAGTGAGTGCATTTGCTTTGAAATCTTCTCAAAAACATCGATGTTCCTGTGGTATTATAACTTAATCTTAAAAAACAGTGTTGTGACACTATCAAAAGAGCGTTTTAAAAAATTAAGTTAAAAAATGTAATCTGTTGTTATGTGGGGGAATAAAGGAGGGGGAGGTTAGCATGGTGTAAACGCAATGCTGATGCCACTAAAGGGCGGCCAAGAACAAAATTTGCATATGGGGATTTCACACTGGAAAAATATGAATCAATAGCCAAGGGGGGGGGGGATATCAGGAAAAGCTGTGTGGTAATGGGAGAATAAATGTGGAACTATCCCTGGAACAGCCAAAAGTTGTGTGAAAATTTTGAGAAACATCAATGATTTAAGAATGATGATGCAGGGGTTTCTACGTGTGCAGAATTGGTCAAATATACAGTGTTCAAGCCTGGACCATGTACAAGATTTGTCAGTGCTACATATGCCAGTTTTAGCCCATCTAACACTGCTGATTCTATCACAGCAGTCCTGACAATGAATAGTAACAATGACAATAATAAATCATAAGCAGGGTGCCTATTTCAACAGCAAAACTGAGTAGATACAGCTACTTTTGAGAATACTTTTACCCCAATTTTTCTGGATGCTGTTTTTGAGCCAGCCCCCCCCTCCATGCATGTTTCTGTCTCTTGTTTTGTCCAGTCCACCTCCAGCCCAGTGTTCGATGATTGGACTGTCATGGTCAAACCACTCCCTCTCTCTCCCACCCTGAAAACAAGTGATTTCTTTTAAAGAATGAAAACTGGGAATTCAGAGAACCTGCTAAGCCTATTGTTATAACACTCTAGTGATACATTCATATTTTAGTGCTTTTTTAAAAGGGTGGTGTTTGACACCACTGATGACGACACAACCATTCCTTGAAAATTCTCATTATTGAAGCTACATGTAGGGGGGAAAAACCTGACTCCACAACTGTGAAAATGCAGAGGGAAGGCAGACACATGGAAGGACCATGCCCAAACTGATTCTAATGTTTGTGGATCGACTGCCAAGAAAATCGGGAGTAAGTCGAACATGTGGGAGAGCCCTGAATCTTCCCACAGATTTTATAAAGAGTTTATAGAACCTCGCAGGCATGTGGATGATGCATTCTCACAATATATTTGTTTAAGCAGGATGGAGAGTAACCATACCATGTCTGCAAAGGGTCAAATAACATACTATGAGGAGTGGCATTTACTTATTTGTTCATATTTGATTTTTTAAACTGTATTGTCTGACAACTTACTCGACAAATTGCTTCATCCTAATAGTCCACAATAAATCTTCTGTAAGCAGGGAAGCTTTCTGCTGCATGAGCTATGCATCCCAAATAAGCTACTATGAGCAGAAGAGTTACTACAATCTTGCCAGGCTGCTAAGATGGTAATGAACTGCTTAAGAATGCTTTACTGGCAGCATCTACTGTCATCAGAAGTTTTTATGAGCTGCTGCCTAGAAAGAATACACCTAAGCTACTGAACAAGGATTTATTTCTAATACAGTTGTATTTTATACAGTCCTTTGCAACCAAACAAGAACAATGCTTTTTAGAAAAATCATTTCACAATTCTTGTTGTTATATAATTCGAAAGCATCATGGAATCAGTTATTAATATTTTGCGCATTTTATGGTAGCTGTAAAAATCGTTATGTCTTTAAAACATGTTTGTCTGCTTTCTCCTTTGCTTGAGGCAATTGACAAAATTGCAGAGAATAAAACAACAAACATTAAAAAATACTTCCTAACACACCAGCTGCATATTAAAACTATTCATAAGCCAAAAAATGGGAAGCACTATCTATTCATCTCTTTAAACCAAGCTGTTCTATTACCCCTTCTAAAGTAAGGGAGGAGAATTCAGCCTGAACTTCATCTGGGAAGTCCTTCTACAACTTCAGAACTATTGCAATAATAATGGCCCTGTTCCTAACACATAATGTCCCAACATCACAGAGTGAAACTGCCTAAATGTAACTAAAAATTCCAAGTGCTACACCCAAGAGTCTTAAATATATCCAGAAACCTCTAGAAACAGGATATTTTAAAAATAATTCCACGACTATTTGCTGCCCACAACTGCAGAAAAATTACCCTTTTGTTTAGGAGATCAAAGACTTGTTTAAAAACCAGAATTAGCATTTCCTGCTTTTATATCTATAAATGGACACTTGGGACAGATAGCAACAAATTTTAAAACAAAATACAAAGAGCATCTAGAGTGAATGGCACATTACCTTATATAAGCCATCGGGATGGGCACAGACCAGGAAATCCTGGTGCAGTTTGTGAACGGAACCAGTCCGATTCCTGAACCTGTTCATGACTCAAACTGGTTAGCAAACCAGTTCATGAACTTGTTTGGATAGAATATGACTCTAGGGGCCTAGAGGCTCCAAATTGCAGGGTTTCTCCAGCTGACTCTTCTCTACATGCCCACCAATTTTGGTGAAGCTTGAACTTCGGGAATCCAAGTTACAGCCCCAAACAAGGTGCCCCAGGACAAGAGAGGTCAGTGCAGGTTCAGGTGTGTACAGAACAGACCCTCAGTGAACTAGAGGCCTCCAACTTGTAGAGTACCTCCCAGGGATACCCCTCGATATGCCCCACAAGTTATGTGTGGGTCAGATTTGCAGGGTCTGAGTTATGAACTCCCAGACAAGGTGCACCCAGGAAAGAGCTTTTAGGAGAGATGTTGGGTGTGGGTTCAGGAGTGTATAGCCGAAACCACCATCTGTCCAACTGAAAATGTGATCACTGGGCCATGCCCAGGAGCCACCGGCACACTTGCAGGTTCCTGCTCCTAGTCCTACCTGGTCCCACCCTCCCTCCCTCTGTGGACCATCAAGGCAATTACTCGGCAGGGCCAACCCACCCATCCTTCCCAGGGCCTCAGAGCCATCCACACGCTTGTGGGTGGGTTTGTCTCTCTGGGCCCACCCTCCCAATGTTTGTGACATGTTTACTGGGCAGGACCAAGCCTCCCACCTTGCCCAGGGCCCAGGAGCCACCCGCACAGTTGTGGGTGGCTGCGTCTCCCTAGGCCCACTCTCCAAGTGCTGGGAACCTGATAACTGGCCGAGGACCAACCTCCCATCCAGCCTGGGCCCATGGACCAGCCACACAGTTGTGAATGGTGCGGTCTCCTGGGCCCACCCTCCCCCAAATGGCTACATATTAACCAGGCAGGGTCAGCCCTCCTGCCTGGGGCTTGGGAGCCACCCTGCTCAGTTGTGGGTTGCTGCGTCTCCCCAGTTCCACCCTCCAACTTCTGGGAACATGATTACTGGGTGGGGCCAACCCTCCTGAGGCCAGGTGGTGCTGTCTCCTGGGCCTAGGGTTGCCAAGTGGCATTTACCCTTCCGGCGGGGGACTCCCGATTGTATCTCGGCACACACGCGCGAAGCGTGCACGCACCACATGCACGTCACAGGAGTTTTCCCTTGTATGGCCGTGGCCCCGCCCCCAGCGTGCCAGGTGTCATAACGTCACTTCCCTGTGACGTGCATGCTGGGGCGGGGTTCCCCCCGGGGCCGGGGAACGGGCCTCTGGGCGGGGGGATTTCCGCCCCCCGGGGGGACTTGGCAGCCCTACCTGGACCCATCCTCCCCCAATCAGCTGAGTGTTAACTGGGCAGGGCCAACTCTCCTGCCTGGGGCCCAGGAGCCACTCCACCAATGCTCCCTCTAAGCTGTGGAGTCCTGTGAGCAAAAATTCAACGTTGTGAGCTACTGGCATTAAAACTGTGAGTGAGCGATTTGGCTGCTGCATAAATTAGTTTGCTTTGGAGCCATCCTTCTGGAGCTAAGATAAAAATGTGTGAGCCGGAGGCTAAAAAACTGTGAGCTAGCTCACACTAACTCAGAGGGAACACTGCACTCCACCCAATTGTGGGTGGCTGCATCTCCCCAGGCCCACCCTCCAACTGCTGGGAACATGATTACTGGGTGAGGCCAACTCTTGCAGGGCTGGGGGCAACCCGCAGGCCTCCTCTGACCCATTCCCCATGGCATGTGTGGACTGGGTTTTAGTCTAGCAACCAGCCCAGGAAGGATTGGTTGTGCATGGTTAACACCTAGCTGGCAGGAGGACAGAGAGGGCCATTGGGGACTGTGTTCCCATTGGGCCTCCCCAGGCCCATTCCCCCGGCATGTGCAGACCCATTTCTAGTATAGCAACCACCCCAGGAAGGATTGGTTCTGCATGGTTAACACCTAGCCCGCTGGAGGACAAAGGGCCATTGGCAACAGTGTTCATCTCAGGTGTCCCCTGACCTGCTCCCCCTAGCACCCCCGAAGGAATTGGCTCTGCATGGATATCATGTAGCCACCAGAAGGACAGAGAGGGCATTGTCAACAGTGTTCCCATCATTCGTCCCCTGACCTATTCCCCCCAGCACGTGCAGACTGCATGGTTGCAGGTGGTTAGGTATCCCCAGGCCCACCATCCTTCTGTGTTCTGGACCGACTGGCCAGTCACATGACTACTGTCACATGACCCTCCCACCCTGCCCAGGGGTCACCCACATGGTTGTGGGTACCTGTGTCTCTCTGGAACCACCCTCTCCCTTTTGGTAATGGGAGTATTGGGAAGGGTCCACCACTCACCCTCCCAGGCCACCCTCTTCACCCTCCTCAAAATGACTATATGATAACCAACCCTCCCGCCCTGCCCTGGACCTGGTACCACCTGCACAGTTGTTGATGGTACCACCCACCCAGCTGCAGGTGGTATTGTCTACCCAAGCCCACCATCCCCTGAATGGCTATATGATAACTGGACAGGGCTAAGCTCCTGTCCTGCCCAGGGCCTGGGAGCCTCCTGCCCAGTTGTGGATGGCTGTGTCTCCCTGGGCCCACCCTCCCACTGCGGGCACTGTGAGAATTGGGCAGGGCCCACCCTCCTGCCTTGCCCAGGGGCTGATAGCCACCCGCATAGGGCCCAGGAGCCACCCCTATTGGCAATGTGATTACTGGGTAGGGCTCACCCTCCCACTCTGCCCGGGGCCCGGGAACCACCGGGTGGCACTGTTTCCCTGACCCACCCTCCAAGGGCTGGGAAGCTGATAACTGTCCAGGGACCACCCTCCCACCCAGCCTGGGCCCAGGTACCACCTGCACAGTTGTTGATGGTACTGTCTCCCCGGGCCCACCCCCCCTTGAATAACTGGAGACTACCTGCACAGTTGCATGTGGTACTGTCCCCTGGACCAACCCTCCCCCTATTGGTAAGGCAATAAATGGGCAGGGCCCACCCTCCCACTTTGCCTGGGGACCGGAAGCCACCTACACAGTTGTGGGTGGCACATTCTCCCCATGCCCACCCTCCACGTGCTGGGAAACTGATTACTGAGAGGGGAACCATCCTCTCACCTCACACAGTTGTGGGTGATAGTGTCTTCCTGGGCCCACCCTCCCCCTATTGGCAAGGCAGAGCCCACCCACCCTCCCACCCTGCCCAGAGCCAGGAGCAACCCACAGTTGCAGGTGGTACTGTCTCCCAATGCCCATCTTCCCACTATTGGCAAGGCAATAACCAGGCAGGGCCCACCCTTCTGGCCCGAGAGCTACCTGCACAGTTGTCTTCCCAGGCCTACACTCCCCTGAATGGCTATGTGATAACTGGGCAGGGCCAACCCTCCTGCCCTGCCTGGGCCCCAGGGCCTACCCACATAATTACGGGTGGCTGTGTCTCCTCAGGTCCACCCTCCCCTTATTGGCAAGGTGATTGCTGGGTAGGTCCACCCTCCCCCCTTGCTCTGGGTTGGTGGCTGTGTTGGTCTGAGGCAGCGGAACATTGGACTCAAACTTTGTTCTTCTCATATTTTCTTACATCTTCAGGGTAAGATTCATATTTGTATGGAGAGAATTAAGAATTGGGGAGGGAGAAGCACCCAGAACTGGGGAGATACAAAGGAAAACACAGAATCATAGAATCATAGAGTTGGAAGGAACCTCCAGGGTCATCTAGTCCAACCTTCTGCACAATGCAGGAATTTCACAAATACCTCCCTCCACATCCCCACTTACTACTGTTCCATGCCCAGAAGATGACAAAAAACCCCATCAAGGATCTTTGGCCAAACTGGCCTGGAGAAAAATTGCTTCCTGACCCCAAAGTGGCGATCAGTATTTCCCTGGGTGAGTAAGAAAGGGCCACAAGAACTAAGCACTGAGGCAACCCTTCCTGCACTCCCTCTCAAGATCTGCCTAAATTCACAGAATCAGCATTGCTGTCAAATGGCCATCTAGCCTCTGTTCAAAAACTTCCAAAGAAGGAGAGCCCACCACCTCCCAAGGAAGCCTGTTCCAGAGAGGAACCACTCTAATTGTCAGGAAGTTCTTCCTAATGTTTAGCTGAAAACTCTTTTGATTTAATTTCAACCCATTGGTTCTGGTCCAGCCTTCTGGGGCAACAGAAAACAACTCCGTACCATCTGCTAGATGACAGCCCTTCAAGTACTTGAAGATGGTTATCATATCACCTCTCAGTCGCCTCGTCTCCAGGCTAAACACACCAAGTTCCTTCAGCCTTTCCTCATAGGACTTGGTCTCCAGACCCCTCACCATCTTCGTTGCCCTCCTCTGGACACATCCCAGCTTGAATTGTGGTGCCCAAAACTGAACACAATACTCTAGGTGAGGTCTAAGCAGAGCAGAGTAAAGTGATACTATCACTTCGCATAATCTGGATACTGTATTTCTGTTGATACAGCCCAAAATCACATTTGCCTTTTTAGCTACGGCATCACACTGCTGACTCATGTTCAGTGTATGGTCTTAAGACCAACATACAAAGTACGCATAACATGTAAGGGAGAGGAAAAAACAGTCATAATATACAAAAATAGAAATCTGAATTTAAGAACTTTTAAAATGCGATTCCCGTAATCTAAGAATTAATGCACAAAACTCAGCAACTGAATGTGTAATCTCTGTATTCTTATCTGATAGGAGCCAGTGAAGCCTTGCTTTGTTTGTATTAATGTGACCAGGTGTCCTATCGACTAATGGGGTAATAATTTTAAGATGAGCCTCCCTGTAAAATGGACAGCTGAAGAACATATGCTCTACCGATTCAACTTTATTTATTTATTTTATTTATTTATACTTATATTCAGGGGTCTTGTTGTAGAAAAAGAGCTGCCGGAGCTCATTAGCATAACTCATTAGCATAACTTATTTGCATATGCCACGCCCCCTGACATCACCGGAAGTGACAGAAGGCCACACCCCCTGACATCACCGGAAGTGTGTCAGAAGGCCCGGCTACTTACCCTCCTGCTTCATCCTCATTCCCAAACGGAATGAGGATCGAAGCAGAGGGCGGGGTAAAGAAGGGGGCGGGGCTTCACCACGTGACCGCCCCGCCCCCTAGAGGTTCTCTTCCGGAGCTCCGTACCTGAGAGCTCCCCCCCCGACTAGAGCCCTGCTTATATTTATACCCCGCCCACCTGGTAAACAGGCTCTGGGCGGCTTACAGAAGACGGTAAAGTATGCCAAATAGGCATAAAGCCATAAAACATTAAAATAATATAAAACATTCTTAGCATTACAACAATAACATTTAAAGTGCTTGCAGTATTAACATAGATGGCGTGACTTTCCATTCTGGCAATCTCCTGATCTTACGGCCAGTCCCATGGTCCAGATATTAAATGGCGTAATCCATAGTGGGCCAGTCCCATATTCCAGATGTTCAATGGAATAGTTGGTGGTAACAGTGGTGGCGGCGGCTCCTATTTGAAAGCCTGGTGGAAGAGTTCCATCTTGCAGGCCCTGCGGAACTGTACAAGGTCCCGCAGGGCCCTGATCTCTTTGCTTAAAAGGCATGGGGGCATAGCCTTTCAGAATAGGGGGGTTTATTGTACCTGCCTTGAATAATCACAGATGGAAGGGCAGAACATCTAGCTAGGGCAAATGCCCTTCTAAAATTCTTTCCCTCCATTGAAGTCAAATATATCGCCAGCTCAATGGTGCTTTTGATATTTAACAACACCCCAAGTTTGGAAGCCTTAGAGATGTCAGATTGACACTCAATATCCTCAACTCTTTGTTTAATTAGCCCTTTGGCTTGTTCAAATTCATAGGATAAGAGTAGCTGAAGTGAGAAGCCAGTTCTATGAATATGATAGTGAACTGCCTTGATCCAACTAGATTGGAAATCATCCTGGAATATCAGGGGAAGCAAGCCTTGTGGATTGAAATGACCTTTCAGCCACATAATAAACAAACAAACAAATAAATAAATAAATATGGATAGAATACATACCCTAGCTTCATTTCTAAGATTCCCAGACTCCGGTCGTATCCAAGCATTGGATACACAGTTCGGAACTTGCAGAACAGCTCTTAAAAATTTGGACTGAACTCTTTCTTGCAGCATAAAGCATGTTCACCTATGCCTGAGGACAAATTCAGGGAAATTTGGGCCCTGCCCCTCCCCATGCAGGAAGGAGGGAAAGAGAAGGCTTGCAACTGCTCCCGCCTGCCTTGGTGAGGTGTAAGTACTGCCTGTCCACTTTGTGGGGTGGGGGCCACCAGCGGGCAGTACCAGTAGCTTGCACCTGCCTTGTGCCAAATGGGGACTTCTGGTGGCTCTCACACACTTTCTGTGGGGTCTCGACTCAGGCTATTGTTCCACTAGAATTTTCCCAGTGGCCGTGACAGCCAATCCGTCCCTGCCCCAGAGAGCTGCTGCCAGTCACAGTAGACAAGTCCGGACTAGATGGATTAATGGTGTGGCTCAGTATAAGAGCTTCATATGTTTTAGACACACATGATGTAGGAACAAGCTTGACTACCAAGCTGGAAAACATTCACCTTTTTTCTATTGTGACAGATGAGTAGTCATTCCATTATAATAAATTGCAAGCAATTTAATTTTTAATTTTTTTTGTTTTAAAGAAGAGAAACAAATACATGTCTTGCATATCAAAATAACTAGCAATATAGATATTCAATGACAACTGCTTACAATATATATACTACTCCAGTAATTAATACATTCAGCTTTTAAATCTAATAATATAAGTAATATATATTCCTAATACCTTCTACATATAATTTAAATCGATGCTTCCATTCCAGCTATATCAAGAATATAAAATAAAACATACAGTTATCTGAGCGATGATTGTAATTGGGGACACCCTTCCCAGAATACAAGTCGCTCTCTTGTTCACAACTAATTGTTTCATTGCCTTGGCTTCCTGCAAGTAATATAATTCACCACTTCCTTTTAACATTCTAGCCAAATTAGGTTCAGCGATAATACACGCAAACAGCTCTGCTGGTTTCTTACAGTTTAAATAGAAATATTTAGAGGCTAGCGAATGTTACCTGAAGATAATATCAAACAATTCTCTTACCCCATTGGAGAGCTGCTCACTCATGTCATATTTAAGGTATTTTATTGCTGCAGCAGCAAATTATTCAGTCAGAACCAAATATAGGCTCCACTGTGTTTCTTCCTCTTATTCAGGACTTGCAAACCAGACAGTCATTTTAAAAGTACCTGTCTGTTTTAATGTCTTGTATAAATGGCTAGGCATGTATTAATATTTTGACTTTAATATTTTATTTACATCCCTGGGGGCTTGAAAACACAAGGTCTTGAATGTTATTAAGCAGCTTGAACACGGTCTTATTCTGGGCCAAGAATATTTCAGCTTCACTAAACATCAGCAGTGTTTTATACTGAGAGTCAGACCTTTGGTTAGTCTGTTTGTTTGGACTGGGAGTGGTTCTCCAAAGCCACAGAGAGGCAAGTCCTTCCCATTCATTCTAAATTTAGAGGAGTGTACAGCTGGGATCTTACACATGACATGCAAAGGATATTCTCTGCTACTGAGCCAGGCCCATACCCTTTTGGGATCACTAGTACTACTTGAGAGTAAGAAATATAACTATTTCAGGCTGTATGCTACAGGCATAACTGAAATATAATTTACTGTAACTCACTGGTTCTTCTTTCAATAAAAAAGGGTGCCAGTACCCATATATAAGGTTAGACCAGTTTCCACCATCTCCCTCCTCAGGACTTGGGACAGCCCTGAAAAATGGTGCCAATACTCAGTACTGGTGAGCACCATCACACACACAAAAAGCCCTGCTGTAACTGATTTCTTGCAAATCATAGGAGTATAAATTAAATCAAGTGGCACCTTTAAGCAGCATAAAGTAACATCACTGGAGTAACTGAGGATGAGTGTTTAGGGTTTTTTCATGGTTATGTACTTAGGTGTCTATCCACATGGAGACACTTGTTGTGGACTGTCCTTCTATACAGAGTTAGCTGCAGTCATTTCCATGATTACAGAAGCTTGGAATGGTACAGTTGGGGAAATGGTCACGGTTGCCTGCTCAGCGCTGATTCACATTAAACTTCCTCTGTGAAATTGTGAAACTACTGAGTCACACAGAGGAAATAATATCTGCTTATTTGTGCAAACTTCCTCAAGGATACAGCTATTCATTTCCAAACCCTGTTCACTGGACACAGAATCTGTGTCTGAGCACACATGGTCTAAACTAGGTCCCTTTCCTTTTCAGAGATGGTATGCAATTGGAGCAGGCTAGGGTCCTCTAGTCTATTGTTCCTTGGAGCAAAGCTCGGAGGTTTACCTTGACCACATGGAGCATTTGTGCTGCACGCGGTCTGAGTTAGGTAC
Source organism: Gekko japonicus (assembly GCF_001447785.1). Lineage (NCBI taxonomy): Eukaryota > Metazoa > Chordata > Lepidosauria > Squamata > Gekkonidae > Gekko > Gekko japonicus. The sequence goes on along the minus strand of NW_015168652.1, from coordinate 2,605,071 downwards.
ATTACACCCCTCCTCCCTTGGTCCGAAAGACACCCACATAGTCCTTTAAATATTCCGGAGCCTTACGTTCCCTCGTGGAGCGGCGTGTTGCTGGAGTTGTTGGGGAAACCGACGCCGATACTCTCGGCGGAGAGCTGGTCCGTGCCGGCAAAGCCGCCGTCGTTCCCTGAGGCTCATCCAAGGCGGCCAGGGAATCTGCGGGCTGGTTGACTGGTGTCGGGGGCGCGGTCTCCGGTGGGCTGGCGATCACTGGTGGTGGCTGTTGCTCCGGGGGCTCGGATGTGTCTGGCTCCTCAGGGTCCTCCGGTTCCAGAGGCAGCACTCGCCAATGTAGTTGGTTGATGTGTCTGTGGAGCACCATTCCGTCATCACAAGAGACATTGTACGAACGGGGGCCCTTGACTCGCACCACTCACGCCGGGATCCAAGGCGGTCCCTTGGTGTAGTTCCGCACGTACATGGGGTCCTCAGGGAAGAAACCTCGGGTGGCTTCCTGGTCCTCCATGCCCGGCTCGCGTTCTGGGGCCCGATCCGGGTGTACCCGAGCCAGATGTGTCGTGAGGTGGCGACCCAAGAGCAGTTTGGCTGGGCTATGTCCTGGTGTGGTGTGCGGGGTGGTTCGTTGGCTGAAGAGGAAAGAGGCCAGCTTGTAGTCCCAGTCTGGTGTGTCGAGCCTGCGAAGTGCGTCCTTGGTGGTTCGGACCATCCGTTCTGCTTGGCCATTGGTGGCGGGGTGGAACGGAGCTGAATGCACATGCCGAATCCCGTAGTAGGTCCTGGAACTCCCTGGATGTGAATGCGGTGCCGTTGTCCATTACCAGGGTGTCTGGGATTCCCTGTGCACTGAAGATCCATCACATGGCCTTGATGGCTGATCTCAAGGAGGTGGGCAGTACTGGAATGACCTCTAACCACTTGCTGTAAGAGTCCACCAGAATGAAAAACAGTTGCCCCTGGAATGGCCCCACGAAGTCTAGGTGGAGCCAAGACCAGGGGCGGTGGGAGGACTCCCAGGCTCTCTCCAGGGCCCTGGGTGGTTCAGGGTGAGAGGCTTGGCAGGGCTGACAACTTTTTACCTTGTCTTCGATGTCCTGATCAAGGCCCGGCCACCAGACATAGTTCCTCGCCAATGCCTTCATCCTCACGAGCCTTCATCCTCAGAGCCTCTAAGATGTGCTGCTGGAGTGGGGCAGGTATCACCACCTGACCTCCCCACATCAGGCACCCTTTGTAGGTAGACAGTTCGTCTTTCCTCGCGACGAACAGCGTGAACTCAGGGTCCTCTTTGGCCGTAGGCCACCCCCTCCCCACCCAGAGGACCTTGTCCTGGGCCATGAGGTGGCCCACCTCCTGCACATGGACCGGGTGATCGGGAAGCGTTTCCAAAAGGGCGACCGTATGTGTGGAAGCCGGGGCGGGGTCCATGACAGGTAGCGGAAGGCGGCTGAGGGCATCCGCATGGCCCATGGCTTTCCCAGGGCGATGGATGAGGTCATAAGTGTAACCTGCCAGAAAAATGGACCACCGCATGACCCTGGGGAAGACCATCTGGGGCATCTGGCGGTTGGGGGCCAGGAAACCCAGGAGGGGTTTATGGTCTGTCACCACCGTGAAGGCCGGCCATAGAGATAGTGGTGGAATTTTTCTATACCAGCCACTATTGCTAACGCCTCCTTTTCTATCTGCGCGTAGTTGTGCTCCACAGAAGACAAGGTCCTGGAATAGGAGGCGACCGGGACCTCCCGGCTGTCCAGCAACCTGTGGCCCAGGACCGCCCCGACCCCATACGGGGAGGCATTGCAAGTGAGGACCACCGGAAGTGACTCATTGAAATGGTGCAGGACGGAGTTAGAAGTTAGCAATTCCTTGACCCCCTGAAACGCCGCCGCGTGTGCGGGCACCCAGACCCAGGGCACATCCTTATCCAGAAGGCGGTGGAGCGGTTCCGCCACGATGGCTTTCAAGGGCAGAAAGGCGTGGAAAAATTGAGCAGGCCCAAGAAAGGCTGCAGTTCAGTTTTGGAAGAGGTAGGGGGGGCATGTGTGATCGCCCTAACTTTGTCCATGGGGTGGATTCCCTGCTCGTCCACCGCAAACCCCAGAAATTCAATGTGGGGCACCCCAAGGAGGCACTTTTTCTTCTTCACTTTGAGGCCAGCAGAGTCAAACCTCTGGAGTACCGCTTGGAGCCGGTCTGTGAAGGTGGCAGAGTTCGGCGCCACGATGATCACGTCATCTAGAAAAGGTTGTACTCCTGGAATGCCTTTCAGAAGGGAATCCATTAATGACTGGAAGATCCCCGGGGCCACACATACACCAAACTGCAGCCTAGTCACTCTAAACGCCCCCTTGTGCGTTGTGATGGTTTGTGCCTCGGTGGCGGCTATGTCCACCAGCAACTGCTGGTAAACTTGTGCCAAATCTAGCTTACCAAAGACCCTGGCCCCCACAAGGGAGGCTAAGACGTGGCTTTTCACCGGGACCGGATAAGCGTGGTCCTGCAAGGCCTTGTTGATAGTGCACTTATAATCGGCACATATGCACACATCACCGTTCAGTTTGACTGGCATGATGATGGGGGTCTCCCAGCGCATGGACGCGACCGGTTCCAGCACCCCTTGCTCGACAAGGCAGTCGAGCTCTGCCTCTATTTTGGCTCTCATCGCAATGGGGGGAAGTTGTGCCTTAATGCGGATGGGGCGCACGTTAGGATCAAGGTCCAGAGAAATGGGGGGCCCGGTGTACCGCCCCAGAGTCCCATCAAACACCTTGGGAAACTCCCTGCAAACTGCCTCAAAGTCCGTCATCCGGATCTGGTTGATACCCGTTATCTTGAGGCCCAGGGGCGTGAACCAGGACAGGCCCAACAACCTGGTGAGGTGCCCCTGCACCACCAACAGGTCCAGCAGTCCTGAGAAACCCTTAAACTGGACCCAGAACTTGCCCCAGCCCCGGACCACCACAGGGTTCTTATTTAAGTCCCACAACGTGAGACCCTGTGGCTTGTGCAAACGGGGTCCCCCCTGTGGGCATAGAGAATGGAGGGTTTCAGCCGATATGATAGAAAATGATACGCCTGAGTCAATTTCCATCCGACAGGGGGACCCCTCAATAAGGACAGTCACATGCACCTTGTCCGGGCCATCTGGAGGCAAGTTACATACCATTTGTTGTTGGTGGGTCGAAACGGTGTGGAGATCTGACGAATCCAGCTGCGTCATTGTCTTCTGACATTGCCCCTTGGAGCGGCAAACTCTCGCCAGGTGTCCAGCCTTGTTGCAGGTCCGGCAGATGGCGCCACGGAATCTGCAAGTCTGGCACTCGTGAGTGTCACCGCAGCTGGCGCAGGCTGAGGAGTGGTGAGGTGCTTTGCATGAGGATGACCCTTTGCTGCATTGAGAACGCTGGGATGGACATTGGGTGACCTGAAGGACCTCCTTGTCATTGGGGACTTCAGAACCCACAGTAGCTTGGACGAGGTGGACCGCCTTGTTGTGGCAGTTGGAGTGCGACTTCTTGTAGGCCACTGCTTCCCAGATCACCTTCTCCAGATCGAGGTCGTCATGACCGACGAGTCTTTGCTGCAACTTGGGCTCCCTGAGACCCACCAAGAATTGGTTTAAGAGTGCCTCCACCAGGTCCAAGAAGGCACATCTTGTGGCTGCCCAGCGCAGCCCGGCCAGGAAGTCGGAGTCCGACGTGTCTGGTCCCTGGACCCTCGTGAAAAAGTCCATTCGTTCCGCGAACTTGGTAGGTTTTGGGGCGAAGTGGTCCGTGAACGCCTTTACCAAAACATCGTAGGTCACAGCCGCGTCTTTGGTCTGCTGAGGCGCTATCAGGTCCTTCAACAAGAGGTGTGCCTCGGCTTCCGGTCTGGTCTCCGCGAATGGCGGACGCAACCTCAGGACGCTCCCGAGGGTGTCTTCGCCCATTAAGGGGGGAATCCGCGCGAGCGGAGACCCGGACGAGCCCCAGGCAGGGGGCTCCGACTCGGGGCGCGCAAGGGGTTGCCTCTTTCTCGACCGGAAGGTCGGAAATCGAGGCTCCCCTCATGCCCCAATGAACCTTGCCGCGTCAGCGACCCTGTAAGGGGTTTAGTGGAGCCGCCAGAGGTCACCGAGTAATGAAGCGAACAAACGAACACAAAGAAAAGAAGCGGCTGAAACCGTGAGTTGTCGATCGTAATGAGAAAAGGAGCCAAACGAGTTCACCCCCCCCCCAGCGAAAAGATAAGAGAGGAGGAGGGGAATCCTTCACTCTCACTTAACAGAGATTTCTACTGCAGAAAAGGGGGGGGAGAACGAAATTTGAGAAAAGAAGTGTTACCTTTTGGTGGATTGTTTGAAAAGAGTTAGAAGATTTATTTTTTGAATGCGCTGTACGAACTTTGATAAATGTAAACAAAAATCAAGATGTCGGAGCTGGACGGAGAAACTAGCGAACAAGAAGGGAGGAACTTCCGGGCGGGCACTCTTTTTTTTAGAGCCGGCTGTTAACTAACTGGACTATGATTGACTGTGATCCTCGCTGGGAAATGCAAAAAGTGAAATGAGCTGTGACGAGCTAAGAAAGTGCTTTTAGAAATCAACAGAGGTGGGAAAGGGTCTACCTAAGAGAATGGCAGCGTTTAAATTTAAAGTCGAAAGACAGAAAAAGAGTAAATCCATTCTCGAAGCTAAGGACTTTTCAAAGAGGCACGCCAGAGTAAGGATTGCGGCAGTTGCAGTTTGCAAGCAGGGGCGAGAACAGCGACCCGGAGGAGGAGACGAAAAGCCGGAGAGGAGAAAGCGGAGGAAGATCCTTCTTATATCCGGATGTTAAGAGAATCCAGCCCCGAAAAGGAAGATGGGTTCGGAAAGCGCTTGAAAAGATTTTACTAACAATACACCATTGGGACACTACTAATACATTAACATGGACAGTGTACATGATTGGTATGATGAAAGAAGATTGACAACTTACTGAAGAAGCCAAAGAAGATTTTTTTTAATACTACTAACAGATTAACATACTAATGAAAACATCACTCAATCTTTTCTTGATCCCACTATATACCCTCCCTCCTTTCTATATGAAAAGCAATAAAATTCTCTCCTTTTTAGGAGAGTTTATATACAAAACAACAACAACAAGAGGTGTGCCTCGATACCGTAGAAGATGGGCCTTCTTCTTTCCAGGGTCTGTGATATCGCTTATCGCGAAGTGGTTTTCGAGCGTTTCAAGCCATGTCTCACATTGTGCGGGGCGGGAGATGTCGAGCTCGGGGAAACTCTTGTTACCAGTGGCCATCTTAGTGACACATGGAGGAGGCAGCAGTGGCGGCAGCGGCCAATGAAGAGGTGGAGGTAGAGGCGGTGCTGCACTCAGAGTCAGTGATGTCTGGAGCGGTGCGGTGCGCGGTGACCGGAGAAGCAGGACCCGAGGCTCGGCGTTGTGGTGTGGTGCTCTCAGCGCTGAAGCGTGATGTGGTGCTCGTCTCATGGTCATTGTTCATGGAAGGGAGATTAGCATCCCATCCTTGTCGCCAGTGAAAAGTCCTTAGACTTACTTTGTGATTTCAGCTCTAAGACTTTTATTTAGTAAGAACAAGACAACTTTTCCCGGCTCGCAGGCCGGTTTATATTCCCTGAAAAACCCACACCCAAAACACACCCCACTGAAGTCATTGGCTATTTACAGTGGCCGAGAGTTCCATAGGCTCTCAGCCGGGAGCCTAGCCCTCCAATTGGAGTGGGCTAGGATCCTCTAGTCCATTGTTCCTTGGAGCAAAGCTCGGAGGTTTAGCCTGACCATGTGGAGCCTTTGTGTTGCACACTGTCTGAGATAGGTACATTACAATTACTGAAGCCTGTTGACCATATCATAAATTTTGTGATTGCAATGAATGTTCATAGAATAGGGGTGATATGCAATTATATGCAACCAGCAGTTCAACCACAGCATTTTGCAGCACTTGATGTTTCCACGCCTTCAAGAACAGCCCCATATAGAATGTGTTACAGTAGTCTAGTCTCGAGATCACAGGGATATGGATCAGTGTGGCCAGACTGGCAAAGTCCAAGTATGGTTCTAATTTACAAGCCAAGTGCAAATGGGGGGAAAAAACCCTCCTGGTTTTGCTAATTCGCTTCCACGGTAAAAGAGAAGAATAAGCTTTCCGCTCAAATTCCTCAGTTAATTGTAAATGGGACAAAAAAGGCTAGGCTCATCTGAACAGGTGGTATGCTGGCTCTCTCCAAGCACTGTGGCTGAGTTTGCAAAAGCAACAGACACAGACAGGAGTTTAGCAGTGTCTGGTAATTGTACTTCCTTAATAGTGATATCAAGGTCAGAGCAGCTGCAGGTAACTTTACTTGCAAAGAGCTTTGCTAACACATCACAGCTATCTGCTGATATTAACTGGATTCAAGTGAAGCCCTGTCCCATTGTTTTCCATGCTGTTATCAATGAAAGCAGGGTAGAAGACAGCAGTAATTAACTCACATGAACACAATTACATACAGCTGCACTAATTAAGCTTATGCATTAAGACACTTTACAAAGCTTCAAGCTAGGGTCACCGGTGAATTTTCCAGAAGCCTACTTTGCTGTCCAGGAGCTGGTACTCAAGACTGTTCTGGCATTTTCAAAGATGGAAAATACAAATCACCATTGGCCTGACAACCAATCATTTTTAGTTACACTTAAGTTGGGTTTCTCCCCCCCCCTCACTTTCTGCTCTTCCAGCAGCAGCTATTAACCAATCAGCTTTGGAGAAATGGTTCATTGCCCTTGGGGGCAGGACTGCAAATGAAAAGTTTCTGAAACTACTTTACCCATCATGCCCTTGGTTTTATCAGTTAATTGAGCCCGTCTGCCATTTCAGACCTCACTATTAACATCTGTTACTTCTTTACCTCCTCTGAATGATGATAATACTAAGTTTATCCCCTTTTTGGTAAGCCAGAAGTTTTATTGAGTTGAAGGGGAGGTACTTTTACCCAGTTACCAGGTAAAATGAAGATGAAGAAATAAACTGGTGCAGAGGAAACAGAATCTTTAATAGTTAAACAACCCCTATGTGTTTTGCAAGCAGTTTCATCAGAGGGAATCTAATGACATTATTAAAAAGAACATATTTATACATAATTTTAAAAAAATGATAAAACATAGGACATTTTCACAGAGCATGTACAGAGTGCAATTCATAAGAAGTTATCAAGAAAACCAAAACAACATTCACATATATTGCATACTACATATTTATAAAGAATTCAAAATTAAGATAGCTTGTTAATTTGGATATTAAAAAACCATACTGACCTTTCAGATTCTTTTTAGTTCCTTTCCCATACGTATACTACAACAAAGTGAGTTGTCCAGACTTGTTCTGCCCCTTATCTACATGAGCATCTGGAAGAGGTGTTCTCATTTAACCCATTAGGGTGCAAGGTTTTTCACTTCAAAATCCTAGCTCCACACTTATTCAATTTATATCTAAATAAATTCTTCCCAAATCTGCAAAATAATACTCATGTTCTCCTCATGCTGAACCTTGATTGGCTTGAAAAAACTCATGAACCATTTCTGTGTCTTTTGCAATTGTGAATTAACAATTAATTTTGCCAAAACAAAGATTCTGAGATTCTCTAAGTCAAGGCGTTTGAAGGAACATCTCTGGCAAATGTGTGGAGAAACCACTGAAGAAATTAGACAGTTTAAATAGCTTGGTGTTATTTTTAACTATGACTTATCCTGGAACTCCCATATAAATTCTGAGATAAGAAAGACCCAAATGACATTAACCACTCTCAAGAAATTATTTTATACCAAAGGTAGCCAATTCATCCTGCTTTCGTTAAAGTGACATAAAGCCATAATTCTTCTCAAATTGCTCTATGCTACCCCAATCTGGGCCAACGGGCCACTGGATCCTCTTGCTAAGCCCCAGTAAACCCTCTTCTGTAAGATCCTTTCTCTTCCTCCCATTATATCCTTGGCTGTGGTGTGGCTAGAACTCAGACTCCTTCAAATTTCAACAATAGCATGGTGCCATGCTATCAAGTTCAGATTATCATTCAGTGAGTCTAATGCTCTACCATCTTCACTGCAACTAGTAACAGCTGATTCTTGGTTGTGAACTTGGCTTAGCCCAATTGATTCAAAGCTTGCTATATTAAATCTGAGCCTTTTCAGGGATTCACTGAAAAAATCCTTGTTCAGTACAAAATCGATTATTTTTTTTTATTGTGCTACACTAAAACTCAAAGCTGATCAGAAATGCTCCCCTATCTACTTCCATTTATCTTATCAGAAAATGTTTGAATTGTCTATTTTTTTCTTTTATTTAACAGTCCCAAAATATTGCTGCTCTTTCATGTTACTTAGACGCAACGCATTAACTTCTGCTAAGATGAAGGGCCACTTCAAAAGAACCTCCCTGATTTTGTACTTATAGTAAGCATCAAGTTGAATCAATTGTCCATATCCTTTTTAGCTGCCCTCGATATAATTCACTTCAAAACCAATGTATTGCTCCCTTGACTGGCCGTCTACACAACATTTCTGAACAACAGAAACTAAAGATTTTACTATCAGGTAAGATGAAATAATTGGGGTATTATGGTGGCTCAAGTGGTTAAGACGCTGAACTGCAGACCGGAAGGTCGGTAGTTCGGCAGTTCAAGACCTGAGTGCCACATGACGGAATGAGCTCCCGTTTCTGGTCCCAGCTCCTGCCAACCTAGCAGTTCGAAAGCAAGAAATTGCAAGTAGATAAATAGGTACCGCTTTGGTGGGAAGGTAACAGCATTCTGTGCACCTCGGCATCTAGTCATGCCAGCCACATGACCACGGAAATGTCTTGAGACAGTGCTGGCTCTTTGGCTTGGAAACGGAGATGAGCAATGCATCCCTAGAGTCAAATTCGACTGGCTTTTGAGCAAGGGAAACCTTTAAGGTACATGAGATTTAACCATATTTGTCTATGCTGCTGATGTATGGCTTGTAGGCTGCTAAGTCACAGGGAAAGGAAAGGAATCCAATCAGCTTCTTTTCTCAACAGAATTATTTCATTCTGCCTATCAGATTTAGATATATCCCAAAACAAGAAGTCTGTGTTGTGCTTATATTCTAAGAAATGTTCTACCAGAGGAGCACCAGTTTTTAATGAGATCTATTGCTTTTGTTTTCAGAGAGTCTTAACTTAAGACATCAACTAGTATTACCAATATATATTTTTCCACATTCACATGATATTGCATAAGCCACATTGTGAATTTTTAAAGATGATATTGTTGTCAACAGGATTAGTGAAATATTTCATGGTTTTTGTATTTTTGCAAAAACAGCAATGCCCACAGGGCAAGGAGGGATGGATCCTGGTAGAATAGCTTGTGTACTTTTGTGTGGGTAGTGTTGCTGTGTACTAGGAGATCTTTAAACTAACTTTTTAAAAATAAGCAACAATGGCTGTGATCACACACGCCCGTAGATCTGACATAGGTGCGAAGCTGGACGGATCTAAAGGGTGCAATCAGACAGCAACATCTGGGAAGCGTCCCGCAGTCGTCGGCAACCTGTACTGCTCTGCCGCAGAAGTGGAGTTAAAAGACACCGGGGAAAGTCCAGTAGTAAATGGGTTCTGATGGGCCACGGATGGACTTTCCCCTGTCTGATCATGCAAGTACACATGCATGCCATCGGGATGGGCTGATCAGGCCATCCCAGCTCAGTGCCATTTCCCCCCCCCTTCCCAGTATGCACATCATTGCATACCCATAGAGGGCCCTCGGTGCGGAGGTGCGATTCCTCATTTATGCGCATGGGAAACAAATGGCAACCCCCCCAACTCACCCGCATTTGCATCTGATCACACAGTGATGGGCTGATTGCAGCTACAAAGAGCTGTGTGATCTCGCAACTGCGGGTCAAATAGGTATTTTATCACACATCGGGATATCGTCCAATATATTCCATTCTTGTAAATGCTTTTTTTCAAACCTGCACTTATAGAATTGTAAGTCAGGCTGCATACAAGCCTCCCAAGGTCACTCTTTTTCTTACCCATTAGAATCTTCTGTTTTTAGCAGTGGCCTTGGTAAGAGATGTTTGTGGAACCTGCTATGGGTATCCTTTGTCATATATTTCTACAATATTGATGCCTCCCTTCAAAAATCCTGTTATCTTGTACAACTTCTTCTGATTCTGAGAAACTGACTAAAAGGTAATTTATTTCTTACATGTGATGGGTGGTGGCTGTCATACCTGAGGAGGACATTTTTGTCAGTTGTTTTTCTATACAGACAAAGCTGCATGCTAAACGCATAGGGGCTGTATAACTATTGAAGATTCTACTTCCCTCTGCACCAATTTGTTTCCTCATCTCTGTTTTGCCTTGGTGTGGCCCCCTTTTTCTTCACCAATTACCAGATAGCAATGTTGTACACATGTTCAGTAGAAATGTTCATTTATGTCAGAAGGCTAGCTTGTTTCTGTGTTACAATAAACTTTGATCTGACACGTTTTCTTGTAACTTCTCTCCCAAACACTCCCCCCCCCCCGTGGTCATGATGAACTATGCTAGTGGGAACATTGTATACAAAGTGTTTGTTGTGTGCTACAGGATGCTTTTGATCTTTGTACCATGTTTTCTGCAGGAAATGCTTCCTAATCCAGAAGAAGAGGAGGAGGAGGAGGAGGAGACTGGATTTATACCCCGCCCTTCACTACCCAAAGGTTTCTCAAAGTGGCTTACAAACTCCTTTCCCTTCCCCTCCCCATAACAGACACCCTGTGAGGTAGGTGGGGCTGAGAGAGCTCTTGACAGAAACTGCTCTTTTTCAAGAACAGCTCTTATCAGAACTACGGCTTGCCCAAGATCATCCAGCCAGGTGCAAGAGGAGGAGTGGGGAATCAAACCCAGTTCTCCCAGATATCTGCGCACTTAACCACTACACCAAACTGGAGAAGGAAGGAAGGAAGGAAGGAAGGAAGGAAGGAAGGAAGGAAGGAAGGAAGGAAGGAAGGTGAAGTAGAGAGGAAGCAAGGGGGAGGAGGAGCCAGTTGCACTTGGGAGAGCCAAAGCAGAAGGTGCCCAGCAAAAAATACATAAATAGAAACACAGACCCACTGTGGCAAGTGAAAGCATGGAGGGGGTGAATAAAGAACCACTCCCAGTGAGGTAGACCTTAGGGCAAAAGTCGTTCCCTTGCTGAATGAAGGTTAACAGTCCTCAGAGAAGCTTCAGATTGCTGAATTTGAATTCATTGAAATCTCCTTTGAAATACAGAATTCTGGGAAGCACTATGAATAGAACCTCGTGGTGCCAGAACCAGTGTTCAGACCGGGCATCACTGTATGTCATCTTACAGGGGACAGTCTCCAGAGCATGGTGATGTGTCATTTGGGGTGGTCCAAAGACTGGGGTGTGTGTGTTCCAGCCTGGCCCCAGTGTCTGCCCCTGTGTTTATCCTGGGGCACCCTACTTTGGAGCAGTTGGTACGAGAACCATGCTTCGGACCAGGAAACAGGATATATTGAAGGGGAGAGTCCCATAAACCTGGTAGTATATGATATGTGGTGGTCCAGACCCTATTTTGGGGTTCAGAGCTTTCAAACTCTTCTCAGTGTTTTTGGATGAATTCATGAATAAGATGCGGTTAAGGGACTGGCTTTCAAGCAAGGGAAACCTTTACCTTTACAGGAATGAATAAGGAACTGGGAATAAGGAACCAACTTCAGCCTCCTGGAAGAAATCTTGTTTGTTCTCTTTTAATGTTGAGCACAGGAAAGCAACCCTCTTTCTTGCTCACACAACACTTGTAAGAATACAGTTTTTGCATGATCCACCTCCAGGAAACAACTTTGCATCCTGGCTCTGCATTATTTCACCTGATAAGGGTCCAATCAGGATACAGAGAAAAAAACAGTGAATGAACCGGCTGCTGGGTGGGATTGGATCCAATTAAATCCTGCTGAGCCACTCATCCTTTGAATGTAGAGTGTAACCCATCAGGAAGAAGAGGAGGGTCTTCTCCATAGCCCTGTCAGGTGAATCCCAGCAAAAATTCGCCACTCCCCCCCTTGTGTTTTCAAAGACCTGGTTTACTTTGTTCCTGAATGAGACGGTAGAGAGCTGTGGTGACAGGAGTATACAACGTCAGACTTCAGGAGAGGGCTGGCATTGTTCCTAGTTGTCTTCCATTAATAATACCCTGCAAAGATCTTAGTTTTCAACTTTCTCAGTTGCATGCTTTAAAGAATTTGCAGGGGGATTTTACATAATAATAAGCATTGAATAAATCCGCTTTCCCCCCCTCTGCAGTGCGAAGCGTTACAGTGCCCTCCGACTCGCATCAAGCCGGGCCCAGGCCAAGGAAGTCAAAGGTTCGGGCGTGACGGTCGATTGCGCAAGCCGCGGGTTCCGCTTCGCACGCCGGAGAGTCCTCCGGCATCGCTCCAAGGCGTGCGCGGCAGGGCGCCCGGCCAGTCCGAGCGGTGCGAAGGTGATGGACGGGCGGCGCGTCCAATAGGCAGGCGAGGCTGCCCATTCCCAATGGTAGAAGCTGGTGCGCCGGGAGCAGAAGCGAAAGCGACTGACGGAGACGGACGGGGAGCGGCGGGGTGTTCCAGTCGCTCGGCGTCCCTGGGAGCTTCTCTCCGAGAGAGGTCGTGATGCTGCTACACCTGAGCGCCCGCTTTGACCCGCAGAGGGATGCGGCGTCCTGGCTGGCGGGACAATTTCTGGCCGCAGCCCCTCGAGGCGCTGACGCTGGTGAGGGCGGGGCGCGCGAGTGTCCAACAGTCTTTATGCTGTAGGAATGTCGAGCCCTCCCTTTGGGTGCCCCGATCATTGCAGGTTCTTTACGCCTGGCCCAGCGGCGAGGCAGTTGAGGGAAATTTAGGATGGAAGTCGGTTTCCAAAGCAGGGGTAGGTTGTGGTCCTGAAATTAAGGGAGAAACTGTGACCGAGGGGCAGAGCTGCGGCTTGGCATGCAGTAGGTCCCACGTTCAGTCCCCGTATTTCCAGTTAAAAGGATCAAGTAGTACGTGATGCAAAAGATTGCTGCCTGAAACCATGGAGAGCTGCTGCCAGTCAGAGCTGGCAACGCTGACCTTAGGAGACCGATAAACTTGCTGGATATGAGGTGACTAGAAAGAAGCTGTGACAAAGCATCTCCTTTGCATGCAGAAGATCCTGTGTTCCTGGCAAGAATCAGGTGGCAGTAAGTGGTGTGAAAGATCTTGGAGATCTAGTGAGTTGTTGCCTGCCAGATCAGACAATACTGACCTTGATAAGTCTGTGAAATGACTCAGCAGGCAGCTTCATTTGTTTGAGTTTCTAAAACTGACGTGTACTTTCGTCTTTGGAGAGGGCACCATGCAAGAATGACATGTCGGGTGAGGTGCATACCTTATAACTTTGGCTCTTGAGTCAGTTGTATGTGATGTGAACTCTTGCCAAAATACACCAACCTCTGCAAATATCGGCCTAGGGTTCCTGACTGACAGTTGTTTGCATGCAGGTTTTGTAACACTTATGAAAGTATAAACGTTTTTGCAAAGCCAGGGCTCTTTTTGTATTAGGAACTTCTTTGCATATTAGGCAACACACCCCTAATGTAGCCAGTCCTCCAAGAGTTCTCTGTATTTCTTACAGGGGCTACTGTAAGCTCTTGGAGGATTGGCTACATTAGGGGTGTGTCGCCTAATATGCAGAGGAGTTCCTAATACAAAAAGAGCCCTGCGAAGGAACTATGTGATATGTTCTGGCAAATAGCACTCACAAGGTTCCTGCTTGTTTTTAATGCTGTCAGGTAGCGTAATGCAAAAAACCAAAAATCCAGACAAAAAAACGCACACCAAAACCTTCATTTGGGAAGATAAATCTAACTGCAAAGTAATTCTTTGTGTAAGCTATATAGTTGTACAGTATGATTTGGGATATTAAAGAGGAGAGAGTATTATGAATAAAAGCCTGTTCTACTTTGTTCAAGCGGAACATTTTTTTTTGTACTTGTCAATCAGTGATGATAAAACCAAAGCTGTAAGCTATTGCTTTTGGAGTCTACTCCCCCAGGTACAGTTGACTTCATTTGCATGCCATAGAGTGAGTAAATAAATTTTATAGTTTGGGGTTTCTTATTTTTTTGCTTGAAAACTGGTCCAGCCAAATTCCGGCTCTTAAGGTGTAACTAAGGAGCTGCTGCGGGGTCACTTTGGTGTAGGAAATTGTATTGCGGCATGACACTTCCTGCTTATTTTTGAGAAGCAACTTCTTAGGCAGTTTGGGGTCACTGTTTGGGGTTTATGGGGAGGTGCTCATCTGGAAGAAGAAGAGAAGAAGAGATTGGATTTATACCCTGCCTTTCACTATCCAAAGGAGTCTCAGAGCAGCTTACAAACTCCTTTCCCTCCATATCAGACATGAAAGTTTTGAATGATCAAGGGTTACATAATGTTGTTTTACTTCCTTGAAATCTGTGCTGGGTTTACTGTTCTTGTAACAACTTCAGTGAAACATAAGGTAGCCTTAGAATGCTAGAAATGAAATGAGAGCAGGAATTCTTCTGCACATTTGACTTCCTCCAGACAGCCTGTCATATGTACCATATTTTCCTGTGCTTCAGCATGTCCCTTACTCCCACTTCCTCTGTCTCATGTCAGAAATGTGGTCAGAGAATTATAGAATGCATTGTTCTATTAAGACTCCAAATATGTAGCAAATAGATGCTAATTAAAGTCAAAGAGGCATTCTCCAACTACAGCAGTTACATTTGAGTTATCACCTTTGTTAATATTATCTAGTTGGGAGCCCGTTTATGTGGAAAGGGTTCACCAGACTGTGGATAGGGTTCACCAGACTGTGAATCCTTTGGGTCCATGATAATCATGTGAAATTGTCCTTTTTGTGACATGATATATTGACTGACACAACAGACATGATTGAAAAAGATTTCGAAACAAGGTCGCATCCAGAATCCTTGTCTCATGACTAATGTGTATTATTGATTCCACGGCTGTATAGAGTCTGGAGCCACATTGTTGATGAGGACGTTTACAATGTCTCTATAATTGTTTGTACATTGATTTGTACTATATGGCTCCTTCAGTGTTATGAGCTGGGTTGTTTCATTTATGATTTTTGTTGCATGTGTTGTACATTGATTGTTGTATTTATTGTCTTTTAGACATTTGATAACATTGTTAATAACGTTTCTATTTTAGAGCAGTTTAGGGCTACACAGCATTTATACTCCCTTCTACTGATTAAGTTGTCTAGAGAAGCAGGAAGCATTAAATCCCTTGGCGGAGTGCCTACACAGCCTCGTTGCCTTACTCTTGGTCACACTGGTCTTGCTGTTTGACATAACTAACAAGCAAACTGACATTAGATTATTCTGAATGGTCACATGTAAGTACAAGACAGTTTTTCCAAGTGTGGAATGGGCTGTTCCATTCCACCATCTCCCATGAACATGCAGAGGCAAAGCTCTCTGCCCTCCTTCTTCCAAAGGGTGAGGCCCTGCAGCCGGTCTCCAGAGCAGCTGAAGCTGTTCTGTTAGAAGAACAGCAGAAAGAGGGGACAGTCTTAGTCCTTAGGACACAACCATCCCGTTTTAAAACTTGTTGCTGAGGATTGCAATTTAATCGTGTGTGTTGCTGTCCCAGGAGTCAAAAGCATGATTTTATGACTTACTGTGAGACTGGAATTCTAAACCGTTTTCCCATTCACATCGGGTGAACTTCCCTCTTAATATTTGCCACTTAATCAGCAGTTAAAAATGACAGTTACTATGACCCTGTAGTCTATTGATGTACTTTTTATTTCAGACTCTCTTAAAACTATATTTGCTGTTTACATTAGCCCGAAGTCATTTATTATATATTAATGCTTATTGTTTCAGACAACCTTTTGGAGAGTTTAGAGACACTACACATAGTAAACGTTGAAAGAAATGGAAATATTATTTATACCTTGAAGGTAAGTCTAATAGTTTTGTTTTTTACTTTAGAGACTGTAGTCATGATGCTGTGCATGCTTACTGTGAAGGGAATTTAGTAGAATATTGGATTGCAGCCTGGGAATTATATCAAAGAAGTATGTGTATCCCTTTATTAATCCAACCATTTAAATTTTGGATTGAAGATCGGAGATCTCTTTTAATTAAAACTTAAGAGTTTTATTTCTTTGATAGCCAGTAGTTTACAAAACATTGATTTTCAGATACTGCCTGCCTATGTAATTTAGCATATTTTGGTATCTGAATTCTAAGTATATTCAGCTGAATTACCTGCCTTCTATTGTCAAAATATTTCAACGTATTGATCTGTGCAAATACTAGATGAACTGTCATCCAACCAAACATTTAGCTGAGTTTATTTCTTGCTAAGGTTATTTACGTATATAGATCACATTCCCCCCCAATCAAAAGGCACTTGATATAGCATACGATGCACCATAAAAACTACTAAGAAAACTCAACTAGATTTTTTTAAAAAAAGACTTGAATCAAGAAGCATAGGTATCTGTTAGTCATCCATCCAGCTGGAAATGTCTTTTGGAATGGTAAGTTTTTGACAGGACAATGAAGGTCACACAAATAGGCACTTCATGCTTCACTGGGCAAGGCATACCTATGCATAAGTGCCACAATGGAAAGGGCACAGCCCTGAATCTTCACTTTAGAAAAAGGCAGGATTCATAGTAAAGTCTCCCCTGTTGTCTCAGGAAATAGGGAAACACATACGTGAGGAGATGTGCTCTGAACTGTACATGCCTCCAAGGCTTTAAACCTCACTGGGGTCAAAAATTAATGGATGAAATGGGAAGGAGAATGATTGGGCACCTGACTCAGACTGGCATTCCATGTGAGTGTCGAGGGGCTGCTAAAGGCACAGTGTAGAAAAATATTGTCAAGCCTAGAAAAGGTACATTAGGGATGGTGTATATAGAGAGAGAGAGGGGGAGAGGGGGAGAGAGAGAGGGAGAGAGTTAAGTGTTCAAAAGTTTTGTATCATTTGTATTTATTCAACTAGTTTCCTTTGCAGGGTATTTGGGGGCACACCAGTATTGGATTGTATGATCCCAACAGCAAAACAAATGAGGTATGACTAAAGGGCATGTATGTTGAGTAGAGGGTAGAGAGTCTTCACTGTTTCCCAAGCCAAGCTTTTTAATGTTTAAGATTTTCATCTGTCTAAATTTGGCTAAAACTGGCTACACCACTTTGGTGTAGTGGTTAGGAATGTGGACTCTAATCTGGGAGAACCGGGTTTGATTCCCCACTCCTCCACATGCAGCTGCTGGTGTGACCTTGGGTCAGTCATAAGTTCTTTCAGAACTGTTATCTCAAGGGCAGTTCTCAAAGAGCTCTCTCAGCCCCACCTACCTCACAAAGTGTCTGTTGTGTGGAGGGGAAGGGAATGTAAGCCGCTCTGAGACTCCTTTGGGTAGTGAAGGGCGGGGTATAAACCCAATCTCCTCCTCCTCCTCCTAAATGGCCTATCAGTTTTTCCAGGTTTTGCTCTAGTAATGCCACCATGTTAGTAGGTGGAAGCCCTGTTCCCAGCACTCACAGAACAAAGTTTCGGAAGCTGTTCTTCCCTAAGGATCTTAAGTGATATGAAGGACTTTGTATGGGAGAGATGGTGATTCTTTGAGGTATTTTTTGCATAAGCTGTGTTAGGGTAGCACCTTGCATTACAAGCACCGGTGTTACATTCTCTCCTGCTTCCATAAGTCACCGAATGCTGTGTTCTGAATGAGCTACAAGCTTTTGAACCCACTTCTGTGGTAGGTTTGTGTAGACCAGAGGTGTCAAACTCATTTGTTACAAGGGCAGATCTAAGTGTTACTTTGTCAGGTTGCCATGCATGCCGTCAAATGTAATGCCAGGTACTGGAGATATACCCTTTGTAAATGACACAAGCAAACCCAATTAACAATACTATTTTTCACTCAAAATACAAACAAAAGCAATTCATTCCTAGGAGTGAAAGCCATTGATTTACTGGGGAATCGACAAACGCGCCAATAAATATTTAATCATATGCAAGACTAGGTTTTTCCCAAGGGATACCATAAAGCGGGGGGGAATCCTACCTTTCCATACATATGTTACTTTTTGTATATATAGCACATTTAGGAGACAAGTCCTCTTCCTTGCAAGTAAATAAGGTGGTTTTTCAGTACCCCCCCACACCCTGCCTCAGCAGCTGAGCATGGCTACGATCCATCTCTTGCTCTTTGTTTCCTCTCTTCCTCCATCCTATCTCTGAGGATCCCTCCTGCATTTCCCATAGAAGTGGCAGGGTTGAGGGGAAGGCCTGATGGAGAGGCTGTTTCCAGAACCTCTAAGGGGTGCCTTTTGTCCTCCTGCCACCCCTTTTCCTTCATGGGCTGAAAACAGGTGTGGAGGAGAAGGGAGATAGTCATCCCCCCCCGACACTCACTCTGCCTCTAGGCTCTGTGGCTGTTCAAGATGTGCAGTAGCAATAGCAGCACCCCTTTCCCCCGTGCCTCCTCTTCCTCTGCCTTTGCTGCCATTTTCCCCACACTGTTTTACCTCAGCCTCATAGTCCTGCCCCCTAGCCATTTCCTTACTGTTTCTTGACCGCTTTGACCAGGCAGACCTCACCGCATGCACCCGTTTGCCCCCCACCAAGCAACCTCCTGCCTTCCTTCTCTTGCACCAGTTGCTCGCAGGCCAGATAAGAGCCCTGGATGGGCCAGTTCCTGCCCCCGGGCCATATGCTTGATGCCCCTGGAGACTAATGCAGTAGTCTATCGGAGGAATTACTATGCAGCTATCTCTTCCAAAGAGGATTCAGTTGGCAAACCAGATGTAACTTTGAAAAACCTCCTTGGACACTGCTGCCAGTCCAGCATTCCAGAAGCAAAATTGTGGTCAAAATTGTCCTTGGACCTGGTCCTCAGGCCAGGAGAATATGAACCTGTTTGGCCGTAAAAATGCTCTTTGATAGCTTGAATGATCTGCCAGCTGTCACAGTCTCACATAAATTGACTCAGCTCACCAGAGGATATCTTAGAGACTTTGATTATAAGAGCACGCTGATCAGAGCCCGCAGAGTGTGTTCATCCTTCCAGTTGGCATTCTTCCTCCCACAAAAATGCCAAATGATCTGTCTGAGTTAACTATTCAAAAGCATAGGTGAAGGTTTCCCTTGCTCGAAAGATAGTAAAATCTGACTCTAGGGAGCAGTGCTCATCTCCGTTTCCAAGCCGAAGAGCCAGCGCTGTGTGAAGACATTTCCATGGTCATGTGGCTGGCATGACTAAACAATGAGGCACATGGAATGCTGTTACCTTCCCACTGAAGTGGTACCTATTTATCTACTTGCAATTTCTTGCTTTCGAACTGCTAGGTTGGCAGGAGCTGGGGCCAGAGATGGGAGCTCACTCCGTCATATGGCACTTGGGTCTTGAACTGCTGAGCTACAGATCTTCTGGTCTGCAGCTCAGTGTCTTAACCTCTAAGCCACCGCAGCCCTACATTCCGAAGCATAGAAGGGCTTTTATGCTAGCGTGCCTGAATGCCCTACCTTCAGCAGTGACATTAGGAAGATTCAGTGAAATTCCATTTTCAGCTAGACTCTGCAACTGTGGCAGCAAACAAAATTGACTCTGCAGATCACATCTTCTTTGATTGTCCTAAATTCTCAGAACTAAGCTGAATTGATCTCCCCCTTATTTAATCAGAACTCTCTTTCTCCAGAAGTGAAATCATCCTGGCTACTCAATGACAAACAAACTATTCTCTGTGTGGAGAAAATTTTAGCAGCCGTTGTTAACTTACATGATAACTGATTTTAGATTCTCCTCTGGCAGGATGAGGGTTTGCTGTTTATGACATAGTTTATAAAAACAGTAAGAAGGAAAGTAAATTCTGTTTACAGTTTCACAGGCAAACGTCTGAGGGGTGGACTGGACAGTACTACAACAGGCTACATGTGGAAATCCTCTCCTATGTTAAAAACTCCTTCAATTGATATAGATAGCACAGCAAGCAAAGAGTAGAAATTTTCTCCCTGCCATGCTGATTTTCTGTTCACATGAAGTTTTTTTAATGCAAAGGAACATTCAAAGCTAGAATCCAATATCTGCAGATGGTGAAATCCATTTTACCACATTTTCCTGCATGTGTAATGATAGAGATTGTCTTGCCTTCATCCAGCTATTTGTGTACATTGATCCTGTCTTGGGTGTGACAAAGATGAGAATAGAAAAAGTTGGGTTTTATCACCATAAATAGTATATCATTAGGGGATCAACATGAATTGAATAATTAAATAAATAATCTAAATAAGAAGCAAGGGACAGATAATCTGTGGAGGTCTTAGTTGGTCTAGTGTGCTGGGTTAGCGAGCTGTGTTGTTTCTGCTGTTGTAGCAAAGAAGAGCTTGATTCTGTGTGAATGGATATGGATGCTAGTCTGAAAGGAGGATTGGTTTAGCACTCCAAATTTATCTGGCTTTGTGGAGGTTGAAGTGTCTACATAAGACAAAGGGAAAGAATGAAAGTGAAGGGCTGTGTTTTTAATCTTTTGAAATGCTACTGTTTTTAAGCATTACATAATGTGTGTTTTAACCTAAGGTATCTTTCAACAGCACCTATATACTTTTGAAAAAGATCTGCATGTGATCAGCTGTTCGGTCAACAATGAAAAGACATTACTTGGTAAGCTCCGTTTCCTTTCCCATTAAAAGTTCTCTTGTATAATTATGAGGACTTTGGGGCTTTGCTTGTGCTCACTTCTTTTTCCTGTAACTGTCAGTGTAGTTACTATTTTGGAGACATACACTGTGTTCTTTAAAACATGAATGGACTATCTCAGATTTCTAAATACTGCCCTGTATTGTTCACCCCCCCTTCAGTAAGATTTGTGTGATTTAATGCTTGGACCCTGGTAAATGTTGTCATGTCGCAGAGGACTTATGGCGACCCTGTAGGGTTTTTAAGGCAAGAGATGTTCAGAGGTGGTTTGCCATTGCTTGCCTCTGTGTTGGGACATTGAACTTCCTTGGTGGTCTCCTGTTCCAATACTAACCAGAGCCAGTCCTTCTTAGCTTCTGAGATCTGACGAGATCATGCTAGCCTGGGCTATCCAGGTCAGGGGTTTAATACCTATCACAGCAAATTTAAATATGTGGTTTTTTTAACATTAGCTGTCAGTTTTCTTCAGTCAACAGAAGAAGCAAGAACGGATCTGCTATTTCAACCAGGTACTTAAAATATCAAGATTCTCTTGTTGAGCATTGTTGGACATAACATGCAGTAAGACTATTACTGCCTTAATTATGCTTTTTTTTTAAATCACAGTGTCGAAATGTCTGACGTTGCTCATTGAAATTTGCCCAGTTAATGACGTGAAAGTTTTAAAGGCTGTGGATAGCCGCATCAGAGTGCAAGTAAGCAAGCCAATTGATCTAAATTTAGTAAGGAAAAATGATAAGGGGTTTAGTTACTAGGGATGGGCACAAACTGGGAAAATGCGGTTTGGTTTCGGGTTTGGTTCATGGCTCAGAATGAACCAAGCTGGGAGGCCTGCTTATGAAACAAACCAGTTTGTGCAGGTTGGGGCCCACAGTCCTTTTAAACGGGGTTTACAGAAAGCCCCAAAACAGCTGAGCAGCAGGGAGCAGCCTGTGCCCTGCCACTCAGCTGTTTCGAGCTATGTCATGCAGTCCCTTTAAAGTTTAAAGGGATTGCAAAACAGTGCAAAAAACAGCTGCACAGCAGGGAGATGCTCCCTGCTGCACAGCTTTCAGGTTGTCTTCTGCAGTCCCTTTAGACTTTAAACGGACTGAAGAAGACAGTCCAAAGAACAGCGGCCAATAGAAGGGGAGGGAAGGGCCAGGAGAAAGGGAGATGGGATCGCCGGGGAAGAGGCTTCCCATCTTCTTTTCTCCTGTACACAAAGCTAGTAGAAAGGGGGGAATCTCCTGGGAGAAAGTGGGGGGTCTCCCTTCCACTCCCTACCACCTTTCTCCTGGCCATGGCAAGTGGCAGCCAGGAGAAAGTGGGGGAGGGCGGATATCCCGAGAGAAAGTGGATCTCCTCGCTGGCAGGAAAAGCCTTCTGTGTGTGGGCCCAGCTGTCTTGGACTTGCTTGCACAGCCCATTCATAGGAGCTATACCAGGGAGCCTGAGGCAGCTGAGCCAATTCCCTTGCATAGCCCCTTTAAATGGGCTGCATGAACGAGCCCAAGATATCTGGGCCCATGTGGAGAAGGCTCTCTGCACTGGCTCAGCTGCCTCTGGCTCCCTGGTGTAGCCCCTTTAAGCAGACTCCCATGTGCAGCCCGGTTTAAAGGGCCTGAAGGACGGAGTCCAAGACAGCTGAGCTGGCGGAGAGAAGTCTCCCTGCTGTCTCCTTTCCGGGATCCCTCAGCACCTGGGTTTAAAGGGGTTGCGGGATGGAGCCCATGACAGCTGATCCGGTGGGGAGATCTCTCTGTACCAGGGAGCCTGCAGCTGGGCTGGTGGGGAGACCTCTCCACACTGGCTGTGCTGTCTTGGGCTCCTTACTGCAGCCCCTTTAAACCAGGCTGCACGAGGGAGCCCATAGCTGAGATGGCAGGGAAAGTTCTCTCCCCCAGCTCAGCTGTTGGTTTAAATGGCTCTGAGCCTTTTAAACCCCGCTTTCTGCTCCCCGCAAAAAGCCATGGGGAGCTCAAAGCAGGTTTTAATAGCTCTGAGCCATTTAAATTAAACAGCTGAGTGGCGGGGAGCTCCCAGCCACTCAACTGTTTCTTGTAAAGAACAGAACGCAGGATCACAAAGTGTCCCCAAATTTCAGGGAAGTTCATTGTGGTTCATCATGTCATGAACTTCGGTTCACGAACTCTGAACTGGCCAAAATTTATGACTAACTTTGGTTTGTCAGCAGGTTTGTGCCCATTCCTATTAGTTACAGTTGTTCAGGTTTTGTTCCAAAGTGCTTTGCTGTTATATTTGAAAATTTTGTCTGTTTTGATTTTGGCATTAGGCTACTTCTTTTAACTATATAACAAGGAACTTACGTTCCATTTAAAACAGCATTGTTATTCTGTCTGTTAGACTTATATAGTTAAATGTTATACAGCTGAGCTTAATCAGCAAAGCTTTATCGTACCCATTATCTCTGAAGAATTCCCTTTTACAGTTTCTATATCCAGTTGCAGAAGCACATGCTTTTCCAGAGAGTTGTCTCTTACTCATTTCAGAAGATAAATGTAAGTGTATTTTTTTTAAATTACATTTTAATGGCATGCTTCACAAGCTGACTTCTAATACTTTCTAGAATATTAGAAATGGGGGAGGCTCATATGCATTTCCTGTCCCATCTGGAATTCAGAGCTTCTTGATGATAATATATAGTTCTTATACAATCTTCTGCCTGGAGTTTTACAGAGTCATCACCACCTGTATGGTGTGATGATCCTGCAGACATATAAATCACTGAGTATAAGACAGTTGCCAGTTCCAGTCAAACATGCAAGAATTGTGTAGATAGTCAACTGTTTAAAACTCAGCAAAGTTTGATATGGTGGTTCTGGATGCGGCTAGTTTGGTTGGGAACGGGGAATGGAGGACTTCCTTTTTGGCATGTGCAAGCCTTTCTGTAATTTTTATCAAGCACCTAAAAAGCCCTAGTCAAACTAATTCTGCAGGAACAGAAGGGAAAAGTCTCTGCTCACAAGCTTTGTACTCTTAAAGGTATATATGCATGACATTTCTCATTAGTCCTTTGCCTCATCATAAATGGCTTTTGCCAAATTAACTGTATACAAAATATTACTTGGAGTGCAATCCTGAACATTTGGCACTCCCATCCAAGCCTGTCATCTCCAGCACATGAGGCCTTGTAATGCAGCATCCTATCTGCACAACTGCAGTTTTGCAAAACTTGCTGTTATGCTCACCTTGTACCATTTCATGCCAATCTTGAATGCAAATATGATGGTTCAGGTATTTGAAAATGAAGTGCTAATTGCTTAGAAGTGAAACAAGTCTTTTTAACTTTCTTTTTTTAAAATCATATATTTATTAGGTTTTTAAGCATAGTAAACACATACCCCATCAACATAGACATGAACACAAACAAAAACACAAACACACATGAATTGGAAATATTTTCTGTATGGTAACACAACAACATAGTCAAGCAGCAAAAAAGAAAAATTATGCTTTTCCTACTCCTTAATAATTAGGACATTTCACAGCTGAGCATGTACTTCTATTAGAGCCACCTTTTAAAATTAATTACACAGATTGTTTAAGTACACATTTTGTTCATATTGATTTTACAAGTTGTTCAAGTAGATTTTACCAATTAATTTTACAAGTCACCGATCTACATCATTCCCTCAAGGCAAGGTTCTCATAACTTTTCAAACTTTTCAAACTGTTACTCCTAGTTTGTTACTATTTACTATTTTCATTACTATTCACTCCATCAATCTATACATTTCTTACTTCTAAATATTATTTTTTCCCACTTCATTTGTCAATGCCCCATTATAACTAGAATAAACTTAGGTTTTTTTACATTTAAATTCCAACCATCTCATTTATCTTATTTTTTCCTATAAATCTATAACTCCCCCCCCCTTTTACAACTTAGCAATAAAGGTATAACTCATCACAACTAAACACCCATTCTAATACCACCACCTTTAAGTTTTAAATTACACATTCTATTCAATTTTTTTTTTTACCAATCTTAGTTCAAGATTTAACATTGTTCTCTTTAGGCATGATTCTCATAACTTTCAACATTATAATACCATATCCTACTAGTTACTTCCAGTTATTCCCTATTAGACATATATCCATAAGGAAAATTTTTCTTTCTTGCCTGGTCTATATTTCAAAGACTTATTTTCTATATTTGGAGTCATTTTTCCAGCTAGACATATATCAGAAAAGACAAACATTTCACACCCCTTCATATAGCTTAATTTTTTTCCTATGTATCTGTAGCTTGTTTTTTTGTACCAGCATATCAACATGTCTTCTCTCTTTATGTGTATGAAATGCTACTTCTGATCTCCCCCCTCTAACTTTCAACAACTCTGACTCCAGTCTTCTATTATCCATTTTAAATTTCCATGCATGGCGTTTTGTTCTCTTTTTTCCAAGTTTCTTTCTTCTTTAGAGGAGTATCTTTGAACATTCCTTTTTAATAACTCTTTCTTCAAGTAAAACAGCCTTATTGGTTTCTTTTCCACTCTTTTAATGGGCGGGGGCTGGGTCTCAACGCACACCTTCTCTTGATAACAACCCAGATTCTCCACAACACTCTGAGTGCATTGTCCCTGCTCTTTCTCATTCTCTATTTCTGGCTGTAAGTTATGTGGTTTTTCCAATATTTTTACGCAAACTTTCTTAAAACCCTTCTGTATTTCTTCCCTCAAGATTCTCAGAAATTGTTCAACAGTCAGTTCTCCTACCTCCATGTTCTCGTCAATTTCCTCCTCCTTTCGCTCTGTAGATGCCATTTTTGCTACTCAATTCAGTCTAATTTATTCACATTCTAATGGTCATCCAAGTTATCAACCACATTTCTTCTATCCATTATAAATCCTTACCAGAAAGAAAAACAAAAATTTCCCCGAAAAAGCAGACACACCACGATACTCTGTCAGATCCCATTCGTCCTCTGGCCACTATTCAACTCCGTTTTGAGCAAACATGTTCGGGGTAATTTTGCCACCGGTCTTCTCTATTTTAGAATTAGAAGTACGCGTACTCATGACATTTCTTTCTCTATGTTACTGTATATATTGTAAATCCAAGTTAAAACGGAAGGTTGTGGCTAGGCAAAGCATGGCTTTGCTTTGCTCCATCCGTCGCTCCAGCTTCGGGGCAATAACGGTCACCCCCCCGCATATGCCATATGCGAAGGTGACCGAGATAAGCCCCTTGCTACTCGTTCCCCCTCCAGGGAGTCGAGCGGAGTCCACCCAAAACCGGGGGGGCTCCAAAAAGAGCAAACGAGGATCGGGCGCTTGGGAGCATCCTGAAATGCCGCCACGTTGCCTCGCCGTACCGGAAGCTCCTCAGAAGTGAAACAAGTTTTGAATGATGTGAGTTTGTGAGTGAGAGAATTCTTAAGAAAAGACACCAAATTTGTTTTTCTATTTTACAGATGTTGAAAAATTTGACATCAGAGTTGTCAAAGAAGGACACGCAGCAGTAAGAAATTTTGAAAAGTTTCATTAATGCATTTGTTCAGGGCCAATGATCTGGGTGAAGTGGAGATAAAGG
Source organism: Gekko japonicus (assembly GCF_001447785.1). Taxonomy (NCBI): domain Eukaryota; kingdom Metazoa; phylum Chordata; class Lepidosauria; order Squamata; family Gekkonidae; genus Gekko; species Gekko japonicus. The sequence goes on along the minus strand of NW_015168652.1, from coordinate 2,578,818 downwards.
CTTAGCTTTGATTTCTTTCTCTTTTTTTGCATTAGTTATTTTCTATGAATCTTATTTCATCCAGCTGCATTTTATAGAAACTTTATTGGTGATGTGGCTGATAGAATATAATATAGATTTGCCTCTGCTAAATTGATCTAAGCTCAGAGCTCTAAAGCTTGGTTCATAGTAACCAGCAGCTTAGTGAGATCTGTAGAGAGATTGTCTCTGGAAGTTACTGATGGTTCATTTGGGGGAGTGGGAGACCCTGGTCCACCATATTGGCACTTTTATAAAACTACTGGTGGTGTGCTGCTCCTAACAGAGTTTAGTAAACTGTATGTAATAGCAGTGAATAAATAGTTGTGTATCTTTAAGTCCCTATGCATGCTGGGAACTGTAGTCCCAAGTCAGGTGCTCCAAAGCAGCCTCCTTATTGGCTCATAAAAGAATAATTTCTTGTAGCTCAGAGGCATGAAAATAGGGTTTACTGTCCTTTTCCTGTCTTTGTTCAACCTCTTTACTGGCAAAGTAGATGCATCAAAGCAATACCTTTCCACTATTCTGGGGCCTGGGCTGTAGACTAGAAAAGATATTTTACCAGACAGTGCCAACTCACAGTCTAAGAAAGTAAACTCATAGAAAACTGATTTTTATTCTACTGCAGAATAGGTTCAGGGGTTAGAACTCACGTTCCTTCAGTAGGCAGTTCCTTCAGTAGGATAATACGATTTATCTTGCTTGAGGGCATAGTCTATTTCTTGGATCTTGCGGTGGAAAGTAATTGCTTTGGTGCATCTCCTTTGCCAGTAAAGAGGTTGAACAAAGACAGGAAAAGGACAGTAAACCCTATTTTCACACCTCTGAGCTACAGGAAATGACTCTTTTGTGAGCCAATAAGGAGGCTGTTTTGGAGCACCTGACTTGCGACTACAGTTCCCAGCATGCATAGGGACTTAAAGATACACAACTATTTACTGACTGCTATTACATACAGTTTACTAAACTCTGCTGGGGCAGCACACTCCCCTAATGAAGCACTAAAACTATAACTATGCATACATGACATGCTACACTGCTAACTAAGCTCTAGACAGGTGGGATTCTCTAGTTTAATTGTGAAGGGCTACATACAACCCACTTCCGGCCTTACTCCTCAAAACCTATACAAGTGCAGTATCTTCTGATCAGATCCCAGGTTATTTGATATTCCCCCCTTTCTAATTAGCATTTCTTTTCCTTTTTCTTTTTTAGGTGATTGAAAATTCCAGTCACCTTCTAAAAGAGAAAATTGCTGATGATTTCATTTGGATCCAGTGGGATACACTGGAGCAAAGACTATTCTACATTGTCCCAAAGGTTGAAAATATTAAATATTTCCTTAATCACATTTTGTTTTCATACAAAACTTTGAACTTAAACCAGTTGCAATGTATTAATTAATAAGAGACAAGAAGTAGTATGTATTTGTGGGGCTTTTTTAAAGCTTATCAGCGTTAGGCTTTTCATATCTCCTGTTCTGAAAGCTCTGCTCTAACTTTAAGTGCATGGGAAAATAATGAGTTTACTAAGTGCAAAACCTTTTATTAGGACCAACCAGGGTATCACAAAACAGTGCACGAATGTTCATATTGTCCAGAACTCTTCATCAGACTGGATGTTGTGGTGGTTTAAACTGAAATTCTTACCATTCTGGAATGATTCAATCACCTGGAATGATTTAATCATATTATTGATGTAGTATGTATTGTGCATTATTGTTTGTTTTTAACTTTCAATTATTTATTGTATACCTTTTCTGTTGTTAGCTGCCCTGTACCCTGCTTGCGGGGAAGGGCGGCCTAAAAATCTAATTTAATAAATAATTACATAAAAAATAGTAGGTTGCACCTTTTGTCAATTCCCAGAAGACCAACAGGGGGAAAGTGTACCTTTCGGTCTTCTGGGAATTAATAAGCCTTAGGAAGATTACCTTGGAAGGGACTCTGTGAGCTTTTTGTACTAATACTGCCTAGGCAACATTACTCAGTTTGGTTATCTGTTGAGTCTTTAGCTAGTACATCAACTAACATTAATCTCCAGATTTTTTTACTATAATGACTGGATGTGTTTTCCTAGTTTTTAATTGGAAGGCTGCCATTTTCCCTCCTCATTCCCAGAAGACCAGATGTGCAATATGATACCAGCTTCACCTAGCACCACTATCTACATTCTACACAGGAGGAGGCTTTAAGATTAGGGGATTGATTTTCAAATTGAATGTAAAATATTTATACCAGTCAGCATGCCAGAATTTTAGTAAACAGTTCTTTATCATTAAACAAAGGGAACTGGACACGATTATTTGATATCAACATTATTATTTATTCTGGCAATGGAAATATTGGCCAATAAAATCAGACAAGATAATAGGATTATTGGAATAAAAGAAGATAATATAAGATGAAAAGCTACGCAAATCATGTTGTCATAATAGTAATGAAACCAAGTATTTCTTTGAAATATATAGTGGAACAAATAACTACCATTCTGGATAGAAATTGAATAAAAAGAAGACCAAAATAGTTACTAGAGACAACTAATGAATAATAATAAGAAATACAGAAATTAACAGAAAAAACCCCCAATAAAATATTTGGGTATTTATGTAACAGGACAAAGCAAAAGCTTACATAAAGACAACTATTAACTATCAAAAAGCCTGGACAAGTATCACTGAAGACCTGCAAAGATGGGGAAAATTGAAAATTTCATGGCTAGGCAGAATTTCTGCCATTAAGATGAACATATTACCAAAGCTGACCTTTTTGTTCCAAATGCTACCAATTGATATAGATGAAAGTGTTTTTTTTTTTAATGGCAGAAAGTGATAAACAAAACTTTATAGGAAATGGAAAGAAACCAAGAATAAGATTCAAATTATTATGGGATGAAAAAAAGAGAGGAGGCTTGGCGGTACCAAATATTAAATTATACCGCTAAACAGCTGCATTGGTTTGGGTTTCAGGTTGGATTATAAATCTAAACGGGAGGAATATCAAACTGGAAATAGGTGATACAAAAGAAGGAATCCACAACTATTTTTCGATTAAGAAGTAATTAAAAACTATTCAAAGTTGAGATGGCAGCCATATCCTGAGGAAAAGATTATTAAGAATATGGTTTCAGTGTAAAAATGGAATAAGTCTGCCCACTTTGCCATTGACATCTCCAATTGATGCTTATTGTGACAGCAGCACCAGGGGGGGGAAACTGATCACATAACCTATGATAATATGATGAGAAGGAAAAATTAAATCCTGGCAAGAATTTCAGAATCAACGAACATCTAGTGACTGATATATTATCAAATAGTATCTAAATATAAAGAAGAAATAGCAAAAGAAGGGGATCACTTAAGAGAGAGAATGGCTTATGAACCATTAGTTACAGGAGACTTGAAACATTTATTAAGAAAAATCTATAAAATGCTATTGCAGTATGAAACAGAATTCAGAATTTTATGAATCTCAAATATTAAGGGAGAAATGGTGCACCCAAAGAAACTGCAAAAACTAACAAGAGTTATAATGGGAATTTTTGGAAATGTCAAAGCACAGATGCAACATTTTATCATATGTGAACATGTAAGAAAGCAAGAAAATATTGGATAAAGATCCATGAAGAAATACAAAAGATCGTAAAACTTAAGTTTGTGAGGGACCCTAAAAACATGCCATTAAACATTTTACCAAGTATTATAACATGAATACACAGTGAATTTATTCAAATATATGATAACGGTGGCAAGGGTGACATTCGTAACTAAATGGAAGGCAGAAAAATGTCCAGAACTGACAGAATGGAAGAATAAATTAACTGAGTATGTGACAATGGCAAAACTAACATCTTATTTACATAATAGACCGATTTCAGAATTCCATGAAAAATGGAACATATTCTTTAATTATATAGCTGAAAATTAGGACCAAATTGCTAAAGCGCAGAATGATTAAGAGAGAGAGTCAGGCAGTATACATTTGTATATGATCATATATGATTGTACATGTTCATGTCTATGTTTATGCTTATGTAAGACTAGGAAGAAGGCCCGTTGCGGAGACAAATGCAATGAGCTCTAGCTGGGCTGCCAGTGGCCAGCCCACCCCTCAGGCGAAGAAGGGGCAGCGGCAGCCTCATCTGTCGGGCGCAGTGGCAGGTAGAGCACATCTGCTCTGCCGGCACCTGCGTTCCAGCTCCTGCTGCTGGGGTCAGAGAGGAGGAGGGTCTTGGTGCGGCGGCGGGCCCCCATCAGGGAGGCCTCTCAGTGTGGTGGCGGCGGGGTGCAGCGCGGAGCAGCGTGAGAACCGCCTCAGCTGGGCCAGACGACGACAGGGCTGCCGGCAGAGGGGCGGCCTCTTGCTGCAAGCAGCAGTTGCCACCCTGCCCCCGCCTTGACCGTGGCATTTTGGAACGTGTGTGGGCTCTTGCGCCTCTTCTCTGCCTCTCCTAGTGGGCCTGCTCACTCTCCATCCGCCAGAGCGGCTGTCCTCTCGGCTGGCCCAGAGCACAGTGAGCCAGAGACACCGCCGGCTGGCTCGGCGCCTCTGTGGGCAGGACAGAGCTAGCCAATGCAGCCAGGGGATCCTTCAGGCTGGCAGGTGCAAGAGCGAAAGGCTGCAGGAGTGTGTGCAGGAGAGACACCAAAACTCTTTTATAATAAGGAGAGATGATTGTCTATGTTGTATGTATAATTGTAGTAGTATATGGTATATATATATTTTGTTTGTCAAATTTTAAAATTCATTAAAAAAAGATCAGGGGCTTGAAACATCTCCCTCCCCTCACAACCCCTGAGTATGTTAACATCCTACCAGATGAAGAACTGTGGAGAGCTTGAAAGCTTGTCTTCTGTGTTGTACTTTTGTGGTTGGTTCTAATGAGGAGGTATTGCATAGCTTTTGTCAATGGGTTCTGCTTTGGACCAATGCATCTACTTCCAGATTGTGTTCGTGGACACTAGTTGTTCTGTATTATTGAACTGCAGAAATAGTTTTTCTGTGTTATTGAACTGCATATTCCAGATATTTGGAATTGTAGACCTGAACCCTCCCATAAGTGAACCCTCCCATTAGTAAAGTTTGAAGGAAGCTTATAAAAACAGCCTCTTTCAGTAGGAAAAGGGAATAAGACTCCAGAAAAATATCTAATTATTTGCTGCCCTAAGTGCATGGTTAGTTTTGTACTGTATAATTTAGTGTTTTGGTGTGTTTAAATCAAAATCTCTCTGGTCCACCAATATACGTTAAGAGTGTTAAGAGTGTATGTTCCAGGATCACTGAATAGCTGTGGGACAAGTAATCTATGTGAAATGATCCTGAATATGCACACTAGGAATTGGCTACTATTCCACAATTTAGTTTCTTTCCATCCCTGGCCAGAAAACAACCTTGACGTATTAATTCCTTCCAACACGTGAAGCTGCCTTGTCTTGAGTCAGACCATTGACAGAGCAATATCAACATTGTCTGCTTTGGCTGAGAGCAGCATATCTCCTACCTGATACACTTTGTCTAGAGATGCTGGGGATTGAACCTGGGACCTTGTACACGCAGAGTGGATGCTCTGCCACTGAGCCACAGCTCCTTCTTGGCTTTGCTGTGCCTCATTAGCGCCATGCAAAGGAAGCTATGCAGAACAGGCAGGGGAGGACAAGGCCCGTGTAGAATCTTCTAGGCTCCTGAGCCCGTAGCAGCATCTTGGTGGTTTCAAGGAAGAATGAGAGGCTGGTAGAGGGTTTGCTTCACAGGGAAGCAAGTTTCTTTTGCTGTACAGGACACTTCAAAACCAGGCGTGCAGGCTCTGTCTTTGCTGCTGCTGCAGGATGCTGTGATTCATAGTTCCATCTCTTTCTCAAAACAATAGAGCTAGAGCCAATTGATATGTTTTGGTGTGGCTTTTGTTTTTTTCTGTTTTTTTTCTGATTTTTGCTATCACTGTCACTAAACTCCAGCTGACACAAACTTGTGCAAGCCCCCAGGCTCCTGAGCAAAATAGACAGCAGTGTGAAAACAAAAGGCATATAACTCCTGTATTTACTTGTAAGGAAGATGAACCTGGATGTAAGACAGCCCCCTTCCAAAAATGTTATGCATGACAAATTTTTATTAATGTAATATATGTGCTAATGTAAGATGAACCCCCCCCCCTTTTTGATGGCATTCCTTGGAGGCGGGGAAACTAGTCTTGCGTTTGGATAAATACAGTTCTCTGAGTTTGCAGGAGTCCACTGGAGTTAACAGTATCTTAATAGTCTGTGCCAAAAAGTGATGGGACGCAGTTTTGAAACCCACAAAAAGGCTTCCTCTTATGAACAGAACTGTGTTTTGTGGTAAGCAAAACCTGAAGCCTTTGCAGATGGAAAGCAGACAGTCTGAAACAGGAAGGAAGTGTGTACCATAGCTCTGCTGTGGCAAGTTTTTTTAAAGTGTTTGTGTGTAACTGTTTGCTCTGTCTAGCTTGCTTTAGAATAGAAAGGGTCAAATCTCTTATCATGGAGATCAGAACTAAGAGTTTCAAGAAAAATGGGGTGGGGGTTCCTAACCTTCAGTTTACCTGTGTAACAATAATAGGGGAATCTTAGGGGAAACATGGTAGAGAGGACTGAGTACTCCTCTCATTTTGGAACCCCCCCCTACAGACCCCCTCTGCAGTGGTTCTTGGCCTGTTTTGCTTTTTCTCAGTCAGACTCTCTTCAGGTTTCAGATCCTTGTGTGCGTGTGGGGGGGTGTCATTTGCAGCAGAGACAACTGGTAGGCACAGAAGCAGTTACGTGCCTTCTGTTGTACCTGCCAACACACCTTCTGCTGAGTGCCCCCCATGTGCATTCTTGTGGTTGGAACTGCATGTTTCCTCAGATAACATCTAGTTCTACATTAAAGATATGAATGTATAGACTGTATGTATAATAATCTTCTTTATGTTGTAGGGATCGAGGGATATATTAAACTGTGTCCAGTTTTATCCTGATAAAAGCTTTACATTGATAGTAAGTTTTCCAGGTTTTACTTATATAGTTCTAAATACTAGGTGAAAAGTTTGGAGTGCATTCATTTGCAGATTTGGGGCTGAATCCTGCTCAGAGTGATGTCTATCTTTTAGACTACTGAAATTGAACTTATTTTTATGAGGGCCATATTTGACACAACTATAACTCAGTTGGTCCACAGGTATCATAAATGATCAAAAAGACACTATTTAATGAAATTAGTATTAATAGCAGTAAGCATTACAACTTAATTACTAATCATGTCATTGGGGTGGATCCTACCACTCCACTAAGCAACATTTGAAGCCTTTCCCCAGTGCAAAGAGCTTTCCCCAACTAAATTAGTTCTTCATCCAACAGAAGAACCACTTTAGTTGGAGGAAGGTTCCTTGGAGGATGGTTAGATCCACCCTATAACGTTTAATGAATCTGACACTGCTACTTAAAACCCCAAATGTCTGGAAGCATGTATTTGTGCTGCATGGTTTCTTCACACCTCATAACTTTAGGTCGATGTGTGGCCCATCTCTTTTGAAAATGACTGTATTTAAAAAAGAGTGCCCAAGGAATTCTTGATTATAGGGAATGAGCTTCTTGAAGAGTACTGTGTCAGAGGATGATAGTGAAGCAGCAAAGATACAAATGGCATGGGAACAGAAATTTAAAAAATCTGCCTTCAATTCAGCAATAATCAAATTGCATCCCCTTTCACTGGGATATATGGTTCACATCAGGGAGTGGGCAGGTATTTTTAGCAGTAGTCCTACAGTCATGAAATGGCCTTCCAGATAAGGTCTGTTGCTTTTTTAAAAGGCCTGTGAGACTTGGATTTCATAAATGGCCTTTGGGTAAAGTCCTTATGGATATTATCATTTGCTATGATATTGATGTGACGGCTTTTGGCAGAAATTTTTTTGTTGACGAGGGTTTTTTAAAATAGAAAAATATTTTGTGAATGGTTTTAATTAAGATATCAGCTGCTCTGAGCTTTGAAGAATGGGTTATAAAAGTTCAAAAATTAAGTTGTAGTTGGTTTTACTGAAGTCAGCCTATTGGATCGAGCATAGGGAAGGAATTTAGCAATCTAATTTTGTAATATTTTGAAGCTTATTGTGGAAAAGATGATTTAATGAATGATCTGAATAATTATAACATAATGATGTGTAATTATTTTCTTTTTCTGACGTGATGTATTTTGTTGAAGAATGATATTGTAAACTACAGAAGATTGCATTTGGGGTAATGTGTTCTAAATAGCCCCTACTGGATCAATTATCGAAATGCTCTGCTACCCTAAAGTGTAACACATACTCACTGCCTGCTGCTAAGTAACGCACAACACTGTTCGTTTCTCTTTGTTTTCTATAGCTTGAAGTACCTTTGGAGATTTCCCTGACTGACACAGGATTAAAGTGAGTGGTTGATTTTATTTTATTTATTTACCTCATTTATACCCCAGCTCTCTTCCCAGTGGGGACCCAAGCTGGCTTACATAAATTCTCCTCTCCTCCGTTTTATCTTCACAACAACCCTGTTAGATAGGTTAGGCTGAGAGGGTGTGACTGGGCCAAGGTCACCCAGCAAGCTTCCTTAGCAGACTGGGGATTCAACCTGGTTCTCCCAGTTCCTGGTCCAACACTATAACTACACCATACTGGCTGTCACTGGTGGAACAGGTGGTCTAGTTGAATTCACCCTTAATGGTGTAAAATCAGATGCATCAATATATCTACTTCAACTGCTGCTACATGTACCCTTCCTAGCTCCAAATCAATAGCAAAATGTTCTTACCTAATGGATAATTATTGTTATGGGTTTTTAGAAAGCTAGACATGACCTAACATGTCCTCTTTATCGCTTTATTTAAGGAATCTGAGAGACAAATATCCCTTTGAACATTTGATATTTTTCATAGTTTGACTGTAGGCATGAGAAATTCCCCCATCAGTTTTTTTTTGTGTGTGTGTGTCTTTTCAGAGAGCTACATTCACCAAGGGAATGGAACTCTCCGTTGCATCAAACACATTTCTCCTTATGTCCAGAATGTTTCCAGGATTAATTAAACACCCTGATACTATTCTGATATTTACCCTATGAAAATCCTCTCCTTTGAGATGTGTCAGTGCCCCACTCTACTATATGGTCATACTATTCCTTTCTTTCCAGCTTCTGACACAGTTCTAGGATTTACATAAGAACATAAGAGAAGCCAGTGTTGGATCAGGCCAATGGCCCATCCAGTCCAACACTCTTGGGTAATGGGTCCACATCAGGTGTGGGGTTGTCTTGCCAGCTCATCTTTGCCTTCTCATTGAGGGATGCATGTACTGTACTCAGAATGGACATTAATTGAATAGCAGGAGTTGAAATCAGATTATGGTTTCTATCAACATGCCCTGCCAGGAGAAACTACTGGTGGGAAATGCTACAGTGAACCGTATGTGTTATAGTCCAGAATGGTGTTACTTCCTGCTTCAGTGGTATATTATGTAATATTGACAAGGTCTGCACTCTTTAGCAAAGAGCTATGCAAAGGCAAATCAAGGCAAACATTGTGATTGAAGATTAATTCTGTGTCTCACCGGCCCAGTTCTGACTTAAAAGATAGGCCACTTTTTTATTCAGAAATATCCAAAAGGAATTGTTATTTGTTCCATGCTTTCCCAAATACAACCTCATAATTCCTGCTTTGAATTTGTAATTCACTGTGATATTGGATAATGACTCTCCTTTACTTGTATTTCATTTTCCCAGAGGTATCACTGTTCTGGGTAAAGAAGTAATTGCGGTTTCTCTTTTTAGACTTGTGAACTTGGACTATGACTATTATCAAAGGCAAGAGACAGGACCTCAGCCTTTGAATCTACAGGTTTTTACAAGTGAAAAGGGTAAGCAGTGCTTAAGACTAATGTGTGTTCCATTTCATTATGAACCCAATTTACCAGGAACCTTTTTGCTTTTTATTTGCAGCTCAACTTTCTCTGTTTGAACCACCACACAGTGAAAATCTCTTAATTATTGTGCTTAGGTCCAGATAAAAAGGTAAAGGTAAAGGTTCCCTTGCTCAAAAGCCAGTCGAATCCGACTCTAGGGTTGTGGTGCTCATCTCCGTTTCAAAGCCGAAGAGCCAGCGCTGTCCGAAGACGTTTCCGTGGTCATGTGGCTGGCATGACTAAACACCAAGGCACACGGAACGCTGTTACCTTCCCACCGAAGTGGTACCTATTTATCTACTTGCAGTTTCTTGCTTTCAAACTGCTAGGTTGGCAGGAGCTGGAACTAGAGATGGGAGTTCACTCCATCATGCGGCACCCAGGTCTCGACTGCTGAACTACTGACCTTCCACAGCCTGCAGTTCAGCGTCTTAACCACTTGAGCCACCGCAGCTCCTAGGTCCAGATACCAGAGTACAAAACATGTACCATTATGAGTAGTGTTTAAATTTCTGCTTTTCTGCACTGAAGTATGTATGGGGAAAGGCACAGTCCTCTTTCTTACTAAGAGCAGCAGCTATTTCAATAAACATTTCATATTATAACTGTCAAGAAATTTAGGTCAATTTCTTGTTCTTTCATTAAACACCAGTCCTCATATTCATCTCTAACCCAGCAAATGGGTTGAAGAGACCTAATGGAAAAATAACTGGCTGTTGGTATTGAAGGGTTGGCAAATCGACCTTGTGACCTTTGGATAACAATTCAGGTACAGAGACAACCCTTTTGTTTTCCAGAACAGGACTGTGGTGCCAGTGCGTCCCTGCTTTACCACACTCTTTTTTTTTCAGTTGGTGGTGCAATGGGTTAGATTGTGGATAACCCTCCATCCTGCCATAAAGTGACCCCCTCCTCGGCCATCTGCTTGTAATGGGTTCATGTCAACATAACTTCAATGGTCTGATTTTGATTGGGCTGTTGGGCCCCAGCCCACTCAGCTCTTAGGCCTTAAAAAGTTAGTTTTTCTGTTTGTTCGTTGCTAGCCTCAGGTATAATGCACTACCCTTGGAATGGGCCAGTCTCTTGCCTGGCGAAATACTCTCTGGACAGAGAGGTATGGAATGCTGCCTGACTTCAACGCTGAAGGGTAACATCTGGTAACTTTGAATTAATGTCATACTGTGTATAATTAGTCTCTTAACTGCAGGTTCTTTGTTTTAGTTCTCACTGAATATCCTTTGATTATACTTGGTGTGTTCTGTACTTCAAGGGCTTCAGTCCTATTCCAGTACCTTCGACCTTAAGAGTCCATTTACCAGGTTAATTGTTGTGGAAACTCATTCTGCAAGTGGCCTATCTTGCAGGGTTGACTTTCTTGATTAATCCCAGTAAGGTTAGAAGCTTACCCCTTAGCTTTTGACTGAATAGTCCAAGGGGCTGGTGGCAGATAGCAGAACTGACGAGTGTGTGGACACACACCCCAGGTTTTTTTGTGAAACCTACCACTAAAACACCTTTTGTTTTAATTACTAATGTGTATTTGAATTTAGATGCAATACTTTGAAGTTTCAGAACGGCTTCTTACAACACTTTAGAATTTGGGTATAAGTAGCCAAGTACCTAACATATGATCCACATGAGTTGTTGTCAAGAATCCCTGATCCAGTACAGTACTGCGAGCATTTTAAATGTATGATTGTTTAACTGTTTTTAAACTGTTTAAAATGTTTTAATTGTTTTATGTATACCAGGTACATTGTACCGAATTTGTAAGCCGACCTGAGCCCGTTCGCAGGGAGGGCGGGGTATAAATATGCTAAAATAAAATAAATAAAATCCAAGGGATTCTTGGTGTAGGCCAGCAGAGCACAAATGCAGGCAGAGAAATGGAATGCACAAAATCCCAAATAGATACCCCCAGGATAAAAAATACAAAAGAAATGACTGTATTAAAGCTTTTAAAAAATGGGTTACCATCTACAGCTGAAGATACTGTCATGCTTTAGGTACAGTTACATAACACACAAACGCACATATATAGATAAATGTGATTCATGTGATGATTATTCATAATCTATTTCACCTCAATGTCTCCTCCTCAGTACAAAAGAGCATTGGTAGCCAACAGCATTCCTAATGTTTTATCTCTTCTGAACATTTCAGTGCAGTCAGCTTTACCACTTTTTATTATGGGGATGATTCTTTGTGTAGCTCTTGTGCTTGCTGCAAATGTTGAGGGATTCCACATAGCAGTTCTTCCCAATGCTTTCCTTGCCTCGGCACTGCTCTGATCTCTTTTAAATCAGTGAAGGAAAGTAGTTTATCCACTAACAGATAGAAAGAGTGAGTGTGCTCTATGTTGCGGCTGTGAGTGGAAGGGGAAAGTAACCCTCACTCTTGTATTACACAATTTGATAGTTGTAATTTCTGTCCAGTTAATATAACAGCTCTTATTTTATCCTTTAGGATGCATGTGCCTATGTCACTGTATGGCTCCTGTTAATCCTGGGGAAGTGTCTTATTCTGTGTTCTTTTTGCATAAAGGTATATTTAATGTATCTCATCTACCCTTACCTATATGTAGTCTGAAAGCATCCTACTGCTATATTTGTATATTAGCCTGCTACCCGTGCTTTGCTACGGTATTTAAGTTCCGTATTGCGGGGCCCCACTTGAAGCAACCAGCCAATTTATGAAGGGAACTGTGATCGGGGGGGGGGTATAAGTAAATGTGTGTGTTTTAGCATTTTTACTTATCCGCACATTTCAAAATCAATTTTTAATGAGAACAGAGATTTCTCTGTGCCAACAGCATCGCCCTCAGTTTCACAAATTAAAAGAGGATTTTTTTTAACCTCATGTGTGCTAATTTATTACTGGTTTGGGGAAGTTTCAAGTTACAAAAAGAAAGGGAAATGATTGTTACTAGCTAAGTAGAGTCTCTGTGACGTGGATAATTGTTCCCTTTGAATATTATATCTATTACTTATAAAAATGCATTGTGTAGGGCTGCCAAGTGGGGGCTGGGGGCGGGTAAACCCCTGCTTTGGAGTCCCGATTTCCGCCGCCACGGAATCGGGCCCCGGGGGGAACTCCGCCCCCTGAAGCGCAGAGTGGCTGTGCCACCGGAGGTGATGCAACCACGTCGATCATGTTGGGGGCGTGGCCCCGATCGTCGGAGGGAAAACTCTATGGTTTTCCCTCTGACGATCAGGGCCACGCCCTCAACGTGATCGACGTCCTGCATCACTTCCGGGATGTGCTGGCGGTGCACGCGTGCTTCGTGCGTGCGCGCGCACATCGGCGGAGAGCTCCTGGAGCACGGCGAGGCTCCCCCACCGGTAAGAAGATTTGACTTGGCAACCCTAGCATTGTGGCATTATATTGAGAGGGGCACAAAATCAGGGAGTACCTCAGGCTAGGGTGTAGAAATCCTTAAAAAGTGATCTTTATTATGTGTCCTTAAAAGTAACTTCTCTGTGCATGAAATCTGGATCATATTTTTATACCAGATTCTCAAGGTGCAGTACTATCTGTTCTTAATTTACATCCTGCCTTTCTCCCCTATGGGGACCCAAACTACCTTACATCATTCTCATCCCCTCCATTTTATCCTCAGAACAAGCCTATGAGGTATGTTAGGCTTTCAGTGTGTGCCTGACCAAAGGTCAGACAGCAAGTTCCATAGCAGAGTGGGGATTAGAATTTGGGTCTCCCAGATCCTAGACCAGCCCTGTAGCCATTGCACTACACTCTGAGGAATGACTCCAGTTTGCCAAGGATCCATGTTGGAAAGGAGAAAGATGGCTATAATGCTGAAGGTATTTTCTCCACTCTGCCTACAAGGCAAACGTCTCTATCATGACGCTTCTGGGGAAAATACAAGAATTTATTTGAGGACCTTTACTTTCTAGATGTCCAACTGAAGATACTATAATCAAATAATTCTACATAATTTGATCATTCCAAAAGGTATTTGGAATCTTTTATCTGCAAGTAGATGCCATCCTGATATTGTGTTTCCATAGCAGTCTTGGAAGTCCGTATACTGTGTTTCTTGGATTATGGAAGTTGTTTACAGCTGTGTTGGTACAAAAGTAAAATCCAAAACCCCAAGGATACAATCTACGTAATGCCTTTTATTAAGACCAACTAAATGACACATTAACTGTGTGAGCTTGATAGCTTGCACACTGTATTGTGTCATTGGGCCCCCGGTCACACGAGAGGTTTTGGGCCGGGAGAGGGCCGAATCAGGGCAGCAGCAAACGGGCGCGATCCCACTGCAACATCTGGGAAGCGTTGCACGCCCGTTCCCAATCCGGCCCTTCCGCCAAAAACCCCGCAGCAAAAATGAACCACCTACCGAGGTGGTTCATCTGGGAAGTCCGCATCAAGGCCGGCTGTGGGATCGCCGGCGCGTCCGTCTGCCGGCGCATCCCCAGCTCCTGGCCGAACTGCGCATGCTCACACATGCACAGTTCGGCAGCCTCCCCCTCCTGACCATGTCTTCCTCCCCGGCATCTGATCGTGCCGGGGAGCAATGGCGCCGCGGCTCAGGGGATCCATGGGATCCCGCCGCGGCATCTCTATTTTGGTGCGGTTCTAATTAGCCGCACTTTGGCTGGTGTTTTCCCTGCCGTGTGGCAGGGACCTGGGTTTGTCAAGAAAAGGTATTATATGGTTTATTCGATTATGCCAGTCCTACTTTTTTAGAGATGTGTGTGTTTGACATTGGGTCAAACTTAGCCACCTTCCTGCACAGTAGGTCTGGTAGACCTGGGCTCTGTCCTGGACTTCGTTGCCAGGCTCCGGCCAGGACTTTGTGGTATAAATGAGAACAGGTTTAAGTTCAAGATCAATATGTAGCCTGCCTACCAATTTTTGTCCTCTATTTTCAGAAATTGTGCTTAAAGCTGGATCTGTGTATACTGAAACACCCCTCTCTGTCTCATCAGGTTGTGGTAAAACATATACTGTTGCTTTGGAAAGAATGGATTCTTTGCAAGTGAAAGATCTATTGTTTTTGAATCTTGGTAAGCTGAGAATCAAAGGTTATCCCTCTCCTCTTGCTTCTTTGCTATTAAGAATTATGAACCCAAGTACTAGAGGCAGTTCTCCTTCTCTCAAGAGGAATGGGCATGTTTTACTTTGTGTCACATGGGTCTGCCATGACTCTAAAATTATTTGAGTTGGTAAATAAGCACCATTCTCTAAATTGATTATCTCACTCAGGGGAGTAACTATCTTTGTTTGTTGGGAATCATGAGCTCATTACATGCTGCTGGAGACAGTGTAAATGCACTGGCTAGCTGTTTCCTATGTCATAGCCTGCAGGGTTATTATTATTGTTGTTTTGTCTCTGGGAGGTGCAGACACAACTCTTTCAACCCAGCTCACTGTAACAAGAAAAAAAGTCATTAAGCTGGTTGCACTTTGTGTGTGTGTGTGTGATACAAGGTTAGTTTTTTAAAAAAATCAGATTGTCCATCTGTGGAATATTTCAGGTAGCCGAGCTTGTTCACTCTTAACTCATCTGTCAAATCAACTTGAGCTCTGAGGATAAGCAGTTCTTAAAGCTTGACAGTCCTTTCATTTTGTTTTTAACCCCACAGATTATTATGTCGCTGTCTTCTTGCCTGGACACTTTCTGCATCTTGTTAACACTCAGTATCCTGACTTGATGTGCTGTAACTTCTTCCTGACAGGTACAGTGGGACTTTCTTAACAGTCAGTTTGGCAGCATCTGTTCATAATAAAAAAATTGTTCACTGGCCCTCCCTGTGCCTGGATAGGAGTAAAAAGTTTGTGGACAATAGAAAGAATAAGCTGAAAAAAATCACCCCTTAAATATTTCTCTTTATTTCCTTTTATCCATCTGCCATTTTCCAGTGGAGAAGCAGAGAAGCCTTTATTCTTTATTTTAAGAGATTTCAAAATGCTGGTTTAATCGGTAAAGGTCTGAATAAACATAAGGTATGAGTAAACAGAATTTATCTTATGTTTGCGTACCACTTTTTTGGGAGGGAAAGCTCAAAGTCTTCGTCTAGCAATTCTTCTGTTATCCTGACAAATTTGGAACAATTCCTTAAAATCAGAACGAGTCTGGATATAAACCCTGATCAATACCTGTCATGTTTTTATTGTAACCCTTCTTCTAAAGAACTTAGGGTAGTGTACATGGTCTCTTGTCCTCCATTTTGTGTTTACAGCAGTCCTTTGCAGTAAACATGCACTGTGTGTCATCCCAGGTGGAGGACTGGACAACAAGGGGGCATTTTCATCCTTGAGCCAAAGCTGCATTCTACGACTGGCATTTAGGCTTGTGGAAGTCAGTTTCTGGGTAGAAAGTTGGGAAGGAAGGAGGAGCAGGGGCCAGGGCAGAAGAAGAACTGATTAGGGAGAAGAAGAAGAAGCACAGGTATCAGGCTAGTACTGTAATATTTATTACTGTTTGGGCTGCTGTCATTATATTGTTATGGCCTTTGGCCTCATGCAATACAAATTCTACTTATCTACAATTAATATGCCATAATGTCTTTAATGATAATATACTATTAAAGGAGTTCAGTGTTACAAAGTTTCACTTGATATCCAGGTATTTTGGCTGTATTGTATATTGTGATTGTGTGAGAGTATTTCTGCCCAAATAATATGCTTGTTTTGTTTGTTACTCAGTTTGTGTCCTACCTTTAACTTTTCTTCTCCGATGGCAAAATTAAGATATATGTGCTAAGTTGGCAATGGGTGGAGTATTTTGCAATTCTCTCTGAAGTATTTGGTATGTTTATAATTCTTATAGAAAACTAAGGCATTTATACTTCTAAATTCCATACAAATGCCAAATAGTACAATTTTATATGCTAAGTTATCAATGACTCATTTTATGCTGTTAAATATTGAAATAAGTTTAGATTTGATACAAAAGGAAGCATTGCATATGTTTCAAGTTTTTCCAAAATGTCCATTTTTTCTAGGGGAAAAACTGGGGGGGGGAATTCCCATGGCTTCCAGATTTCTGGAAACTTTAAATCTGTACACCCTTCTGATTTGGTTAGCTTAGCACTTTGTTAGCTGATTTATTGCTCAGGTATTTCTCTTCTTATTGCTGTGATCAGTTACTATAGATGAACAGCCTTTACATACACCGTTAGGTCAGGAAAGAATATTTGACTCCCCCTTTAGATAATACAACTTGATGGTCACCTGTAGACAAAAAAAAGTCACAGCCTCTCTAGTAAATATTAGTCACTGTCTTGGCTTTAGTGGTATTTGGGCCTACTTGACACATTTGTAGTGCCTTGAAGTATGCTGAACATTGGCATGCGAAGAGTCATGGTTTGCATTATGACCGAAATTGGGATTCTTTGGTGCTAAGGGGATTTCTATGTGTTACTGGATCATAAAACAATCATATGCATATTACTTTTCTCCAATGCTGAATGTTCAGGTGAAGATGCAAAAATTAATGGATTGCACAAGAGTGCTATAGTTTCCCCTCTCAAATCAGTGGTCTTGGATCTCAGCACAGGAAGAATGTTTACTCTTGAAATAAGCAAGCAAGCTTTGTTACAGTTCCTGTGGAACAGCAAGTTGGATGGTGACAGGATGGCCACGTTGCACTGTCTGCTGCTGCATGTTGGGAGCACAACAGAGTCAGAAACTGAGGTAGGGAAGCATTTTTCTTTTTGCCATGGAAATGTGGGTGCCAGCATATCTTGACTATTAAAATATGAAAGCAAATACATTTCAGTTTACTCAGGGCCTCAAGGATAGTGTGTCATGGTCTGAAAGCAAATAGTTATGGATCTTTTCACCTCACCCTATACAATATTTTAACAGGTGAACTTTAGAGGATGCTTTAGATTGTGTTTGTCAGGCTGGCCACGTGAATGGGTCACAGTTCTAGCTGGGCAGGTGCAAATTGGGAAACAGTGAAAATCAAAAGAAATTTGAAGACTACTGTTGTACTAGTTACATGTGAGGAACTAAAATACGGTAGAGATAATCTGAGAAACTTGAAAGAAAATAAGAGAGTTGAATAAGAACTGAGAAGCCTTAAGAGTGTGAGAACAAGTCTTGCCTGCCAGCCATCTGGAACTGTGCAAGGGAGTAGCTGTGGAATGTACCTTTCTTGTCCTTGGCCAGTGGGGGACAGCAGAGGTAGTGGGGACCTGGGAAAGCAAAGCATCATAATTTCCCAGCAGAAGACTGATCTGATAGCAATCAGTGACCCGAGGTCACTCACTAACTTTCATGGCAAGCCCTTCACAACACACATTAGCCAGTTTGGTGTAGTGGTTAAGTGCTCGGACTCTAATCTGGGAGAACCGGGTTTGATTCCCCACCCCTCCACTTGCACCTGCTGGATGACCTTGGGCAAGCCATAGTTCTGATAAGAGCTGTTCTTGAAAAATACCAGTTTCTGTCAGAGCTCTCTCAGCCCCACCTACCTCACAGGGTGTCTGTTGTGGGGAGGGGAAGGGAAAGGAGTTTGTAAGCCACTCTGAGACTCCTTTAGGTAGTGAAGGGCAGAGTATAAATTCAGTCTCTTTTTCTTCTTCGTCTCCAGTGTTAGGTAGTGGTTAGAGTTTGGACTGGAAGCAGGGAGACCCAGGTTCAAACCCCCTTTTTCCATGAAACATAGCCTCGGGATGGTCACTTTCTCAGCCTAACCTACTTCACTAGGTAGATATGGGGAACAAATGGAGAATGGGATAGACATCAGGGGTGTGCAATTTTTATTAATCGGCATTTTGCGGTTTGGGTCTGTTGGACCCCCCACAATTTCAGTATTTCCGAAAAATCCCAGATCCCAATACAAGTATGGTACTGGGGTTCAGGATTTTTCAGAAAGCCGATCCCCCCCCCCTCCGGGTCCAATAGACTCGAGAAGAAAATTACCAGTAAAGAGAAAAGGCCAGCCCAATCTTGGGGCTAGCTTGGCTTCTCCTACAGTGCAGTTTAAACCAGGATCTGCTGTGCTACAGCTAGCAGGTTGCTCCCTGCAGCACAGCGGTTTCTGGGGCTGGCTTCTTCTGCAGCCCCAAGTGGAGCCGTTGGGAACAGTCTGCTTCTCCTGGCACAGCTGATCCTGGGGCTTTAGACAAAAAAGGGACTGCGGTAGAAGCCCAACAAACAGCTGAGAGGCAGGGGCAATCAGATGCCACCTCTCTGCTGTTTTCAGATCTACCAGTAATTCCCAAGTATATCTGGGATTTTCTTGGATTTTTTCCCAATTTTCCCGAGATACATTTGGGAAGCCGAAATATACATGAAAAATACTGCCATTTGCAGCTTGGGTGGATCCGAATGCACATCCCTAATAGCCATATAAACCTCCCCAAACTCTGTACAGATAGTGCAAGATAAAATTTCAACAAATAAAAAGTGACCATTTTTGTTTTTTTGCTCTTGTAGATTATTAAGTGGATTTCTGAGAACATTTCAACTTGTTTTACATTTGACCCTATACAGGAATTTATTATTGGTAGGTATTTCTAGGATTGTTTGTCACCCTAGAAGTAAGGATGGCACCATGATTTAATTTTATTTATTTATCATATTTATATCTTTTCTCTCAGTGAGACTTTTTATTTCCCACCTCATCTGAAGTTCTACAGTAGCAATATTAAAATGAAATGAGTCAATCTGTTAGAGATATAAATTAAAAATGCCTTGTGTAAAAGAATGGTTCTGGAGGCCTTATGGAATCCAGGGCTACGTGGACACAATATGATTTCTGTAGTTAACACAACACCTGACAATTGAGACGTGATTGAAACTGATCTGTTAAGTTCCCCTGTATGCATAAGAGGTGGTGTCCTGCCTAAAGCCCAGGGAAGACTCATGCTCTTGAGAGATGCATTTTCTGTGCTGTTTTTAATTTTGAAACAAGAAGGCACAGTATGGGAGGTAAGTAAGACTGCTTACAGAGAATGAAAAACCATAAAACAAACACACTGATTTGTAATATGAAACTCTGATATCAGTAACTGCATGCACTGAATTTAGCTTTTTGAGTACATAAACACAATGGGTACTCTAGGGTGTGTAGATCCTCTGGTTATTGAATTATAGGTAACATTTCTTATGGTAGATTCAGGTGGGTAGCCATGTTGGTCTGAAGCCACAGAACAAAGTTTGAGTCCAGTGGCACCTTTAAGACCTTGTGGTGTGTATATGTATGCCACAGAAAAATATTTATGGGTTTACCCCTACAGCCTCAGCGAATGAAGCACCTTGTCAACAATAGAGCCAATCATATGTTAGTACTCTTGGTAATAGTCAATCTGATTTATATGTTGAAAACTGCAGTTGTTTCCCTCCCATGCAAGCAGAAGTGATAAAACTTTGTTCACTAATATTTGAACCACACAGCTACATCTTTGGTTATCATAACTTGTCAGTTATGCTCAGGGGTCATTTCGTAGAAAAAGAGCTAGGGGAACTCATTAGCATAACTCATTAGCATATGCCACACCCCCTGACATCAGGGGCCCAGCGGTGGACCTGCAAGGCCAGCGGGAGTGCGAGGAAGCCCCGCCAAGGCCCTCCCTGGCCCCAGGAAGGCAGGGGTGGGGAGAGGCGGGGAGGGAGCAACTTACCCTCCCTCTTCTCCTGCCTCCTCCTGGCTGAATGAGGGCTGGAAGCGGGGCGGCCAGAAGCAGGGGCGGGGCTTCGTCATGTGCCCCGCCCCCCTGCACCTCACCCAGGGGAACTGCGTTCCCCCGCATTCCCCCCCGAAATGACCTCTGGTTATGCTTTTTCTGGCAAATCTCACAAGAAAATCTATATATCTATTTCTCAGATGTGGGTAGATCTGTGGATACCTAAAGCTGCAGATCAGGGCCACACTGAAACAAAGGAGATTTTCCTCCAAACTTGGGGGGACCCCCATGTTTGCAGGAAAATCTGAAATCAGAAAAAAATTACATTGATGGTTTAATTCCCTCCTAAAAATAAAAGCATTGTCTCTGTGTTGGCAGACAATGTACTTAACTCCTCTTTTTTTTGGCCCCTGTTAGTGGGGGGTGGGAGTGGCCAGGAACAACGGTGGGCCTGGCTGCATCACTGATGGTGGGGGTAGCAGCCAGTAACCATGATAGACTTGGGTGCATGGCTCACAGTGGGGGGGGAACCATGGTGGGGCCCAGCTGCGTTGCTCATGGTGGGGGGTGGACAGGAGCTGTGGAAGGGCTGGCAGCATGCTCAGAGGATGGTACACTTTTTGCCCTATTGTCACTGCAGGAGTGGGGCCCATCTGGGCCACCAGCAGCTTCAAAAGCCAGTGGTGAAGAAGCATCAGGGTCTAGGAGCTGGAGGCAGCTGAAAGAGATTCCCAGGGGCCAGCAGAAGGTGAGCTCCACAGCTCCCAAACTCCTTACTGCTGCCAGGTCTGCTGTGGCTCCCTGCCTTGCTTGGTGGCAGTGAATTGCTGGTGGGTGGGGGGGATCTTCTCCCCCCACTTCCTGACCATTCCTACTACCAGCCCAGTGCAGCTGCCTGTGCCTCACTCCTGTCCTCCACTGTCTCCACTGTCCCCTCCAAACCCACAAGTTTCTTGCGGGTTCACCCTTGCCTATGTTAATGTATGCTTTCATTCGTTGGTATCTTCTTCCTCACTCTTTGAGCGGGGAAGAAACCTGAGCCAGGGAAGTAATGTTCAACTGAAAGAACGATGCTAGAGATTAAATAATGTAGTTTTTGACTTGTAAAAAAAAAATCTCCTGCAAACATATTCTCTCTCTCTCTCTCTCTCTCTCTCTCTCTCTCTCTGCATTCAGCTTCTTTGTACTGGAGAATGTGTCCAGAGGCCGTCAATCTGGATAAACATTTGCCATATACATCACTCGTGTGCTGGAATGAGGTAAAAATAAATATATATATATATTCTTTAAAATGTCATGGAGGTCTCTTTTCACTTGGGAAATATGTCCATGAAGT
Source organism: Gekko japonicus (assembly GCF_001447785.1). Taxonomy (NCBI): domain Eukaryota; kingdom Metazoa; phylum Chordata; class Lepidosauria; order Squamata; family Gekkonidae; genus Gekko; species Gekko japonicus. The sequence goes on along the minus strand of NW_015168652.1, from coordinate 2,556,933 downwards.
TCTCTCTCCTTTAATAAGTCTGCTTGAATATGTACATTTTTTCATAGAGCAGATGAATATCCCCCCTTTTTGTTTGTAAGGGTTATGGAGCTGCGGTGGCTCAAGTGGTTAAGACGCTGAACTGCAGGCTGTGGAAGGTTGGTAGTTCAGCAGTTCGAGACCCGGGTGCCGCATCACGGAGTGAGCTCCCGTCCCCAGTTCCAGCTCCTGCCAACCTAGCAGTTCGAAAGCAAGAAATTGCAAGTAGATACATAGGTACCACTTCAGTGGGAAGGTAACAGCGTTCTGTGTGCCTCGGCGTCTAGTCATGCCAGCCACATGACCACAGAAATGTCTTCGGACAGCGCTGGCGCTTCGGCTTGGAAACGGAGATGAGCACCACAACCCTAGAGCTAGATTCGACTGGCTTTCGAGCAAGGGAACCTTTACCTTTACCTATAAGGGTTACAATTTGCACTGCAGGACCGCTTCTCCATCTGTGTTCCTCTATAACAGCTCTGCTGATCCGCTTAGGGCCTTCTGCTGGTGCCACTCTGCAAATGAGCAAGACCAACAACTGCCTGTGCGTGCTTTCTCTGTTGTGGCCCCCACCTTGTGGAACCTTCTGCCTGAGTAGGTCAGGAAAGGTGCCATGCTTCTCTTATCATTTTGCAAATCATGTAAAACAGCGTTGTTCAGGAGAGCTTTTCTATAAAGGTAATTATAACGGACTAGTTCAGGAAGGTTTGTTTTTTAAGAGGGTAAGGGTCTGTGGATTATACCACTGTGTACACGACGTTATCAGTTTGCTGCATGTATTACACTGTTATTGTTTCATTGTTTTCTATTGATGTGATACCATTTTATTTCATTATATCCGCACTCTGTATCATGCCTAATACGCTATGCTCATTCAGTTTTCAGTAATCCTAGTCTTTGCTCATTTGACGTCTCCTAATACTGATTATAGTGATTTACACTGTGCTCATTAGACAGAAATTGCCAGTAGATAAATAGGTACTGCTTTGGTGGGAAGATAACAGGGTTCTGTGTGCCTCAGCTTTTAGTCATGCTGGCGACATGACCACAGAAATGTCTTCGGACAACACTGGCTCTTCGCCTTGGAAACGGAGATGAGCACTGCCCCCTAGAGTTGGATTCAACTAGCTTTCGAGCAAGGGAAACCTTTACCTTTACCTTAGATGTCTCTTCCCGTGGATTGTTATCAATTTACACTGTGTAATCCGCTTTGAGTCTGGGTGAGAAAGGCAGCCTCTAAATACAGTAAATAAATAGCCTTTAGGGATTTCCTGTCATACTCCCCTTTTGTCTTTACAGCTCATTCCTGGAATAACATGCACAACTCACATTATCTCGTTACCAGTACTGAAGGTAAGTTGTCATAAGAAAATATGGTGAGGGATGTGGGTGAAGGATGGCTCATGCTCTGAAGGCAAGGTTTAAGAGGACTAATTTATGTAAGAGCTATAATAATTACTAAAAATGCGCAGTACTTCCAAAAGTCTGAGGGTTCTAATGCAATTTTTATCGTTGTCTCTTGCAAATATGTTGTCATTTGTTGTCTGCATAGATATATTTTGAAAGTGTGTTCTGACTTCAGGATCACTTCCTTGTATAGGAATGTAATTTTTTTACATGTCGAAGTGGAATCTATGTACATGATAAACGTGTGTGTGTGAGAGAGAGAGGGGGGAGGGAGGGAGGGAGGGATTGCTAGATTTTAGGTCACAAGTTTCCAGCTTATTGTTAATTACTGGCTTCTTAACTGGGATGTCTCCACATTCTTGCTGGGATTTTAAGCTTATTGGCAACATTCTGGAATGATAAAGGTGAAGTAAAACCATCACTTTTCTAAAACCAGCCATGATCAATTCATAATCACAAAATTGTAGTTTGATAAAGCTGCCACGAGAGGCCACTGCTGTTCTGCTTTGTTTCTCAATTTATAGTACAGGTACTTGCTGCATGAAGTAGAATCTGTTGAATTTAACTTGGTGGATGGATTATGAAATGGCTTGGGCATTTAGATTTACAGATAATAGCAGGTTACTTCCACAGAAAGAATAACTTTGAAAAATTGTAAACTACGATGCTTTTTGCATGGAAAATTCCTGCAAAACCAAGTCTTTGGCTTATTGATCTTCCTTGCAAATGAAATGGCATCAATATTACAGAGGGTTTCTGTGGACAAAAAAGGGAGGCACTTTCACCATTTCCCTCCTCCCCACTGTTCTGTGGATCTTATCTATCCCAAGGGCAGCATTTTTGGGGGGGGAGCACTCAGGGCAGGGGGGACATGACATATGTAAACACACATAGCCCCAGGGCAGCTTTATAACAGATCCAAGTCAGATGTTTTCCAGGTATCTATCCAAAGACTAGCTTGTGTGAGTGAGGTGGGGAAGAGTTATGTACTGACAAAAAAACCTCTCTTGGTATCTTAATTCTTAACGTGACATGCAAGGTCCTTACAGTATTTAATAATCTTCCACAGGCTGCAGAATTGTTGCAATTATCTTGGGACGTTTGTGACCAATCACAGGGTGTCCCTCTCCAAAAAAATATCGTCATTAGACTTGCGTTGTATTTCATCTAAATGTCCACTTCAGGGCTGCACTAAAGTTGAAAAATATCTGGGTATAAAAAATCCACTGGCCTCTGTCTGCTTGGAATATAAAAACTCCTTGGGTATTAGATGTTGTACATCCTAGCCCTATCTGCATACTTCATATTGTAGCAGGAAATAACTTATGTAAATATTATTCTCTTAATTTCAGGTGCAAAATTGCAAAGGTTTCTGGGGAAAGCTGATTTCAATCCTGGAATGTGTGAAGTACGATGAGTCACACGTGCGTTTCAACAGCAAAGTGCTTTGGAGGGAGTGGGAGAAATTGCATTTGAAGAAGGTGAATGAACTGCAGCAGCAGTTGTCCTGGTACAACCCCTCATCATAGAGGTGTCTCAGAGGTTGTGTTTTCTTGACTGAATGAACCAAACAGAAATGTTTAAGTGAATCTTGTTGCTGAATGTCCCAGGTATTGGAACTGAGCTGGTCTGTGTGTAGGATGGAAACTTGCCACCTTGTGTTCTGACTAATAACTTGAGAAATTCTTATTTTAGGAATAGGAATTTTTGGTATTCCTAATCTTTTTAATCTTGACAGGTTGAGTGTGGCTCAGTCTGTTCTAATATGTCTGACAGAGACTAAGATTGAGGCAGTCTATACATTGTTCAAATATTTGACCATAGTTGGGGTGTTGAGACAAATTATAACCTCTTTCTCTTGTTGCTCATTGGGTGCTCCAACAGTGAACTAGTAGAATATGAAGATGTTCTGGCTAAGCATTTCACATTATTGAGTTTGTGTAGGCTTCCTGCGAGCTTTTCAAAATCCGCTCTGATTCTTCAAGTGTTGGTAGAATGGAATCGTCTTCATCTCCTAATGTCTCTTATTCTAGTTAATGTATGCTTTATTTCAGAGGACTGAAGTGAAGGGAATCACAACATATATGGCAACTGTATTTGAATACGCGAAAAAGTAAGTATTTATAATAATGTTGCCCTCCTTAGAGTTGATTGACAATGGTCTGAATTAAGAGTGTTTGATTTCAATTGCTGTGAACTGTAGATGTCCTTTGTATTCTCAATTAGTTCTGGGGATATGAACATAAGAGAAGCCAATGTTGGATCAGGCCAATGGCCCATCCAGTCCAACACTCTGTCACACAGTGGCCAAAAATACCAGGTGCCATTAGGAGGTCCACCAGGGGGGCCAGGACACTAGAAGCCCTCCCACTGTTGCCCCCACCCCCCAAGCACCAAGAATACAGAGCATCACTTGCCCCAGACTGAGAGTTCCTATCCATACCTTGTGGCTAATAGCCACTGATGGACCTCTGCTCCATATGTTTATCTAATTCCCTCTTGAAGCCTTCCATGCTTGTAGCCGCCGCCACCTCCTGTGGCAGTGTTTATACATCTTGTCCATGTGTGCCTTCCCAAGTGAAACCAGCTGTGTCTGAGATTGGCGGGGAACACAGTTGCAAATGCCTCTGGAAATGACATCCCACTAAAAAGCCTGGGTAGACAGAAAGATTTTGCCTGATGTCTAGCAGACAGTGAAGCAGGTACCAGGTGAATCTCCAGGGATAGAGCATTCGAAAGGCAAATGCCCACCACTGAAAAAGCCCTGTGTCTGGTTGCCACCCACCTCTGCAGGCAGGGTCACAGATAGCAGGGCTTGGGAAGAATCTTCAGGCTGTACAGTTTAGAAGGAGGTGATCCTTCAAGTACCCTAGCTCCAAGCTGTTTTAGGGCCTTAATCCAGGCCAGGCTGGATTTACTCTGCGTAGGATTACACTGCAAAGCTAAGAACCAACTCTCTGAATTGTGCTCTGAAACAGAGGTGCAGCCAGTGTAGGTCTTTCAGCACAGGAATGATACAATCCCTATATCTAGCTCCTAACAATAGTTTGTCTGTTGTCGTTTTCTGGACCAGCTGAAGTTTCTGGACAGTTTTCAAATATATAAAGTGCGTTACAATAATCTAACCTGGATGTGATCAGCATGGGTCACCGTGGCCAGATCACATCTGTTATCCCCCCTCTGGCACAGTCATCTTTTCTTTAGACTGAAAAAGCTCGAATCCCTTAGCCATTCCCTATATGGAATGTGTTTCAGCAATTCAGTCACTTTGGCGGCTGCCTTCTACACCGTTCCCAGCTTTGCAATATCCTTTCTGAGATACAACAACCAGAATTGTTGATAGTATTCCACAGTATTTAAGAACTTGCAAAACAAGTCTTAATTCTGGAACGGTTGTGTTTCTTGTGTTTGAATATAGTGAGTGTCTGTCTCTCTCCCTCTCTGTCTCAAACCTATACTCTCACCCCTCACACACACACACACACACACGTTTTGTGGTGTCTGCCTTCCGGTCACTGTATATTTTTAATGAAATGTTAACCCTGTTTACTAGGCAGAAAATTCCAATTTTGAATGAAACCGGTGCCTTCTCCTGCTCAAACAGAATTTTCACTGGCCTGTGCCTTTTGTCCTCTTATACAGCAGTAATTGGCTTGATGTTAGGGCTGCCAAATCCCCCCGGGGGGCGGAAATCCCCCTGCCCCAGAGGCCCGTTCCCCGACGCCGGGGAATCGGGCCCCAGGGGGAACCCTACCCCAGCGTGCAAGTCACAGGGAAGTGACGTTATGACGCTGGGCACGCTGGGGGCGGGGCCACGGCCATACAAGGGAAAACTCTATGGTTTTCCCTTGTATGGTCGTGGCCCCGCCCCCAGCGTGCCCGGCGTCATGACGTCACTTTCCTGTGACGTGCATGCGGCGCGCACACCGGGAGCCACGCTGGAGTCCCCCGCCGGCAAGGTAGGTAGCATTTGGCAACCCTACTTGATGTCCCCACCTTTTGATCCCTTTTTGATCAAGGCATTTTACAGTTACTTCACAAGTATTGTGTTATGTGTTTGTTTTGTCCTGTTAATATACTTCTTTCTACGATTTGCCATCCCTTGTCTAATTTAACTGAACTGTATCTTAAATATGATGTACATTGCCCTGAGCCCTCTGGGGGAGGGCAGTTTAGAAATAAATACATAAACATATCTCAAAGGGCAAGGGAACCTTTTTGCCCCGTGCAGGCACTTTTACCTTATTTAAAATTTGGTACTCCTGTGCTCAAAGAATGCAGTTTTGGCCTTTCTGATGGGTAGGCATCAGAGATGAGACAATTTCCATCTTCTTTGTTCAATAGACAACGAAAGGAGGGTCCTGCATAATTCATGGGGGGAATTCCATCTCCCCCCCCCCATTGCTGAGCTGTTGCGTTCCAACCAATCACCTTGAGGCCTGGCTGCAGTGTTGTCTAGGAGCCGCTCTGGGCTTGGAGCTACTCCTAGCATTCCCCACTACCATGGCCAGGCCTGGAGCCACTCCACATGAGCCACAGCAGCTGGGCCCTCAAAAGTAAATGTGTTGTCTGCACATGTGCAGACAATGCTATTTTACTTTTGGGGAAATTAAACTCCCCCCATATTTTTAAAAAAATATTTCAGATTTTTCTGCAAACTTGGGGGGGGGGAGTCACCCAAGTTTGCAGAAAAACCTGCTTTGGGTAAGTGTGGCTCCAATCTGCGGATTTAGGTATCAGCAGATAGGGGGCATACTTGGGAAAGAGATATATGGATGTGCTTGGACCTAATGACAGTTACTGGTTTCCCAAGATTCAGAACCTGACTTTGAAACAAAAGTGTACTAAATGTCTTAGACAAATATCTTTGCTTTGCTGACTGTACCCAGTAACATGTAATTTGGGATTTTCTGTATATTTTTGCATAAAATAATTTTTTTTAAAAAAAAATGGAGGTCTCTCCAAGTGCCTAGAAACAATAACTGCCACTTGGGAAGGGGGTTCTCAAAATATTTTACTTGGCAATGAACCATTATGTGTGTGCTGGGGGGAACTGCTTGATTCCAGAGTATTCCATAGAGTGGGATGAAGAGAAACTCAGATCTTCCCTAGCAAGTTGCCTGCGCCTCCTTGGGAGAGTTCTGTTTCTCATATCCTTGTTCTGTGGAATCCAGCCACAATTAAAAAAAACAAATACCATAAAACAACACACATCTTGTCTCCTAGTTCCTGTGCATCAGTAAACATGAATCTTTATGATACCACAAGACTTCCAGGGACTTGAAGTACATGTGTCTGTATCTGTGTGTCTATGCATAGTTTTTAGCAGGGCTCTAGTCGGGGGGGAGCTCTCAGGTACGGAGCTCCGGAAGAGAACCTCTAGGGGGCGGGGCGGTCACGTGGTGAAGCCCCGCCCCCTTCTTTACCCCGCCCTCTGCTTCGATCCTCATTCCGTTTGGGAATGAGGATGAAGCAGGAGGGTAAGTAGCCGGGCCTTCTGACACACTTCCGGTGATGTCAGGGGGTGTGGCCTTCTGTCACTTCCGGTGATGTCAGGGGGCGTGGCATATGCAAATAAGTTATGCTAATGAGTTATGCTAATGAGCTCCGGCAGCTCTTTTTCTACAACAAGACCCCTGGTTTTTAGCAAATCTTCTTTTAAAGCACACTTTGATATCATTGCTTTCCCCACAGGGTGCATTCCAACTTCAATACATGGAGAACAGGTAAGACAAACGTGTTCTGCTGCTATCATTATCTTATCAAAATCTTGAAGAATGGTGTCATATTGAAATCCTTCTCCTCTAGTCACTGTAGGCTGATCATGCAAGTATATTTTGAATCCTGCAGCAGTGTAAGCCTGCATTTTTTCACTACAATGTTGGCATTTTGCTTTTGATTTTTTAAACGAGTAGGACCATTGACAGATGGATAGTAGAAAACATCCTCCTTAGGAATAAATTATAGACAAGTATATTCACTTTGAAATAACATTAGATTAGAAGACATGGGGGGAAAGCCTGCATCTTCCCTCTATAATGGGCCCAATATGCACTGGCAGTCCTCAAAACAATATATACGATTCAAGGAGGTTGAGTATGCTCTAGGTTACACTGATTTCAGTGGGAGACTTTTTTTTAAGCGCTTAACCCCCTTCCATTGAAATCAATGGGATTTTGGAGAGACCATGTTTACCCAAAATTGTGATGGTTGAAAGTCACGGTATCTAGATACTGTTATGAATTCCAGATCTTGTGAGAAATTAGGGCAGTGCTGAATGTTATGAATATAGCAGAAAATATTTGTGTTACACAGGAAACACTTGGGCTTGCAGCGTATGAAAAAGTCTGTGCACAGGTTTTGCTTTCACATTTTCCATAATTGCGTCAGTCATAATCTCTGTGCAGATCTCAGGCCAGTGCAGTAGCATGTTGTTAGATACGAGACTTGAGGCAGCAGGTGAACAGTGATAACAGCTTTACTGAACACGAAGTCAGAAGAACCAGAATGAGACAAACAACTGAGCAACAGGCTCCTTTTTAAACAGTCCGGGCTTGGTAAGCCAAGCCCACAAGTCAGATAACATCCAATCATATTCAGTACATAAAGACCAATCAGTTTGCTTCCCTCCAGAACTTCCCTTGTTCTGATAGGTTTACAATACCTTGCTTAGACTCAAGCTCAATACATTCATACATTCTGTTCCATACATAACACATGTGCACCATGAAAGTGCAGCTTGAATATTTCACCTGTCGTCCAGAAAGAAGAAATGTCATGATTAAACCAAAAAGCATTTTAAAGTGTAAATGGAAGATGAGAATCTTGTACTATGGTGTGTCTTGCTCATAGCATAATAAAATACCACTGTGCTTAGAATTGTGATAGAGTTGTTTAAACTGTGTCTAGTTGTTTAAACTTGTCTAGTTGGCATCTGTTATGTTTTGGTTGGCGTGCTTTCTTTTTTTGGGGGGGGGGGAGGTGGCTTGTAGGCTGTTGAAATTCATATATTTGTATGTATTTGATTCCAGAGCTAGGAATAGTGTGAAGAGCAGAACCTCTAAAATCAAAAACTTTTATTAAGCATTTGTTACAATTGCATAAGCAGATCACACAAATCAAGAAATAACACAAATGAATGATCAAAGTTTAAAGAAGGAAAGAAAAGGAAATTATCCAAATTTATTGACAGTCAGTTCCTGGAGCCTCATGATGGCTACTTGGTTAGCAATATGAGGGTTCTGGTCAGATAGAAGAGCTAAAACTAGCTGCTTGTCAGAGCGACCTTTAAGCTTGCACAAAACAGGGCTAATTAAGGAGTTTCTCTACTCCGTATAAAAGTTACAGTAAAATAAAACATGAAATAAGAATTCAGGCGCTTCCAGCTGTACATGGGCAGTCTTTCCTGACGAGTTCTCCAGAATCTGCCGTAAAGGGCTGCAAAAGGCAAAACATTGAACCTTGTGAGCTTAAAAGCTCTGCGGATTTGCAGAGATATGAGGGCAAGAAATAAGCAGCAGGAGCCCGGTAATCAGTGCCATACACAGTTGGGGAACATGTCCTATTAGCTAATGAGTACAGTGTTTGTCTCTCAGTATCCAACAATCTCTGACCCAACACTCTAAAAGCTTGTTGTTTCTCCAGCATGAAAAGCGAGTCAAGTGAAATACCAGTTGACTTGGTTTAACACAAAGTGCATTTTCCCATTGAGTTGTCATCTATTATTTTACTGATAATTTATACTAAAATATTTAAACTGACTTGTTCAGCAACATAGCCCTTGACTCTCCGGCAGAAATATCTCCAGGTCTTTGAAAAGACCATGATTTTGGATTTTTCAAAATTAACAGACAATAAATTGGAGTTACAATAAGCCACAAAAGTGAACAAGTGGCACTTAAGACCCAGGTGTGTATAGGGTAATAGCAGAGTGTCATCAGTGTATAGCAATAATGGGATATGATGGGAACCCAGTTTAGGAAAGTGGCTGTCTGCCATCCTCAAAGCGGGCGCCAAGTTGTTCATGAATAAACTGAACAAATAAGGGGCCAAAATGCACCCCTGTTTAGCCCCCCCAGTTGGAAGGAATCTCATGTGTTAAATCACCCTGCAAACTTCACTCAGCAGTTTGTTAAGGAGTACAATTTGCAAATAAGAAAAAATCTTTTGTTCGTCATAATCTTCTTTGGTTTATCCTTCAGAAGATTCCTGGAAATAGAGTCAAAAGCTCCCTTTTAAATCAAGGAAAGCAGAGAAGCAGAACCTCTAATAAATTGAACCTTGTATATAAAATTTCATAACAGATATTGTTTCCCTTTGAATACCAGCCTTTATAAATAGTATTCCTGCATAATTAAGCATCATGAATCTGTACTAAGCTATTTGGATAAATTAGGTGGATATGGGGACATCTTCTAAATCACTGATGTTTGCAGTATACTTCTCCATCCTACTTCTCCATAGATGCCATCCTACAGCAGAATAATTAATAATAGAAATCCCTCTAGATGCTGCGAGTTGTAAATGTCAAGTTCCAAACAAAAGTGTTCTATATTGTTTCCAACAAGTTTGTTGGACTTGCTGGCTCTAAGGGTCTTGTGGTGATGGTATGAATGATTTTCCTGCATGTAGTAGGCCTTTGCGTACATTAGGTTTGTTGAGGCTTACTCTGGTACAAAAGAAGCTGTCAGTCGGAGTTTGGGTCATGCGTGGTTTTTTATCTTTTCTTTTTGGAGTCACAGTGAGGGAAACATAAGAACTTTGAACATGCTCTTGTGCACCGTGCTTTCTTAATGGGGTGGGAGCATAGATGGCTGTTCACTGGTAGAGCCTTGACATTCCCAGAGGAGGGAGCTAGATATAAATATCAGCAAATAATGTGAACAAAAGAATCAGGGACACTCCATAAATGATGGCATATATTGTCACAGCATACAGGAAAGGTGAAGTAATGTCATACAAGCTGGAGGAATAATCTTGACCCAACTTTTGTTGTTGCTTTTGTAAACAAGGATGATAGCCCATAATGAGCTTTAATACATTATTTCTGGAAAAGTCTGAAGTGCATCGCTTGTGTATTTCTTTCATGAGTATCCTGCCCAACCCTGCCACAGGGCACAGAGCAGATAATCTATATATATAAAAGAAAGTCCCCTCAACCGTAAAATCAATGCCCAGGCCAAACCCCTGGACCTACAGACACCAAGTTCATGGAGAGCGCTCCTACCATGGCGTAGGTGCTTGCTAAGAAGGGATTTTTAGAAATTCAACCCCTAAGTGTCTGTCAGATGCAGCCCCACCTCCACAGTGGCTTCTAACACTCCTCCCCCCTCCCCCTCCTACACTGGACAGGCAGCTGCCTGTCGGGTGTAAGAGAGGAGGTGGGGTGGCTTCCAACACACTCCCTCCACCTACACCTAATAGGCAGTTGTCTATCAGGTGCAGTCCCACCTCCACAGTGGCTTCTAATACTCCTCCCCTCCCCCTCCCCCTCCTACACTGGACAAGCAGCTGCCTGCCAGCTGTAGGAGAAGAGGTGGGATGGCTTCCAACACACTCCCCCACCTCCTACACCTAACAGGCAGTTGTCTGTCAGGTGTAGCCCCACCTCCACAGTGGCTTCTAATACTCCTCCCCCCTCCCCCTCCTATACTGGACAGGCAGCTGCCTGTCAGGTGTAGGAGAGGAGGTGAGATATTTATATATCCAACACACTCCCCCCACCTCCTACACCTAACAGGTGATGGTTTGTCAGGTGCAGCAGTGGTTTCAGGGTGATTAAAGCCACGAGGGAGCCTGCCCCAGCAGTAATGCCTTAGTGATCCTGCCGGCCCTGCCTCCACAGTGGCTTCTAATCCTACTCCCCCCTCCCCATCCTGCACTGGACAGGCAGCTGCCTGTCAGGTGTAGGAGAGGAGGTGGGATGCTTACAGCCGCTGGGGAGGTTTGCTCAGCAGGATTGCCTTAGCGCTGCTGCTGGCCCAGCCTCCCTGATGCCTTTAAATACAATCCCCCGCAACACCAGACAGGCCGGTGTCTGTCAGGTGTAGGAGCAAGGCCAGGGTATGAATGTTTATGGGGAGATAGTTAAGGACATTTCTAGGAGCCATTTTGATGCGTGCCTCTCTCATGAACCTGAAGAAATGTCCACCACATCACCACTCCCTCACACCAGCTCCCCCTCACACCTCTCACCTCTTACTGCCCCCAAGAAAGCTCCTGGCAAACGTCGAGCCAGATACTTCAACGCTACAAGGAGGAGGCAACTTAGGAATGCGGCAAAGACTTTGCACATTTTACTCCTGCAGTGCACTGAGCTGCACAGGCCAAGTACCAGCAAGATCACCCTGAGGTGCTCAGAACAACACAGTCTCCATATGAGCAAAATAATCCAGGAACACAAGTAGAGAGGCCATCACTTTCGTGGGAGGTGGCAGGAGTTGACTTAACAGACGACTGGTTCTTAAATGGACAGTTCTATGTGGCCTGCTCCAGAGTGAGCTCATCAAGCAGCCTGGTGATCCTAGCACCTGAGGGCAGAACCACCAATGTGGTCTAGAGAGAGGTCCTTCAGTAGAGAGAGAAAAAAAGTACGTATGTCTCACTTCATTTCTTACACTACAATCTTCTCTGTTAGAATTCCTACAACAAATGTCACATTTCAAATTTCACATCATCAGTATTATAACTGGATTTACGGAACTTAAATACCGTAGCGAAGCACAGGTAGCAACCTAGTAATATATAATTCCTGCTTTGGTGTAGTGCAAGCTTCTGTCACATCCAAAATGTGATCACATTTGGGCCCCCATTTGAAAAATGTTTTCAGGCTCTCTAGTACATAGCACTGGTCCTGCATAATATTCTTTCTCCTTCTCTTACATCTTTGAACTTCAGAAGGAAGGCTGGTTCCTCTCTTCAAAGATGAAGATGACCAGCAACAGTTGCTAACAGGACTGGTAGGTGATGGTCAGTCTACATTCTACACTAGAGGGCACTAGAGGGCACAAGACTCTTACGTGTTGACATTGTTTCCATCATGCAGAAGTGCTCATAGATTACTCAAGACTGTAATTCTCAAAGGTCGGAATACCGTATCTTTGCATGTGAGCTGAACATCTGTCTGTAAATTTCTGATAAAAGACTACTTCCAACTTTCTACCAAGAGATTATCCATACAGAGGGTCTTGGCTTTTCTAAGCACTAATTTTTTCAGTTTGCTGTAACTGATCACTAGGTATCACAACTGAACTCCAGACAACAGATCTCTCCCCCCCCCCAGAGAAAATAACTGCTTTGGAAGATGGGCTGTATGGCATTCTGTTCAGCTGAGGCCTCTTCATTCCCCAAACCCTGGCTTCCATAGACTCTACCAGAAAATCTCATGGAATCTCCCTACCTGGGGCTGGCAGCCCTAGTCAGGACTGGCCCCAATGAGTTCCTCACAAAGGCCTGCGAAGGGTTTCCTTCCTTTATCTGAACCAAGTTGGTTGCCTACTGTGGCAAAACGGGCCCCAGTTTACAACTCAGCTGTTTGCCTTCCACCTTTGTCCTGTGGGCGTATCTCACCCCTTGCTGCCACCACTCACGGAATCATCACTGCCTTTTTAGAGGGACAGTGAGACCCCTCTGGCCAAATCTCCCTGTTTGGAGATGGAATCCCCAATCTTTGGGGGATCCCTGGAAAGTCGGTGACCCAAGGTTCTGGCCTTTCCTTGCTTCCCTGGGCTACCCCCTACATTTGGTACTGTGTAGAGCGGGGAACACTATGTGGTCAGAGCACAACACAGATTATTAGCCCAAATAAAAGAATTTATTTAACTATTTACACAGTTATGGAGCACACACACATTGTAGGAGTAAGCACACACTATGAACCAACAGGGCATAAATCAATAGGGGTTAAACACCATCCTCTTACACAGAATGCTCTCTACCTCTGGAGATTGTGGACTCAGGATAGGATCTCTCCTTGTACTTCAGCCTCTCTCTCTTGCCCAAGAGAGCAGGGAAACTTCCATTCATTCCCCAGTCCAGCCGACTGTGGAGTGGCTGAATTTCTGCTGCCTCCCAGGGATGAAGACTGCCTCATCCCTGGATGGGCTGCAGTCTATATTGATGCTGCCCCACCCGTTGGGACAGTCCCTGTTTTCCCGCACTTTTTGGCCTAAATCCCAAACTAAGAGTCTCCAACCTCGTTAAGCTTTCAGGCACAATGGAATTTTGAGAGAGGCAGGTGGTGCCACCACAAAATGGCTACCATCAAAGTAGAGGGTGGGACTAGCTCTCCTTAGAAGGGATGACATTTACTCTGGCACAAAGAAAACTCTTAAAAGGCATGGGATTGTCAGAAAAATAAGTATATGGTGGCAAACCTTGCGGGTGGAATACCAAAAAAACTGAGAAAAGCAAATGCAACAACCTTGAGTCACCATGCTAGCATAATCAGTCTCTTTAATATGTTATTTATTATGGTAAAAGCCTCCAGATTTTCCAGTTCACTAATCATATCTGATTCCCCTATCATACTGATCATCTGTGCCCCTGGAAATTGTGCCCCAGTGGGTCAGTGGACTCTCAAGAACACCAAGGAGGTTGAAATGTTGACTCCTTATGTGGATAGATTATGTCATTGTGGTGTTAATGGAATCAAGAGTCTGGATCATATCCTTCTACACTGTATCTTCTATCGTGATGTTCGATCATTATATCTCGAGCCTTTGTTGAGAAACCTAGTAAACCATTCTGATGAATGGAAGATATCTTATTTACTCTCTACTTGCTCCTTAGTGATTATGGAAAGGATGGCCAAATTTCTGTTTTTGGCTTCTAAGAGGAGGGAATGTATCATTAAGTGCATATGACTTTTGTATTACCTTGCCTGTCAGTTTTAATACGATATGCCAATAAAGGTTTGATTGATTGATTGACTGAAATGTGGGGCTGCAGTGTGTGTGAGGGTGAGTCAACAAAAAATTCTCTGTTCCACAAGTGGAAGTGCCTACGATAAGCTGAAAAAGAGTTTAAGGTCCATGTCCATGACTAAGTTATGGGTGCACAGCGGTGATGTGATAAATTCAGGGGGGTAGCCGTGTTGATCTGAAGCAGCAGAACAAAGGTTGATTCCAGTGGCACCTTTAAGACCAACAAAGTTTTATTCTGGGTGTAAGCTTTTGTCTGTGTTGTGTGCATAAAATGTATACCCAGAATAAAACTTTGTTGGTCTTAAAGGTGCCACTGGAATCAACCTTTGTTTACCTGGGATAAGTGCAGTTAGTAGGAGGGAACCCAACATTCCCTTGGCATGTGTGTGTGTTACTGTTCCATTCCATTCAAAGCCCTTTGGATCGTATCCCTAAGGAGCAAATGGGGTCTAGGAAATGCAGTGGATGCCATGTTGGAGAGCACTGGAGTACAGGTTGGCTTTGCTGTTGCCGAAAACAGCTGCTGTGAGCCAGTTGATTAGGGCTGAGAAGATCTGGGTTTAAATATCCATGTTTCCATGAGGTTCAGTGGTGACCTTGGGCCAGTCACTCTAGTTCAGCCTAGCTTACCTAACAAGGTGGAGGCAGTGAAACCATAGATATGTTTCTGTTAGCTCCATGCAGGAAGAACAGGGTAGTAGTCTTATTTGAAATATCTGTAGGTATGTGGAGTGCAGTGGCAAACCACCGCTGTGTGTTTCTTGCCTTGAAAACCCCACAGGGTCACCATAAGTCAGCTGTGACCTGAGAGCCAAAAGAAAAAAAAAGAAAATAATGTGGAGTAAGATGCAGATAGTTTGCTCTTGCTTTTTTCCCTGTATAGTGCCCAGTGATGTTGTAGCCATAAATACAATCCCAATATGTTGAAATTGTAGGTAAAGGTAAAGGTTTCCCTTGCTCAAAAGCCAGTCGAATCCGACTCTAGGGATTCGGTGCTCATCTCCGTTTCCAAGACGAAGAGCCAGCGCTGTCCAAAGACATTTCCGTGGTCATGTGGCCGGCATGACTAGATGCCAAGGTGCACGGAATGCTGCTACCTTCCCACCGAAGTGGTACCTATTTATCTACTTGCAGTTTCTTGCTTTCAAACTGCTAGGTTGGCAGGAGCTGGGACCAGAGACGGGAACTCATTCTGTCATGCAGCACTCGGGTCTCAAACTGCCGAACTACCGACCTTCCGGTCTGCAGTTCAGCGTCTTAACCACTTGAGCCACCGCAGCACCCTGTTGAAATCATACCAGATTACATATTCTGTTACAGCTTAGATAACAGGAATTTACCCTCTTGTGTTTGCCAATGTCTTGTAACAGTAACCAGCAAGATTAATAGTTAATTCTGGAG
The DNA here is from genome assembly GCF_001447785.1 of Gekko japonicus. Lineage (NCBI taxonomy): Eukaryota > Metazoa > Chordata > Lepidosauria > Squamata > Gekkonidae > Gekko > Gekko japonicus. Next base: position 2,541,184 of record NW_015168652.1, on the reverse strand, counting down.
AAAGCATAGACCTGTGACTTGGTTTACACAGGCACAATGAGCCATAGTCTTGTTTAGTGCTTTTAACTTTCTCTGCCTTAATATTAGAATGTAAATTAATTGGTTTATTTTTTTACAGATGGCTGTCCAGTTGAAAGATCATCTTATGAGACACCTACCATATGTCAGCAAAAAGAGGATTGAAGAGATTGCTGTGGATTATGTTTCAAAACTGGTTGTCTATTTTTTTTTAAGCTAAAGCAATGCAAGGTGTTTTTTTTGGGGGGGGGGGAGATTTATTCCTGGTTCACTCAAGAGGTAGAAAAACCCCAAGGTGGTAGAATGGACTGCCCCACTGCAGGTGATGGGGTCCAATTCTGAATATTTCTCTGTGGAAACAGAACTGGCACACAAGGAATAAAGGTGTACCCACTCCGTGCTTACTGTGCTAGCTTTCTTTTCCCAGTGGGCTTTCAACCTAAACATACTAAAATGTGATCCTCCTCCAGCAGTTTGAAGTGGTGCAGTCTATTCTCCACAATTCTAACCCTCTGCTACCTCCTCCTTCCTGTTTGTGTGCATGTGCAGAGTGTGGGTCTGGCCTAATGCAGAGCCAAGTATTATAGGGCACAATCTTCTGGAAATTCCTCCTCGCCGGCATGATTGTGGAGAATAAGAAAGAACTGTGCCTACACTCTGTCTAAATGCCCATTGTTAAAAGAATTGATTCTGTGGAAATAATATTTCATCCTGTTTATTTTCAAGGATATATTTAAATGTGACTGACTTCGTTCACAGTTATGGTATGATGTGTATGAAACATTATTGAAGAATTAATTGTTTTCAGTATAACAAAGTTTGATAGTCCTATTATGACTGCATGGGGTCGTTTGTGTCAAATGACACACTTCATTTGTTAATACTACAAAATTTGTGATTTCTGTTTTCAGCTTTAATTTTTTCCCTACCTCTCACATGACAAAAACTAAGATGAATGTGCTAAGGTAGCATTGGGTTCACAAAGAGTCTTGCATTGAGTGTATTCTTAGTTCTGGTTGTAGCAAATTAGCAAACAGGGTTAGAGCATTCTAAGTGCATTGGATGATACTGTAAGTCATTTATGGTTTTACATTTTGTAAATATGCCATATTGTACAATTTTATATGTTATGAATGATGTATTTTCTTTTGTTAAAATAGCAAATTAAGTTCAGATTTAGTAAAAAAGGGAGTATTTCATATATTTTAATTTTTCCCATTCCCCTCACCCCTCGATTTTCAAAATTTCTAGAAATTTGACATCTTAGTACAGTATAGATTATTTTCCTGCCAATGGTTACTTCATTGTAGGAGGATATTGGTGTAAGCCTATAGTAGTACATTACTACTTTTTTTTCATGACACTGTCCATTTTTACAGTCTTTCCCTCACCTTCTTGATCAGGTCAGGAGATGTGGCTGCCATGATTGTGATACAACTTGATCTAGAAAGCTGAGCTTCTGTTACCTAACAGGCAATGGCTGATGTATTTTGTGACTATATAACTATTCTGATGGCAGTTTAATGTTGTGTTTGATACATAGTTGAGAATAGGAGTTAGAAAAATAGAAGGTCTTTTCAATGAGAATTCAAAATACTACTTTATATTTTGTAGCTGGATTTAACGTATCGGATAATGGAAAATGTTTGGAAGAAGTATAATCTTGATTCCTGGGTCTTTTCTCTGTAAGTGGATGTTTTCTGTTGATTCACACTGAATGTAATGAAACTGAAAGCCTATACGTGGGTCAGAAACAGAAAAGGTGGTTTCATTTGCTTTTATAATGGTGAGAAGGTAACATAGCTTAGCCAAACACATGGTTTATAACAATGTGGATGTTTGCTATGTTTTTAAGTTATGACAGTATATTATACCAGTGCTCTTCAGTCTATGGGCTGATCTGAATATGAGCAGAGCTGAATGAGCAGAACTGAATATTTCATTCACTCTTGGTTCCCTTGGTGCCCCTAGATGGGTTGCAAGCAGGGCAGGTTGGCCATTAAAGCCACTAGGAGAAGTCAGAAGTCATGGTGGGCCAATGGCCTGGCCTTCACCCTGTGCAGGGAAGGAGGTATGTGGTCTTGTCAAGCCCCACACCTGGCAGGGAAGAAGTGTGTGGTTGGCTAGGCAGGCTCTTTCCCATCCCTCCTTTGGGGAGGGTGGGGTCCTTTCCCTGGGCTATGTTTTCCTCCCAGTCCACTCCTGGTCATAATCCTCTGAAGGTCCACTTCTGGGGAAGAGTCTGCTGCTTAGGCACATGTGTGGAGAGCAAACACATCATGTCCCTTTGCAAACAGGATTAGACATAGAAAGATGGTGGAGTGAGGTCACTCATTATTAGAGAGGGTTTGTTTTTTTGGCACAGGCTGGTTCAGGCACCTATCACCCGCAAAAGCCATCCTTTACTTTCTGTCTCTCTCACCCACATCACAGCTTCTTCCCACAACTCTGGTTCCACTTTTTCCTGTCACATGATTAATGTCCCACGACTTCCTCTTGCATGCTTGCAACTTATAACTCTCTGGAAATGAAAGTAGAGTCCCAGGTCTGGAAAAGTTGAAGACCAGTGGTCTAGACGAAACATGTTGATTTAGCAACGTCCACACCAGCACCGTCAGTAACATGGAACTTCATGTAAAATATGTCAGAACTATGTTGCAGTTCTAAGGGCAACGTATAGCATACATTGCTTACTGTATTTTTGAATGCACCCACACAATGTTCTTTCTATTTAAAAAATTGGTGGTAGTATGTGTATCAGAAGGGCAATAGCAGAGATCTGTCCAAAAAAAGGACAGGTCTTTCTGTATACTTGGGATTCTCCTGGTTTACAGAAAATTACTTGAACATGCTTTGTGAGGTGCTGTGAAGTATACAAGACACAGGAGTCTTGCTTTGAGCTGAGCCTAGCTTCATTTCTGGAATGTGTATTCTAAACAGCCCAAAAGGATTATGAGGAGAGAGAAGGTTTTACTGATGGGGTGGTGTTTTGCTCTGTGCAGTGGGCAGCGAGGCACTTCGAACGAGATTCTTGTGTTCCACTTCATGTGTCGGATGCTGCATGCTGCAAGTGGGATGTGTCTGCCTCTGCCTCCTGGTAAGCCCCAAACAGCAGAGCTGAATATTTCATTCACTCTTAATTCCCTTCTGTGGAGGCTCCCTTTGCTTTATGTAAGCTGTGATTCAGTGAAGCTGTCAGCTTTGTTTCAATCCCAGAATGGGTCTATACATGCTATGTCCCTCTCTGAGGTGAAAATGGGATAGATAGAGCCATTTATCATTGTATTTGCTAATGGAAAACTGTATATCCTATGATGATTTTTGTTGGGAGCACCCCAAATATCACAAAGTAGCAAACATGGTTTTGAGCTCTCCATGATCTCATTCTGGGCAGGTGGCCTATGGTCAGAAAATATTTGCTTGGTGATACTAATAAAGTAGTTAACAGTAAACTCATTTCTGAGATGACAGTTTCGGGAAAATTCTCATTTGCCAAAGTGGCAAGTGGTTTATCATTGGACCCAGCATATTTGGCCTGGTTTTTTTCACCCAATTAAAAAAGGTCTTGCTGAGAAACTTCTCAATTGTGAGACCACAGTGAGTAGTTATATAACCAAACACTGGGGGAATAGTCTCACTTTGATTTGACAAGAAGCCGTTAAGAGCCCTTTCCTCCTTAATGCTGTTTTTGTATATTGTGTGCAGACATGAATGCACTACTGACTTCTGTCTAAGGCATATTTTGCAAGGGTGTGTGTGTTGCAAGTGCATGTAAGTACAGTTAAATATTAGTAAATGCCGACAACACATGTTGTCCGTGTGTGTGTGTGAAAGAGATAGATAGCGAGAGCTTCATATTGCTGAGTCTTGGTTTGGAAGGCTGTTTAACACTAATTTGTATGAAATGGAAGGGTCTGAAATGACTTCAGATCACCGCTAGCATCAGTGCTGAGGTAATTAAGGCTGAAGCATACTTGCAGTACAGGTAAATATGCCCTTGCCAGCCTGCCTAACTGTTCTGAGGCTCTTCCTGCTGGGGAAGAATTTGGCAGAGGAAGGCAACGCTGAACTAATGAGATAACTACACATGCCTCAGGGCGGCTTTATTCTTTGCCTAATAGCAAGATTGACTAGGCCTATGCCATCCCAATCAGATGCTCTCCAGTTTTTCAGGAAAAATATCCACTGATAGAAGCTCTACAAGCAGTTTTTCAGTGGCCAGATATTCTCCCAGGATAAGTATTGAGGGATAATTTAACTAAAAGTCTGCCTTGCAGCCTCCATCATTTTGCTCTGATAAGGAATCTTGCATTTCTGTTCAAACCATCTGCCTTTTCTTTCACTGCAGGGTTTCATACGCTGCATACAGGACTGGGAGTGCGCTGTCTTCCTTTGTATACACTGCTGCTGTACATTGATCAAGGAGTGCTGCACCTAACAGAAACATGTATTTTGAAACTCCTCAAAGGTAAGGTGCAGCTTATATCAAATAAAAGATTATGTTCATTCAACTTCAACTTCAACTTTATTTCGGCTTGCATGACCAAAAGTCTTAAGCACTTAAGCACAATTGTTCATTCTAAGAAGAAGAGATTGGATTTATACCCCGCCCTTCACTCAGAGTCTCAGAGTGGTTTACAAACTTTCCCTTCCCCTGCCCACAACAGACACCCTGTGAGGTAGGTGGGGGCTGAGAGAGCTCTTTCAAGAACTGCCCTTTCAAGGACAGCTCTTGTCAGAACTATGGCTTGCCGGAGGTCATCCAGCAGCTGCATGTGGAGGAGTGGGGAATCAAACCCGGTTCTCCCACATTAGAGTCCGCACACTTAACCACTACACCAGACTAGCTCATTAGGGGGCAAGACACAAGTTTAAGAAGCATTCAGTTTCTTTCTTGTCTTTCAAATCAAGCTAATTTTATGGTTACAGTATGGAGGGGTAAAATTATGCCTGCAGAATATTGACAAGGAGATCTTTAGATATATCTCTTTGTGACTCTGGAGAGCTGGGCCTGGCTGGAATAAGTGGTTTAGCCACTTTGCTTGTTTGTGTGAGCCACAACTTGGATTGGTTGTCGTCCCCTTCTCAAGCCTGAACTTGGTTTTATCTCAAGGTCTGTTACCCTCAAGATCTTGGCTGCTTCCACTTTATGCACAGCAGGAAGCCCCCAGGTCAAAGAGTGACATCTACACAACATTGTGCTCATTCTAAGCACAATTCATAGACTTTGGGTGGGGTCTCCATCTATGCTGGAGAAAAACAAAACCCGTGTTTCTCTAGTTCAAAGGATAGTGTTTGGAGTATCTGTGCAGACCCTGCTTCCATACCACTACAGGGAGTGGAAATAAGCCATACTTTCAGAATGGTGTGGGAGAGTTTGCTGCTGTGTTCTATCACCCCACCCATACACTTGAAACCCTTTATGCTTTTTATCACTTTCCCTGCAGAGCCATGCTGCAGCATTATGTTGCAGCTCGGCTTGGGGGGGGGGGGGCGACGAGAAAGGGGGGGGGTCTGGGGCAAGGGGAGGAGCAGGTTGGGGCAGCAGCAGTGAGTGGCACAGGAACAGGTGTGTGAACAACAGCATAATCTGAGTTTATATGTTGTTGTATGCTTTTCAGAGGCTTGCCGTTGAACATAAGATTTGTATGTGTTTTGATCATGCTGTGTTTCGACCATTTGATTCCACTTAGTACATTGTATTTCTGGAAAAGTGTTTCTGGAAAACTTTTTTAAAACCCCTTTTATTTGTCACAGAACTTTAGCACTATACCATTTCCCTCTTTCGTTTTCTGTTGCCTCCTCTTCTCTCTTGCATGTCTTCCTTTTACAGCACAGGTCAGCTGTTTGTGCTTAGCTCACTAGAAGACTAGGCAGCCTCCTGCTACTCTGAAACATCTAATTTAACTGCTAGGCACTCCAGTATAAGTTCTTGAGTTTAACTGACTCTTCAGGTTTTGGAAGGCAGGGATACACTACCAAGTACTCAGATTCCTCCTCCAAATAAACCAGGGATTACTCCACTCTTTAGAGCTATCTCCCTCATCAACTGGGCAGGGAATTACTTCTCTAAACTAGAAACTTTGTCTCTTTTCTGGCCCAAATGGGGGTCTTCAGTGATCCTCCCATTCCTCCTTGCCACCTTCCCAGTCCTCAGTCAGTCTTAAACTGAATTCTCTTTCACGGTCTGTTCCCAACTATTTCTTCTCAACTTATGCTATCCAGTGAAATCTGCTTGAGCAGCCTGTCACTCAAAAGCTCGCTGGCTCTTTGAGGCATTAACCCTTCACGGCCTGTCACATGTTTATATAGCACTTATGAGCCTTTTAAAGCACAATCTGTCACCATCCCTCTTCAAATCTGTTTTAGTCAAAATTGGAGTTAAAAAGTTTATTAGCGCCTCCATCTTAGAAAAGACATTTACAGTACTGGAAGTTTTGGATGTTTCTGACACAGTCTGGTTCCCTTCTTCCTGCCTCATTCTTTCTCTAGCTTCTGCAGTGAAGTTTTTCCTCCATTTCCTCCTATTATTTTTCCCTTACTGATCCATAGGAGACCTTTTGGTTCAAGGTATAATTCCATAGGGAAATGGTTGCTAGTTAAAATATCAGCAACCCATAACTTTTTAAAAGGCATTGCATTATATGAGGAAATTATAAAATAATCTATAACACTGGCGCCCTTTTCAGAAAGGAAGGTAAAATCTCCACCTGGGTCCAAGTAGGTGATTCCATTTAACAAAGATAAATTTAAGTTTATAATCATTTGTTTTAATCTAATGCCCAAATAATTTATACCTCTATCCTTAGATCTACATGCTCCCATTGCAGGTATAAAGTCAGGTGGTGTATGATCCCATAATCAGGATTTCAATAAGGTATCATTGTTTGCTCCTATTCTAGCATTTAAATCTCCTGTGTTAATTAGTTGAGCATCAGGATAGCCTAATTGTAAATTCAGAATATAATTTTCCAGAATGGTCCATCATGTGCCAGAGTCCTGTTTTTGTTACAAGGTGGTAAGTAAACATTAACCAAAATGACCCAAAGAGGTCCAAATTTCCCTTTAATTGCTATTGCTAAATTCTGTTGTGCACACTGTAAAGCTTGTTGAGCTGAAAAAATATCAGAAATATAACAGGCTAGGCCCCCTTTTACTGGTAGAGAAAAAGGATTATAGCTTTCAAGATGCACTTCATCAAAAGACCATGTTTCTTGCAATCACATTGTTGTAGGTATTTAAGGGTATAGAAGAAAATCTATAAAAAACTTCTTTTAGAGTGCAAAAATTTTGACACTTTGGAAGTCTCCCAAAATAAAAAAAAGATTGCTTATATTAAACAACAGTATTGGGCCAAAAGCCCTCAATTAACCAAATTACTCTCCCGAAAACTCAAAAAGAAAGTAGCAGAAAATACCATACACTCAATTAGAAATAATAATGGTCATTTAAAGTTTACGAATAAAGACATCGCGGATACCTTCTTACATTATTATAAGAGTTTATATAATTTAGAATCTCCATCAATTAGCAGTATAAAACCATTTTTATTACAATATCCGCTTCCAAAACACCTCTCACCCCAACATGAGTCTTGGTTAGACAAACCAGTGTCTCCCCAGGAAATACAAGAGGTCATTAAATCACTCAAGAATAATAAATCCTCTGGGTGTGATGAATTTACTAGAGTTTTATTAAAAAATTCTCTCCTTACAGGACCTCTTGCTTAAACTTGTAATCAGGTTCTAACAGAAGGTAATATGCCCCTTTCCTGGAACTCTGCAAACATAATAGTGATTCCTAAACAAGATAGAGATTTAACTGCTCCCAGTTCGTACCACCAAATCTCCCTGTTAAACCAAGATTACAAAATTACAGGGTTTATCTCTAATAGAGATAACACAGATAACACCAGAAAGGTTATAAATATCATCGAATACTGCTATCATAAACAATTAAGTTATTCTTTTGTTTTATCACTGCACATTGAAAAGGAATTTGATAGGGTTGAAGCTATGTGTCTGAAAACCCTTTTAGCCCATATGAACTTCAGACCTAATTTTCAAAGAGCAATTCATACCATATACCGCTCACCCGCAGCTAACATTCAAACTAATGGTGTATACTCAGAAGAATTTGATCTAACAAGAGGCACTAGACAGGGGTGCCCATTATCACCCCTGCTCTTTGCAATTGCTATTGAACCATTAGCCCAGACAATTCGATCACATCCAGGGATAATGGGTATACCCTTAGGAAATCAACAGTTAAAGAGAAGTCTTTTTGCTGACAATATAGCATTATTTCTAACACAATCTGAATCATCACTACCAGTAATACAGAATTTATTACACATTTTTAGTCAAATTTCAGGAGTTAGTGTTAAGCCCTCTAAATCTCCATTATATCCAAAAGCTTTATCGGATTCCCAACGTGATTACATCATGAACCACTATGATTTTAGCTGGGTTAAAAAAAATACTGAAAATACTTGGGAATAAAAATACCCCTCAATATATGGGATATTTTAAAGTATAATCACATGTCATTAAACTATTAGATGATTTACCTTAATCTTGGAGTTTGCCCTTATCAACCTGGATGGAAAAAATACAGATTCTTAAGACACTTATTTTCCACATATTTCTTTATTATTTTTGTGCGATCCCTATAATGATTTCAGATTCCTCTCTGAAAATATGGCAAACAACTTTTACAAAACATATATGAAACAAAACCTTGCCCAGAGTGGGTTTTGCAACATTGAGGAGACATACTAATCAGGGCGGTTTGGCCCTTCCAGACGTGACACTTTCTTATGAAGCCACAACCCTCCTTGGAATTCTTAAACTTTATAGTTCTAAATACCAAGCCAATTCGAAATTGATTGAAAATACATATTTTGGTCAGAAAACATTCCCAGAAATTTTATGGGAAAAATATCTCGAAGACCAAAAGATTTCAAAAGAAATGTGGAATAAAAGAAAAAAAACTTTCTTGCTCCTAAATTTCCCCCATTACTAACTTTACAGGACAATCTTGGTTTCTCCCTGGATTGTTACAAAACTCATTTAGAGTTTGGAGAGAAACCCCTATCACTCGTTTTATTGATATTTGCCATAATTCCTCAATTCTGGAAAGATGCAACTTGGAAAACAAAGTTAATTGTTCAATCCACTGGTATGAATATTTACAGGTTAGACATCTTAAGGACTCTCTATCTACTCAATGTACTATGTTTAGATCACTTACTGTTTTTGAGAAATCACTTACAAACAACCTTTATTGGCATAACAACCGAATTATAACAGGGAGGAGAGAAATCACTTAAAATAAAACAAATTACTTTCAAGGGAATGATCTCGACCATCTACAAGGAGTTACTCATACACTCATATAAATATCCCTTAAAATATCAAAACTCTTGACAAAAGGACTTCCCAACCCAGGTAACAGATGAAGACTGGATTACGATATAGTCCTCTCCCAGTCTTACTTCACGTTCCTTGAATATCCAATTACAAAGCTATAAATTCCTTATGAGATGGTATCATACACCTATCAAACTGAATCACATGAATAAGTCTTACCTTTTTGTTGGAGATCTTATGGAGAACAAACCAATTATATTCATTGCTGGTGGACCTGCAAGATAATAAAAGAATTTTGGATTATGATCTTAAATTTAATCACAGGCTATGGTATCCCTCGTACACCTGAGTTAGTTTTATCAGACCTCTGGCAGGGAGTGGAAATTCCAAATATAAGAAAAGAATTAATATCCACTCTACTAATGGCAGCTAAATCAGTAATTTCAAATAAATGGAAAGACACAAATCCTTTGACAGTAAATCAATGGTATGCAAAAGTATGGGAACTCTATGATGGATAAAATATCAGAAAGTTTACCACCAAGAAACAGACTAACCTGATCTCAAAATAGCTTCCATTTTTAGAAGCAGATCTTAAAGGAAATGTAACCTTTAAAATGACAATTCCACAAAGATATTATGAGATTATTATATATCTGTGATAATCATAAGAATTGTTTATAACTGTATTTCATAATTAAATTATATCTTTTAAGTTTTATTCTTCTTGATAGGAAACAAAACAGTTTATTTTTTATTTATTTATTTTTTATCAAATTTATACCGCGCCCTCCCCGCAAAGCAGGCTCAGGGCGGCTTCGAACACGACATATAAACAGCTTAAAAACAAAATTATTAAAAACACTACAAATCAACAAGCTGACGGCAATTAAAAGTCACTTAAATGACAAATTTTCAATGGATTTCCATTTCCCAATGTTCTAAGGTGTTTTTCTGCTTGTAGTTTCCTTAAGGCAACAACTCGATGGTAGCTCATGAGCAAGGTGCTGCAACCATCGGGCAATCTAATGGCGGTCCAACGGCGTTAACTCGTTGACAAACTTAACAACAGCAATATTTGAAAGTCGTTATTAGTTATAGTATATAGATATTCATCTTTGGTTTTATAGTGGGATTATAATTGTTACTTACCTTGATCTTTGTTTGTTTGTTTTGTTCCTTCATGAGATGTGACTTGCTTCAGCATGGTCTGAATGTTAAAATCTAGTGCTTTGTCTGTTGCTAAGTCACCGTTCTGATTACATTTTTGTATTGATCTGCATTACAATAATAATAATAATAAAAAATTCCTTCTGTTGTAGTTGGAAGGAACCAACCTTCCACTCCCTGGTTACTAGCAGCCATTGTACATATATCACTTACCTATAAATACTGTGTTGTGTTCTGGGATTTGTTACTGGCTGATGGCATGAAACTTCTTTGAAATAATTCTTGATATCCAGAATTTGAATTGTGTGGAACTTCCACAGAGAATAATAGTTGCTGCTAAAGTCTTTATCAGGTTAGTACTCCTGATGCTGATAAGTGAAGTGACCCTTTGTTTCTTTTATTCTGCTGTGTTTTTCTTTGTTTTTTTTTAAAGAGCTGGACAATACTGAAAAGAAAGAAAAGCTGAAGCTTGGTACCCTCACAAGGCTTCCTGAGGTAACTTTTGAGTCTTGTACCTGCTTGCTGGTTGAGTCTTGTATCTGCAGCTTGCATCTATTGGAGTTTGAGTGGCGGAGGGCAGGGCAGGAGCCAACTAATTCTGGTTTTGTCCCCATCCTCCTCCCTTGCAATAATACTATAAAAAAATAAGCACTGTGGTGCAGTTCTTTAATGCTTAACTATGTGGATTTCAAGCTAATGAATCTCTCCTTTTGTAGCTCTGCTCACAACATTTTGAATACTCAAATGCAGGAAATAAATCCTGTCCCATGCCCCCTTCCTTTCCTAAAGCTCAACACATAGCAGTCAGAAAGGTGAGGTTTATGAGACAAAGAATAATACAAGCCCTGTAGGTCTCATTGTCCTGTGGTCCTAGGGGTGCGACAGTCTTTTGGGATACAGCTCCTCCTCTTCTGCAGGCAAGGTTGTCAAATTTTGTGATCCCAAAGAAGAGGGGCTTGTCCTGGAAATTTCCAGTGTTTTCAGCCTTGGCCAGGGGCAAGACGTCTCTTGCAGCACTCTACAGAGCACCGTGATCCCATCAAAACAGCATACCTTCAAGAACTTCTAGCAAGTCTGAGTTTTGCTTGGGAAGGGATGGGTTTGCTCCCTCTCTCCCGCATTGCCTTGGAGAGGCAGCGAGTGAGCAGTTTGGTTGTAGTGGTTAAGAACATGGACTCTAATCTTGGAGAACCTTCGAGGATCTGGTGGTGGGTGTGAAGGACCTTTGCCTGGGACTCTGGAGAGTCACTGCCAGTCTCAGCAGACAATACTGATCATGATGCAATTGGGGTCTGATTCAGGAGAAGGCAGCTTCACGTATTCATTTAAGCCTGCTGGATGACCTTGGGACAGTCAAGGTTCTCTCAGGACTCTCTCAGCCCCACTGGCCTCACAAGGTGGGGAAAGGAAGGAAAGGCAATTGCAAGCCTCTTTGAGACTCCTTAGGGTAGAGAAAAGTGGGTATAAAACCAACTCTTAGGTGAGCCACTGAGAGTCTGAGTAGACAATACTGAACATGATGGTGTTGTAAAATAGTCAAAAAGTGTTTAATACTTAGTCTATTAAAGGATCTTGCTCTATTGGAAAGAAGAGATTTCTTTGCTTTTAAAAACCTTTAATTCTAAGGGTAAAGGGTTCACGGGATTACTACAAATTAACATAACACTAAGAGCTACATTTCTAAGCTGCCTATAGTCAAAACAAGCACACACAGAATGGTGGAGATTCTCTCCTTCTTCTTGACCCCTAGAAAGGAAGTCACCTGAAACAAATGACCAATCTGTATCACAGTAGAAGCTACTTTTCCTGGGCTAATTCCCCATTGGCTTAGTGCCAGGTATCCCTTCCAGGTCAGTCTAAACAATAGCAAACTAGGAATACAAGTTAACCCTATAATGACTGAATCATCAGACCTTGTAAACACATACATTTTCAACAGATGGACCAATGTTTAACAATGCAGTTTTTTCACATACTGTGTATATTGGAAATCTCAGGTGACCCCTAAAGGAGGGAAGACCCAATTCATAATTTCCAGATAGCTCAGTTAGAGCGCTCTCTAAAGGGGGGGCAGCGGCCCCTACTGGGATTCCTCACCCTGCAGGTTTTTTACTAAGTATTCAATACTGAATGGAAATGTTCCGCTAGACCAAAAGCTAACCATTCCTTTTTTCTTCCACGTTTACTCTTGGGTACTAGAGGCAGTAAGAGATTTCAGCTGTTACTGATGGATGGCCCAGTGGCTTGCCCGGGCTCTAATTCAGTGCTTCCATTGGGGTCAGGCGGTATTCCTAAGGAATCCTTGTGATACACGGACCTAACACGGTTTACGTGAGGACCCTGAAGCTCCCTGAACCACATGTAGAGCTTCCATGGCTTGCTGCTCATTCACCTAGTTCTGGACATCTGGCCATGGTGGCTGGTGTCCCCTTAAAGGGGTTTATGTAATTGACAAAGGCATGGCCTGATACCTCGTGGCAGAAAAGGACTTTTAAAAAAGGGAAAGAAAAGAAAGATAAGGAATCTTTTTATGTTCTGTAGTGATAGAGTGGAGAACTGACCCTAGGTTCGTTACTCCAGGAAGTTTCCTTGGAACTAAGAGTATTTCTGTCCATGCTGAGTAGGTAGGTTAGAGGGTGCTTCATCAAGTTTTGCAAGTTGGAGTTGTTACAGGGCATTTTGGCCCATTCTTTACGAGGGTGCGGTAGCTTCAGCATCATATAGGTCTTTCCTTCTTCTGAGGTGGATGTAGGGCTGCTACCTGGAGGTCTGTGCAAGCGTTTTTCCAGGTTCTACAGAATAGCTTGAGTGGCCTCAGCTGTAGCCGTCTTTGAAGGAGGGCCCTCCTACAGTTCACCCATCCGGCTTAGGAGTCGAGTTCTTCCTGCCCTGGGGCACCCTGCTTTTGTATGTTCCAGAAGTAAAGATTGTCCCACCCCTAGGACCACTGGAGAATTGAAGATTTGTTTCACTTCCCGTGAATCTTCCTTCTCAGTGGTCCAGGGGTGGGACAGTCGTGCCCCCCCCAATTTTTCTCTAGGATGGCTCCTAATGCCGAAGGGGCTCACTGACAGAATGGAGGTTCTTCTAGCCACCGTCGCTTCCACAGGGGGAACCCTGATGGCATGCATGAGGAACCAAGCGGTGTCAAGTATGTTTTTTCTCTAACTGGATGTTGTCCTGATCACAAGGTCTACCTGTCTTCAGGGAACCATCCCTACAACAAGGTATGGAGGGGGTGAACAGAAGAGTGGCCTGGCCACAGGAGCTCAGATTTGTGGTAAATCGGGAACAGGGCAATCTGCACTTGGCACAGGTAGTTCTCCACCAGGGAGTGTTCATAGGCACCTCCCAGGACAAGGTCTACCTATCATCAGAGAGACAGTTCTAAACTACAGTTCACAAGGCTCTTCAGAGCTCCTAGATAGACTGGATGTCTCTAGCAAGACTTTGGGGAAGGATGGTTCCTTACCAGAATGCTCAACAGTTTCCACACTCATGTGCTGCAGAGATTTCTACTCTCTTACCAGGATGCAACGACCAACACAAGGTTTATTATTTATTTCTTTATTATTTTTGATTGATATCCCGCCTTGCATGCACAGGTTTTTTCAGCTGCCAGCATCGCTAAACATGGGAGACAGGTGATGGGTTGTCCCTGCCCAGGTTCCAGGAGGGGATTCCATATGGGGACCAGGAAGAGCCGTGGTAAAAAGGGATGGGAGTCTCTTCTTTGGGGGGCAGGGGACCCCATGCACCAGGGAGGATGGCGCAGGGCTCCCCGTCTGTGTTTTAAAAATAGATCCACTTTTTGTAGTTGGTTTTTTGGGAGTTAATTAGGAAGTTTTGCATAGTGTTTTTTTCCTTTGAGATGCTGGTTGTTCAAAGAGGGAAAGTTACAGCTTGGAAGCGGACTGGAAATTTCCAGGACAAGCCCTTCCCCTCTGGTATTCCTTGGAGATCTCCCATCCAAATAGTGGTCAGGGCCCAACCTGCTTAGCTTCTGAGATCTGATGAGAGTAGTCTAGTCTGAGCGATTCAGGTCAGAGCAACATTTTTAGAAGCAGTGGTAACAAAGGGATGGAAAGCATGTGCAGAGTGCCTTTAATTTACCACTAACAGTGCAGTCTTAGGCATGTTAATCCCAAGTACAGTAAACTGTTTTCTGTTCAATAGCATTTGCTCTCAAGCAAGTGTGGAAAGGAAGGGTTGCAGACTGAATGCAGTTTGGTTTTCTTTGGGCAAGGAAATTAATATATGATGGGAGGAGGTGGCCAGCGACCTGTTCCTTGCTCAGTGACTGAAGCCATTCCATTCCATTACCCTTCCCCCCTATTGTTCAGTTTCTCAGAGCCAGAGAAAAGGCTGAAGGACTCTATGGCATTTTGCCCCACGGAGCTCCCTTCCCCTCCGCTCCTCATGCCCTGTCTCCCCAGGCTCCACCCCCAACATCTCCAAGTATTTCCCCACCCAGAGCTGGCAACCCTGTGTTGTATAAAGGAAAGGTTGCAGACTGAATGGAGTCTGGTTTTCTTTGGGCAAGAATTTTAATATGTGATAGGAGGAAGTGAGCAGCGACCTGTTCCTTGCTCAATGACTGAAGGCATTGCATTTCATTACCCTTCCCCCTGTCAGTTTCTCAGAGCCAGAGAAAAGGCTGAAGGACAATACCCCCACCCCCACCCCCCTCCCTCTCTCTCTCTCTCTCTGTGTCTGAGAGAGAAAGTTCTAGGTTTCATTTTGACACACGTGGCTGAATCTTCTTCTCCAGGCTGTTCTCCCTTCCTCACAGAAAATGGGTGCCTCTTTCTGGGTCCGAAAGGCTTAGGTCTAAATGTCCTGAGTTAAATGGATCTGTGTTTTTTAAAAAAACAAAAAGCCTCACCTTGGATTCATTCTGTTTCATTAGTGTTGCCAACCTCCAGGTGGGGTGTGGAGATGTCCTGCTACTACTATGATCTCCAGATGACAGAAATTACTTCTTCTGGAGAAAATGGCTGTTTGGAAGGTGGACTCTATGGCATTATGCCCCACTGAGCTCCCTCCCCGTGCCCTGCCTCCCCAGGTTCCACCCCCAACATCTCCAAGTATTTCCCCACCCAGAGCTGGCAACCCTGTGTTGTATGGTCCTGCTTTTGAAAAGGAGTAACAAAACAGGAGGCTTTAAAGAGTCTGGTAGTTCACTGAGGCTTTGGTAGCCATGATATTTTGCTCTCTGAGAGAGTCCTTGATTAGTCAGTTTTTCTTCCCTTCCTTCCACCCATGGGAACAGGGAAGATGGACAGGCCTGGTCAATAAATTCTTATGGATCCATTGACCGATCAAGGATGAATGGGTGCTATAAGGACAGCAACGTGCCAATCAGATAGTGTCCTCCAGTGTGTGGGCTTTGCTTAAGGGGGGGTGTGCACTGTGGCCTCTGCTTCTTGCAGACATTGCTGAGTTAAAAAAACAAGGCAGAGACAGGCTTAGCTGGCAGGCTGCAGTGCTGCCACAGGGACTGTCTGGTGAGAATGGTGAAGAGGTGGGCAGGCCAAGGGCCAATCTGAGTGTGTAGGGCACTGCCCCCTTTGTCCTCATGGGCCAGCCTTCATTGCCGGGTACATACATTTGTAGCTAGGCATAAGGTTGGTTGATGTGTTTTGAAAAGTGATACAAAAGGAAAAATATTAAGGAACAATATGCCTTCCTCCAAAGAAAGAAGCTATGGCCTGTGGAGTTAATGCACACGTTTCAAGGAATACTAACAACCTGATCTAAAACATGTTTACTCAAAAGTTCCATCGAGTTCAGCGGCAGTTTCTCCTGAGTAAGTGTCCATAGACTTGCAGCCATAATTTTGTTAGCTTTCATTTAAGCTGGGGAGAAGGAAGACGTCTTTGTCTTCAGTTTTCATGTTCCCTCTCATCATCTGTCAGTCCAATTTAAGTTGGCCTTTTAGCTAATATCAGCAAAAGTAGCTGCACATGATGTATACCAAGAGGTTCTTGATGCTTATTGACTTGTCACAGGTTAGGAGCATTATTGGTACAGTTAGAAAGTAATCTACATAGCATTCATAAATTACAGTGGTGTTGAAATTTAACTATGGTTTAGAATCCCCATTTCTACATATAAAACAAACCCCAGTCCATTAAAGTATCCAAGTTCAGAAGTTACAACAAATTGTGGTTGAAGACTTCTGAAACTAGCCAGTTTTTCAGTCTTGGCATGACACGCAAGGCAGTAGAGGAGGGAACACATAGGCGCAAGAGAGAACCAGCCCCAAGCTTGTCACAGACAGACAGCAGTTGGTTTAGGACATCCAGATACAACCCCAGTGCAGTGTAGTGGTTAGAACAGGGGTGTTAAACATGCGGCCCGCGGGCCAGATCCAGCCCACACAGGGCTCAAAATTGCCCCCCCAAGCAGCTGCACCCTAACTTGCTTCCCCCCCCAGCTCTCTCAGTGGCTCTTGCTTCCTGCACCCTTCCCCCTCGCTCCCCCCCCCCTCACTCACACCCACACCCACAGCTTTGTGGCTGCTTCATGCTGGAGAGATACTGTTGTACATATTAGATTCCATGTCAAAAATGAAGTCAAATGAGGAGGAAGATCTATGTTTTATTTCAATTAACAAGAAAACAGTTGGACCAAATAGTCCATCCAAAATTGACTACTTTCTTCTCAGCATATTCAGGAAATACACGATATTTTATACATGGACTGACATCATCAAGAAAACAATATTCAAACAGCATAATTGGTTACAAAAGACAGTGGTAATTTGAGTAATAATCCTCTGATTGGCCAAATATAAAGAAACATATATCTACGTCAAACTAAGTGTTTACTTAAGCTAACCTAAATGATAATGGGCAAGGATTCTTCATACGAGACTAAAATCTTCTCTGACCCAAACATTGCAAGGTTTTGCCCTTAAGAACTACAGAATCATGAACTTTGTACCTATTATGTTGTCTGCTAACAATATCAGACCTACAAGAGGAAAGCCTTCTATATAACAGGCCTTTCTAACATCCTAATAAAATATTACTTAAAGAATAAATCTATAAAAACCAGAGAAATATGAATATGAACAATCAAGAAGAAAAAAACCTATATATCAAAATCTTTATATTCCCATTCATACTACAATACAAAAGCAAGCCTCCCTCCCCCCCATTCCTTGCTTGCTTGCTCTCACTCACACACACAGATAGAGAAAGCCTTGTGGCTGCTTTGCCAGAGAGATAAAAGGACAAGCCTGCCTGCCTGCCTGCCCCTCCTTCTCTCTCTCTCACACACACATTCACACAGAGAGAGAGAGGTCGCTTCTGCTTTCTTCTCCAGGGCTGCTCCTCTTCTTTTTTGGGGGGGGAAAGGGAAGAGGAGAGAAAACAAAATGGAGTCCCAGTTTTAAGACCAACAGTGTTTTATTCCAGCATTGTGTGCAAGCACACTTCTCGGGTAGGTGGGTGGGTAGGTGGGTGGATGTATTCTTCTGATAAGCACAATGTACATTGAGGAAATTATTTTGGCTTATTCTGAAAAATTTGTTTTCTTTAAAAAAATATTTGGATTTCTCTGCGTATCTAGATTTATTTTCTTTCAAAAAGATCCTGATTAGGAATAAGAACACTTGGATTGGTCCTTATGTCTTGGAGAGTGGAGTGACTTAAGATGCCACATTGGTAATGAGACAGGAAAACTAGATCTCAGTCCAGTCCAGGAGAATGCAATTCAGCAGCCTCTCTTTCTACTTTGTAAGAGCACTGCTACTCTTAGGTCAGCAACTGAATGTTGTGGTTTCTAATGTCAGACTTATGTCTATTTATTCTTTGCATCCTCCTTGACTGAATCTTCCTGGATGGAACTGAGACCTAGGTTTCCTGTCTCATTACCAACGCTGATATCTCCACACCTACTTCCCTTCTGCATATCACACCTAATCCAATCATGCCTGCTATTGCCATTAGGCATCTGAAATCATCTTCATAAAGTTTATATCTCTGGTACCTCATGTTACATTTTATAGCACACATGGCCTGACCCAACAAAGTTACATTTATGTCAGATTCGGCCCTCATAACAAATGAGTTCGACACCTCTGGGTTAGAGTGTCAGAGAAGGATCTGGGACATCCAGCTTGGAATCCCCACTCTGCCATGGAAACTCACTGGGTAACCCTGAGCCAGTCACACACTCTCAGCCTAACATACCTAACAAGACTGTGGTAAGGATAAGAAAGAAGAGGGCAGAACCACGTTGTAAACTGTTTTGGGTCTCCACAGAGGAGAAAAGCAGGGTATAACTATCTAAATAAAAAACCAATCCAGAGCCCTGGCTGACAGCTGCCATATTTTGAACTGAGTATGGGCTGAAGAGGTGGTAATGTTGGCTCTGCCTGCCAACTTGCTCCTAAACGGCTGGTGAGACACAGGCAAAGGGCTCTTGAACCTCTTCCTTCCCTTGTGGTTCTAAGCCACTGTCTCAGACAGGCAAAAGCCTTGGCTAATCTCTCTCTCCAGTTGCTGCAGTAATAGGCCAGTCTGTTGTATGCAATGTTCCCTCTAAACTGTGGAGTCTTGTGAGCCAAAAGTCTACTTTGTGAGCTCCTGGGATTAAAGTTGTGAGTGAGCGATTTAGCTGCTGCATCAATTAGTGTGCTCTGGAGCCATCCTTCCTGAGCGAAGACAGAAATGTGTGAGCCAGAGGCTAAAAAATTGTGAGCTAGCTCACACTAACTCAGCTTAGAGGGAACACTGGTTGTATGCAGCTCCAACGCTTGTTCCAGTGTGCTCTGGCTTGCCCACAGAAATGGAACAGCTGAAATGGGCAAGGGCAGAACTAGCAAAGGCCTAGTTGGTTCTTGAGGAGAACACAGGTAATGTGATCAAGGAGAAGACTGGGAACTGTAATAAGGGGCAAGGAAGGTCCTTGGAATCAGGAGTTCTGTCAGGGATGTGGGGTGGGACGCCTAGATGGGATGTCCATCTGAGCGCCACACTGCCGGATGCCCATCCCAAACTTAGAGGTCTCGGTAATGAATTGGGGTGC